>NC_086332.1:35276986-35620787 GCF_032445375.1 Bacillus rossius redtenbacheri
ATATCACATCTAATATTTCACTTTTTGGTCTTGTGAGTTTCTAAGACATCCTTACAGAGCCTTACAGAGCAGCACTAATAACATCCAGTTCACCAAGTGCTTGTAGAATACTATAAACAGATATGCCAAGTATGTACAGGCATAATAGGTTTTGTTGCTGATTTGCTGATTTTTGAAAGTGTCTCTTCAAGCTTGTATGCAATTGGTTGTGGGGACACGTGACCACCTTGTCACATTGACCATTAGTCGTTGGGTGGCTGCGATACCGAAAGGTCGTGGTCCAGTGATGGCTCAAAATTAATATAATTATGTAGTTGAGAAGAAAATTTCACGGCTACAGTAAGGGCACCGCCAATTTATAAACAATTTTTGGACCATTTATTTATAGTTCGTTGACTGCAGTAGTCTTGTGTTAAGCCCTCAACGACACTTGAACATTTTTTAGTTGTCTCTCCAAGGGCAGAGTCCTCAGCCTGTACCATGAGTTCATGTGGAACCAAGATATATTAATATCAGCACAAAATCTTTGTTTTATCAGACATTTCGGTACCATTTTAAAGTCAATCATTTTTTTGAAGAAACAAAAAATTTTTGTGATGTTTTGTGTGCAATCTGGAACAGAGTTGTGGTTGGAAGATGGCGGCCATTGTGCTATTCTGAATTTTCAGACAAGAACAATAAAAAGCAGTAAGAATCTGTCACTGATTTTGAGAGACTTTACTTTCATCATAATCATTTAGAGCAAAGTTTGTATGAAGTTGAACAGTATTTTCGAACCCAACATATTTAAGTATCGAAAATACTACAAAGAGTATCAAGGCAATCCATTTTTCCGATATAGTTCCAAGTCATTTAAAACAACCTCAGCTTTTGAACTCATTGCAAAGACTAAAACTAGACGTGTTATTTCCAAATGTTAAATTATTAACATGTATTAATAAGTTTCTGATGTGATCAAATGTGGTTCACCAAAATTTATTCCATGTTTTGTTCTTTAGACTATTAGTGTGTAAAAGTTATTACTCTTCACATATGTTCAATAATTGTATTTCAAAAAAATAAGATTTAGGGAAAGAAATTAGTGATTAATTTTTGCAATTGTGATATAATTGCAGATGATTGGTTGAGAATATTCTAGGTATTTCAGTAATGGATACAATAAATTTTTCTATGCAGTGTAATTAAAGGGTTTATTCACTAACCGGTGTACTGTGCCAACACACAAAATATGTCCTATTTTCATGTGATAAAGAAATATTTTTGGTAGATGTTGAATTGAATGATGCAATGTTGTAATGTTACTCCTATGACTACTTTTGATATTAGTCATGGTTTTTAAGCAAAAAAACTACTGGGGAGTGACGGCCCCTATATCCCAACTGCCTTGATTAATCAATGTCAGTTTTTCCAATTAAAGTTATCCCCAAAACTTAAGTACCAACCAAAACAGATCAATGAAAACTTTTTTGGGTCGGAGATTAAAAACTAGAGTGCTCATGCTTGCTACCAATGCGTCAGCCATCTAAGGTGATGGCTGCATGGACAATCCATCAAGAGTTATTGTCTAAAAGCTATTTCTAAGTGGACCACATAGCTTTTCACATAAATGTACATGTTAATGCAGTGAAACCTCTATTTAACAAATCTCAAGGGACCAAAATTTGTTGTGTTTGTTGTAAAGGGGTTTGTTAAATGGAGGTTTCGCACTATATATTTCTAGTCATCATAAAGCTTCACATAAATGGCTAGAACTGTCTTTCTGACCGTTTAATACGATATGAGGAATTAAACATGAAAAAGTACATAGAATACACTTGTTTAATGGCATGTTAAATAAGGTCGAAATGAATCACTATCTTGTCCAAATCATCATTTTTACATACTTTCACACGTTTTCGATTTGTTCCTGAAAGAGAAGCGTTGTTTACGATCTGTTCCCGGTTTGATAATATGGTCGAAAGTGTAGACGCCGGGATGTCGAAACGTTTAGCTATATCACTTTTTTTTTACAACTTCATCAACTGCATTTAAAATTTCTAATTTTATTTTAATGTCAATCTGTCGCCGCTTTTTAGGATTAGAATTCATTTTACAGTAGTAATGTGTTGATTCCCGTAAGTACGTGTGGAAATAAATAAACAACAGTGAAAACTGAAAAAAACGGAAATTGTACTACACCATAGTTAAACATATTTGTGTGTGCGCATCTTTAACCATAGAAACGCAAAATATACTATTTGTTCGTCTTGCCACAGCGATGGTACGGGAGGTTTCCGCCACTAGCGCTAAATGTACCCGCCATTTTGAACAAAGTGTGGCATGTATACACGACGTGTGTTATCCATGATGCTTTGTTTATTTATTGTCTCCCGCGATGGTGCATATTATTTTAAGGTTATACACACGTATTTTTAAGTAGTGAATGCAAAAACTTAGTGGATGTCTTGTAGGAGATGTTTATTTTTGCGCGTTTTTCATAAGCGGCAGTTCGTTGTAAAGGGAATTTCACTATTTCGAAACAAATAAAATTCGGTATTTAGAGGTTAAAACAGCATTGATCTTATGGAGGTTCAGCGGGACCAAAATTTTATTTCGTTGCATGGGGTTTTTCGTTAAATAGAATATTCGTTAATGGAGGTTTTACTGTGGTTAGATCATGCAGTGGACATTTGCTTACTCTCCAAGAAAAGAGTACCCATGCTTCTATGTCTGCTCTTAAATAAAACCAGTCGTTTCTATTCACTTGTAGTTTATTGTAATTTTTGTTAATGTAATTTTTCAAGCCTGATATTCCAGCAAGCAGCGGGACCAAGAGTTCAAGTACATTTTTTCTATGCAAACCTTCACTGTCACTGTATTCATTGTCCAGCATTGTGCGCACATTCTATTGCATTTCATGGTCTTTCAAACTTATAAAATTAAAATTTAAAAAAAACTATTCTCCCCTCCTCTTTCAAAACTGCAAACCACCTATAGATACTAGGCTCATACAAGAAACAAATGGATACTAGGATATACCCATGGATACTAGGTTCCTACAAGAAACAAATGCATGGCACAAAAAATGATCAGCCCATTCAAAAAAAATGTTTATTTGTAACAGAACAAATTCACAAGCTCGCCTATTCTTTTTTTATCTTTCACATATTTCATGCTTTTTTATCTCACGAAACATGTTGTGTAACAATTGAAATGAAAAAAAAAATCACATTTCTTTTTTTTTAAATGTAACCTGCTAAGAGTGTGATCATAAACAAACTTCAAAATGAGCTGCAAATAAAAGCAACACTTCACTGGAGTTGTGTGATAAACACTCCGAGACCAAGGCAATTTGTCCTCAAACTACAATACAGTATCTGGTACACAGTCTACTGGCGGGACACTTATCACTCGTAGATGTCCTCCTTGTCCGCAACGTACCGCACAATATCTGCGGGCCGTAACAGTTTCTCTGCATCAACATCTGGGATTTCAAACCCTAAAAAAATAAAACATACTCAAAATCATTACAAAAAATAAATAATTCTGTCATACATATATTTAACAATTATTTTGCATGAATTTCTAAAACATCTGAATAATAATAGCTCAAACAAATTTAAATTTTATCATTTTCATTTTAGTAAACACACACATTTCATTTCTTAGCTTCTAGTATATATTTAGCTATACAGGTAGTATTTTTCCAACTCACTAGTGTGAGAAGTCTTAAACATTGCTGCAGAAATTTCACAGCTGTATATGCACTCCTAATTTTATACGGACACCAAACATTAACTATATCTAAAACTTGGCCAAAACTAAGTATAAATTTCAGTTGAGGATTTTTTTTTACACATTCACACATTCTACAGTTATTTGGACTCACTTCAATTTCCTAGAAATGAATTCTTATAATTACTGCAAAACATGAAAAGCCAAAATAATAGGCTATTATTCTCAAATATAGTATACACAGATTAAATCCAGTAACTAAAATCATTATAAATTAAATTGAATACAATCAATTCAATGAAAACATACCTACCTAAATAGAAGTCATATTTAGTTAGTTTCTAATTTATTTAATTAAAACATAATTTAATTTGTGTGTCTAAAAATTTGTCAAAAGATCCTTTGAAGCATATGTAGGTATATTTATTATAGATTTTTGGATTTTATAATTTAATGCTGAACAGTAAATCCCTTAACATACAAGCAGAGCACACACCACATTTCATTCTTCTGTTTTGAGATCAGATAGTTGTATGTATATACAACTATTTTTTGCACACATGCCTTTTTATAATTTACCATTTTAAATTAATTATAACATTAAATTTGGCAACCCCAAACATGTTGGATGTTCATTTAGATACAGTACTTAACTATTTGAATTAATTTTGCCATTGTTAGAGGTTTTCTACAGTTGTTACAATATGAATTTTTATGATATTCCACCATTAAATATTGTTATTCAAATACCTTGATGATGTAGGGCTTTACACGTCCTTAACTGTACGTTGATAGTTTGTGCCTGGGCACCATCATGTGTTTATTGGGCACACAGATCCGGTGGGGACTCCTTAACCGGGTCGTAACGTTGCCCACGTGCGGAAATAAACTCTAACTGCCATACTGTCAATCCTTCCCGACCTGGTCCGCTCTGAGCATCGGACATGCTTACGAGAAGAGTGAGCTCTTGAAGGCATCCCACACGCATAATACCAGAAGTTGTCGACAAGTGATAAAGAATGGCACATTTGCTACGATAATTAATATGCCTCGCAGAACAAATCTGCATAAGATGCTGTTGGTCACCCTTGTGGCCAAGTTGCTCATGTTTAGTTCAACATCCCACTACAGGGTTAAAAATTATTAGCTAAGCAGTCTACCTCCCAAGGCAGGCACAAGAGATAAATAATGAAGCGATTTAGAACATTAAATTAATAAAGAGAAGTGAACTGTCAATGATGGAAAGCAATGAGGTCCCCAGGGTGCGAACTTTTCATACCTCGGGCGGTCATGGCTTCACAATGGGCCGGATATAATAAAACTGCCACTGACCAGGACTCTTACAGCCTCCCCACTGCTTGAGTTAGGAAACTTGTACATAAAAATTGTTCACATATTTAAACAAATAAAGTTATGTTAAACAACTCTTCACAATTTATTACTGTATTCATAATGATACCGTTTAAAATACTGAATGCCGCCCAAGAGTGTGTTCTGGAGATAATGGAATTATTACAAGTTATTTAATAAAAGGCAGATGAGTGTACCTGAAAAGAATGTAACTTTTGGGGAATAAACAAAACAAATTTTCACGCTGAACTGATTCTAAAGGAACTCACTCCCACCCTTTCTTGGGCTGGTGACGCACTATTCAAACGCATACACACACGTCACGTTGCACACCACACACACACACACACGTAAATAAAGAAGGGGAGATTATGGCTAACGAGAGAGATGGTGATGCATCATGCTATACTAGGCATAGCCCTGGATGATGTTTATCTCACCCAATTATAAATCATTACTAATTTCCAGACAAGCATGTCATTTTTAGCTATCTGGTAAAAAAAATTTTAATACCTAAGAATTAATTTTAAACCCAGAAAACAAAACTGATGGTTTGAGATATTACTGTTAATGGGTTACATCACAATACATGGGCATTGATGTGGCCGCTGACATTATTTAATTGCATTGCCGATCCCCTGTGATTCTCCATATATAAGAACGTTTAAATTTTGGATTTGGATTTTGTGACAATAGAAAGTAAATAAAATTTTATAAAAATTAAAAAAAATTGCTAGTTTCTACTGTGCCCAAGCATCAAACCTTGAAAGAGATGTTTTTGAACAGCATGGGGGCACGGAGTGCCGACTTGTGTGAAGTATGATAGTACTTAATATTAACTATTTTTATTACTAATTAATACCTCTATTGACAAAAGTATACCATAACATACACACTGAGACCCACACAGGAATCATAAGATTCACAACAATTCATTCAAGACCACGTTTATGCACGTTCAGTTTTTTTTCTCTCAGTTCTTTCTCTCTGTTTATCTAAAATCGACACATTGAGGATTTGGTTAGAGGTATTTGGGAGGTAAGGAAAACCATATAATGAAAAATTAAATAAATAAATAAATATATATATATATATGTATATTAAGTTTATAAAGCAAAGACAGTAGAACAGCCTATATTCAAATAATTATAAAATCAATGATTATAAAGACTGAAGCATAAAATATTTCAAAGTAGCGTAAGAAGTAGCGAAGATGTATCGGGGAAGGGGTTGGGGCAATAACGGCTGCTGCCCCTTTTATTAAAACTAAAAAAGAAGCGCGTTTAACGCATTACACATGATAGAAGTGAAAGTTCTTTTGCAATTTAAACTTCGACTCATAAGTATATCATAAGGGGTAAAACGGCAGTGAGAGAAAGAGAGAGAAAGAAGACCATTTTTATAAATAAGCATGAATTAACAAAATTATTACTCACTTCAAAAACACAGGTCAGGATATCAATAATTATTGATCAAACAATATTGATTTATCAAAAATAAATATTACTCAATGGTGAAATACTAAAATCATTAAGAAAATTTTTTAGTACGTATCAAACCTAGGATTGATTATAATTAGTTTTTAATTTAATTTAATTTTATATTATGTATAGATTAAATGTGATCAAACATTTTTCTAGACTGATTTTGTTGTTCTGCAAATATCACCTTATCATTGAGTTATTGTACAACAGATTTTGCCAATGGGATACTTCGACATATTGCAATGTATTCAAAGGCATTGATAATGTTTGCCGTTGAATAAATAAACAATGGGTAAAATATCCACCGCTTCGCAATTTGAAAATTATACGACAAGGACCTTCCTCACAGAAATTCATTCTTTACATTATAACTATATTGCCACAAAGTGAAAATAAAAACAATTAATATTCTACGCATGAGATTTGTTTAAAAATGTTTAAACTAGCTTACTTAGTTCGACTCAACATATTTACATGCTCGTGGGCTCATAATTATAATACGGAGTGTTGTGCCGGAAATTTGGTATTTCGACACTTTTTTTTTTTAATTTTTATTATAATTTTAAATTATTTTTGGAAATTTTATTTTTCTTTATAATTTGGTTACTAAAGGGTGATTTACTCTTTGTTAGGCTGGTGTACTCCCCTTAGTTAAACTTTGTGCCAGTAGTCTGAAGCACCTTTCCCAGAGACCTATAGGATCTTTTGCAGATCTAATACTTTGTTGGCAGCTCGCTTAAAATTTCCCTCGCTTACAGGCACGTCCCAGGCCTGTAACGTTACTTCAACTTCATGACTAAAACTGCATACAGCAGCTCTGGACGAGTTGTTACCATTTCTCAGAGACGAGCTGACCATAGCCTTTACCGTCACGAATACGTATTAGGTTCACTACCCTGGAGTCACGTCATGGACGCTAGTTCCCAGCGTCGTTGCGTTTTCTGCCCCCCCCCCCCCCCCCCCTTTCAGTTCTAAGAATTCGCCTAAGACCAATGACCGGTCATAAACCCCAGCAGACAGCGACCGTCTCCAAGGACGCCTCGCATAAAAAATGTGTGTGCCAAGATGGACTACCCCACGACATCTAGCGGCAGAAACAGTAACTTATTATCTTGGCCGCCAGAGTGTAGCACCTGACTGCCCCTTTATTCCCTTGTTAAAGCAGACACCTTGGGCGAGTCGATTCTTTTTTATTTCAGACACCCCTCAACAGGTAGCGCTAAGGTCGGCCAGTGCTACCAACTTCGAGACATCAGTCAGAGTTTTTTTATGACGCCCACTCGGGGAACTTCGGAACTTTTCGGTCCGGACTACCAGGCCGCCCCCCCCCCCCCCAACACCACCACCACCACTTTTGATAGAACAGTTACTTTTAATTACGAGACGCGGTTCTTCGAGAGACACTTCGCGTCGCGACCGCAGACGGACCATTTTGCGATTATCGGTGAGTCAACGAGACACTACAAGACTTCCATCCGGCCGCAACCGACTATGTAGTCGCCTAAATAAGGGATGCTATCCCTATAATCTTTTTCAAGTTGTTTAGTCCGTCTGCTTAGTACAAAGTGTAATAGTTATTTTTCTTTTAAATTATTTCTTTTAAAATGATGAAAACGACCGCGCCCAGCCGCGTATTCGCGGGATCCAGTTCCTGGCTGGCAACGCATCGGTAAATAGCAGCCAACTTCCCTGTCTGGTGAGTGACGATCCGCGACTTTCCTCAACCTCCCCTTAACTTTTCCGGGCATTTTCTGCCCCGTATACTGTCTGTGTACAAGTTCTGATCAATTTTGATTCGGACTGTTCCAGACAGGAACCGAGAGCCGGACGCCAAATTGGCATTTTCATCTCCCTTCAACAGGATACAAGCGCCCTGCCATCATGTTCCCGCGTGATCTGCGGGAAACGAAGCCCCGACCTCCGGTGCTTCTGTATCTTTTGACCCTTTTCTGAACTTTCTTTAAATTACATCGTCAGATGCAGTTCATTAGATAAACATAATTTCTGGACTTTAAGTATATATACTGGGATAGTTTAAACATATTTGTAATTTTTTATTGGTTTAAGTATTTTTAGTAAATGAAACTTTTTATAATTGAATGTAGGATCGACCCACAAATTTTTTTTCTTTCTTTCTGAATATACCTGAGAGCTGTTTAAGAATGTAATTAATATTGTACGTTAATATGCTCTTGTATCTGTTATAAGTTTACTCAGTATGGGGTAATTATATTTCAGACGGAATCACACCTTGTTTCTGTTCATTACTAATAACATTGTGAAACCTTAAAAGATCCACCCAGCACAAAAATGGTAATCCGACCGTGGTTTGTTGCTTCAGTGTGATTTAGTTAATCAAATAATAATACATGACAAATAATTACCCAGTCAAACTAAAGCATGAAAAGCATTATACCAGCAAAAAATAGTTAGATACACAGCTAAAACAATACTTGGGTAAATATGTAGTGTAGCTGTATTTGCGGAAAAAAAATGTTAAAAATCCGAAAATACTTTTATTATATGCTCTTTAACTTCCTCTTTTCATTAAACCCAGCGGAGATAAGAAATTCCAAATACTTTAGGAGATATACCGTTCTTATTTTGCAATAGAAGACCTGTGCAATCAATTGACAGTTGCCATTTTTTTATTTTGCCGTGTGTTCGTGAATGCCTAATTAATTAAAATGGTCGATTAGGTCAGGTCAGTTACATTATAAATACTTTCAAACGAAGCGGACATTAAAAATAATGTAAATTAATATTAATGGTTGTTTAGTTTTAAAGTATTTATAATTTAACTGTCCTGACCCCTAACAAACCGGGACAAAGGATGAACAGTAGGAACTCACGTAATTTTTTTTACTTATTACTTGCGCAACAATATCCAAATAACAAATAAAACATTAAAATTTGAAACGTTAAAAACTCACCTAAGTTAGAGGCGGGTAAACAATGGTGAAAGCCGCAAGAAAAAAAAAATTCATATACGTAAACAAACAATGGTCAATGCCGCATGCAGGTATTGTAATGAAAATTAAAAAATTCAATATCTCCTAAAGTATTTGGAATTTCTTATCTCTGCCGGGTTTAATGAAAAGAGAAAGTTAAAGACCATATAATAAAAGTATTTTCTGATTTTTAACATTTTTTTTCTCGCAAATACCGCTACTCTACATATTTACCAATACTTGTAACACTGTTTAACAATACTGATTTACACAAGTAATTAAAATATTATCTACTTAAAAGAACACCATTTTTTTGCGAAGATGGCCAGACAACCACAAACCCTGTTGCGTTGCCCTCTGCCCAAGTCGGATTGGCGTCAAGCACAGGCAGGTCCCTACCGCCGTAACCCGCCTATCCCTGCAGCATGGCAGGGTGAAACCTCAGCTGCACGCCGCCACGTGGAGCCCGCTGCCCATCAAGTTCTCTGCACCGTCCGCAACGGTTTAGCGTCAGAAATCGTTCCAAAACAATGTTTCACGAAAACGTTGCATTAAAATGTAGCCTGGACATTAGTAAATATGTAGAGTAGCGGTATTTGGAAAAAAAAAAAATTTTTAAAAATCTTAAAATACTTTTATTATATGCTCTTTCACTTCCTCTTTTCATTAAACCCAACGGAGATAAGAAATTTCAAATACTTTAGGAGATATAGAATTTTTTAATGTTCATAGTCGGGCGATATTTGTTAAAAAAAATTTTTAAATTTCCGAAAATACTTTTATTCTATGCTCTTCATTAAACCCCGCAGAGATAAGAAATTCCAAATACTTTAGAAGATATCAAATTTTTTTAATTTTCATCACAGTATCTGTGCATTCATGCAGCATTCATCGTTTCATGTTTACAAGTATGAATTTTTTTTTTTCGCAACGTAGGTGAACGACTACAAAATTTTCTACTAATGGCCTCTAATTTAGGTTAATTTTTAACGTTTCAAATTTCAATGTTTTATTTGTTATTTGGATATTGTCGCGCAAGTAATAAGTAAAAAAAAAAAAATGACGTGAGTTCCTACTGTTCATCTTTTGTTCCCGTTTGTTTGGTCAGGTTAGTTACATTATAAATACTTTCAAACTAAGCGGACATTAAAAATAATGTGAATTAATTTTAATGGTTGTTTAGTTTTATATTATCCAATTATATGCTACTGAAGGTGCATGAGTGAGTGGTGAAATTTGGAACAGTTCAGGCCTCGGAATGGAATGGTGTGAATCTTAGGTTTCCCAAGTTGCTACGCTAAAGCACAATGGCGGCGGCCGCATTGTTAACACAATCTATAAACGGTAATTTGTCTGAAACCAGTAAGAATTTACAAATGCGATTTTAAAAGTAAAAGGTAGTACTGAAAAACACCCCAGTATTATTTTCCCAATTTATATTATTTTAATAAAAGTAAAAGAATGAATAAAACTTACCAAATTCATCTTCCATTGCCATTATGACCTCAACATGGTCTAACGAATCCAAACCAAGATCATTGATAAAATGTGATTCTAATGCGAGCTGAAATAAAAAATAGAATTGTTAGAATAAAATTTATCAAACACATATTTAAAGGTTTGCATAAACTAAATTTAGAGATACCATACCTTTGATGGGTCAACCTTATCGTAAAGTTTTAGGACCAAAAGCACCCTGTCACGAATAAATTCAAGTGTCAGGGGATCCTTTGAACTGTAAAATCTTATAGAAGCGAGCATCGTCTGAAAATACAAAAAAAAGTAAAATCAGTACCTTATCTGCTGTTACTTTGTCATACGCCTTGCAAACATTTAGGACCCTTTCTCGGATGGTATCCAAAGTAGGTTTTGCATCTGCGAAATGTCGGGCCACAAGCGTCTGCCATGACCCTATGTTCTGTGGGGTAAAATAAAAAATCCGATTCAAAATATATACAGCTTTTTAAATTGCCTCACGAGCACTCAATGAAAACAAAAGGACTTTGCACCTAAGAAACGTACCTGATTCACATTAAGTATATGAGACTGTTTCAGTTTTTTTGTATCCAAGTGCATGTTCTGTACACCAGCTACTGAAATTTTTGGAATTACATTTCGTAAAAGGCAAGAACTTCTAACAAACGCACACCGCACACTGCCAGCGATTCCAGCCATTTTTGTTACCGAAAATTGCAGAAAGAAAATGTGGCAAAGACAAGACAACACATCCCCTATAATATATAAACCCAGAGATTCTGACTAGCCAAATAGTAAGCGTTCCAAAATGTTTTTGTTTTAAAATTGGTTGAATGGTTATTGGCTTCCGCCCACAATCAGCAATAAATGTATGTACACAAGGTCGACGAAGCTGTAGTGAACTGCGTAAAGATGAGCTAACACAACCTGGTCTTCAAAAAGCACTTTCAATCCTAATTAAGGGTAATGATTGAGCAACGAGCGATGGGCAGGTCACACTGTTTAACAGGAAGAGTGTAAGGATAACTGTCAGGAACTAAAGACTACTTATCTTGGTAGTTGAGGTCCGTCGACCAAATGCAGAATAGGCAATCGAATGGGATAATAGGTAAAGAAACGGCCACCATGGATGGGGGACCCAAGGAAAAGTCATAAATTAAATACGAATGTAATTTTTTTAAGAAATAAGTAGAAAGTACTATACAAACATAATGTGTGGATCGGAAGAGAATTGAGGGTTACCATAGTGGAAAACGCAAGCCGAAAGCAAATAATTGTGTGTAAAGGTTATGTCTGGATGAAACAGTAGGACATTTAAAAAACAAATGATTAATATTAATCAGCATGGTGTCACAATTGCTGGCAGGTGGGTCCTGGATGCCATGCTTACGTAAATGATCGGGGGTTGCATTATGTGAAGTCCAGAGGCGGAACGATAAAACTGTAATAATGTGGGGCTGATGGTCAAATATAATATTATTGCTCACAGTGCCATTCCGATATAGTTCTGTATATATTCTATCCTGCTGGCATACATATCATCGCCACATTATAGCCCATTCCTCCATGAGTAGTGTTTTTAAATAGGGTATGAGTATGTTATATGGAATTGTAGCCACCACCGTGCCTTTACGTATAGCTAATTTGTCAAGACAGTCAGCCATCTCATCACCCCGAATCCCAATATGACCTGGTAACCATATAAATTGTACCGCAATATGCAAATTGGACAATTCCATATTACGTTCTTTGATGAGCCATACTAAGGGTTCCTTAAGTATGGGGGACAACGAATTAATTACTACTAAAACTTTATACGTTGATTCTTGGATTCGATTATCTCAAAATACGTGGAGCTTATTAACGATGTAACTAACTCCCTTGGCCGTCGAACGAACCAACAAAAACTAAGCTTCCAAATTTAAAAAAAAAAAAAAATTGGTTGTCTGTAAGTTGGTTTACGGACGATAGTTTAACGTGACAACGTCATAACAAAACATTGATGAAATGATTGCATACTTTTATGAATAAAATTAAATCGTTTTTATTGAATAATCACTATTTTGTATGGATACAAAGAAGGAGTGAAATGAAATCTACAATTTAATTGATAAATTTACTTTTATGTGCACTCATTAATTCAAATATGTTTATTACTTTAACTAAGAGATTATTTTAACTATAAATATTACCTATACATGTTTGCTATAAAACTTATTCTTCCAATCTGTGTTATTCTGTTAAGGATAGGACAATGAGAGGAAAAGTAGGAAACTAATGGTAGTATTTCAATTTTAATGTGCCTCGAAAAAATCAAATCGATGATTGTTCCAATCGAGTGGAAGAGAGATAGATACGGCGCAAGCGTACAATGAGCGTAACGGGACACAGCACAATGGGACAATGTGCGTTACGGGACACTTTTTCGTGCGTGCAGCCGGCGTTCATCGATTTATTACACGTTATCACATCAAAAAAAGAAATAAACATTTCAAGTTCCCTTGTTCCGAGCTCATCGATATATCGCTCGAAATCGAAAATATAGTCTAAATGGAATATTAATCGTAGCGTAGCCTCCAATCAATAATAATCTCTTAAGTGTTACCTCTCAGGAACAATACTGACGCCACTCCCGCTGCCTGTCTAAGTTTTTTTTAAGTAATTATTAATATGGAGAGTGATCTCAGGGGCAATAACGTGGGTTCGGCCTCGTGGCTGCAGGCAGGAGCACGTCGCGGTTCGAAATCTACCCGGGCTTTTCAGGCCACCCAGGACGCCTTATAAATAAATGGTAAACCGACTGGAAAGATACTTGCTCAGACTGTTTGCTTAATCAGACAACACCGCGACACAGTATGCCGCAAACTGTATTGTCATCATAGCTTCTGCGGGCCTCGTGGTCCGGATGCCAGAACCCAACATCGAACCAAGGGCCCGCGAAGAGTTCCAGGCTGCGGAGTGCCTCCCACTACATCTTGTTGTGAAATAGAGTTTATGTGCGGATGTCTGTGAAAAGGATGATACTGGCTTACTTATAAGGCGGTGTTAAAATTTGTTTCTCTAGCGGGATCGCGGTAGGGACTCGAACCCATATGCTGCTGTGGGCATTGTGATGAATAAAGATAGAAGTCACTTCTTTTCCTTGGGCTATCTGCAACCGATGTGGGCGATTTCTTGTGGACATGAGTGAGATGACACACTGCGCAGGGTGACAGCCCCGCTCAATACGGCCCCTGGGAGCTCTCCCCGCAAGAGGCCGTCACTCGAGCCTCCGCTCGCTCCAGGAGACTGCTAGCCATGTGTTTGCACAGCCAGTGCTCTGACTTTATTAAGACTGTTACACTTGCTTGTCCAATGCCTGGCCGAGTCTGTTGTCAGACCATCGCTTCACGATTGGTTCAATACATTGACGTTGTGCGCGAACAGGATAGATTGCAAACTCGTGTATAATGATTTATCCTGTGACAGTGGCTAACATGAAGGCAGCAGCAAACTATCGCGGAGCTGATATACTGCAACTGTTTATATGGTGAATGAAGTTGCCGTCGTCCGGGGTCTCGGGCTCGAGTCCCGGTGTGGCTCCTAGTGGGAAAAGGCGATTCTTGATCTGTGTTGTCCGGGTGGGCGCCAGACTAGCTCGTTTCTAGTCGTGAATTTGGGGTCTTGGATGTATGTGCCCCTGCGTGGCCCACTAGGGCCAGCGGCGGTGTTGCGTGAGATGATTTTAAATAAGAGGCGCGGAGTTGAGGTGGTGGTGTCGTACCTTTTATTCATAGGAACGAGTCGTACACAATACAACACTCTACAGAGGTCCCCGGGGAGGGTTTAACTCGTTATTCCGTGGCGCCGTATTGTTTGTGTTCCGCGTTACGTGTCCTCGGACGTTGTTACGTCTCAGACGTCTCGCTGGGTACGCAGGTAACGTAATTTCGTAACACAAAGGCAGGACACAAAATACACTGAATTAAAGGGGCGCGCACAGGTTACGTGGCACTCGTTACTCGGGTAACGTAAGTTAGCAATACAAAGTACGGGATACAAAAATACACTGGATTAAGGGTGCGCGCACAAGTTACGTGGCACTCGTTACTCGGGTAATGTAAGTTAGCAATGCAAAATACGGGATTCAAAAATACACTGAATTAAGGGGGCGGGCGATTGGAGACGGCCAATCCCGTATGCAAATGTCTCGGCGCGGGTGTTGTGCCCACTGTGGTGAAACACACACCGCAATTAAGTTTGTCCAAGTTCCCTTGCGGGTTTGTGGTCAGCGCCGTGCGCGTGACCTTAAATAAAGTTCTGTAAGTTGCGGGAGACGGCCCGTGCCGTATACTGAAGAACAGCCCCGCTGACCAAGTGTGGTGCGGGGTGTCTTTAAATTGATGCGGCCGGATTAGGTCCTAGACCGAAAAAAGGGACCGGGTACTCACGGAGAGGTTAAGTAATAAAAGGGGTTTTGTTAATTAGTGACTATATTTACCGGACGTTACTTTCGATGAAGACAAAGGATGTTGCCTCTTCGTGGGACGTAGGTCCGCCCCGGTCCGTGAGCTGCGCTGAACTGCCGAACTGGCATGGCGTCCGAGGGAGGCTCGGCCTCTCTCGCGCCAGGCGTGACCTCATTACGCTAGACTCCAAACGGGTGTGTCTGGAAGAGATTTTATTGTCGCTAAAATCCTAATTTAATGTTTCAGGAGGAATGGGTACGGTTCTTCTCTTGTCTACTCAGGTTTCCGCGGTTTTGCCTTTAATTGCTGTTCGGCTCGCCTGACTCGGGTGGGCCATGGCCAGGGGTGTGTTCCGTTAGCGGGAGCGTATACTGGCGGGTGCAGGTCGGGCTCTGGGATGGTCGTCGGCCAGACGACGTCAAAGTTAAACACATAATGACAGCAATATATAATCAATGTTGTTAAAGGTGATTTTAATCTAACTCACTACAAATGCGAATGCTTCGAATTGTGCGTAAGCCCGGCTAGATGAAAACATACGAGAGTCACAGTCACTTCTTACAGGTTAACAAAGTTATTACTTGGTTAGATTGCAAATACATATATGACACAGTTTGACGCGAACTCCTCTACCTCTATGAAAATTTTAGTGACTTAAGTAATGTTCGGAATCTCAGGGTAGGTTCGGCCTTGTGGCTAGTGGCAGTGGTTCGACACAGTAGGGCCCCCCGAGCTGTTTCGGCTACTCAGGACGCCTGAGAAGAACAAGAAAATACCGGCTGATTTCTTATTAATTTATTCCGGCACAGCCCTATACATAGTGCTGCCTGTCCTGGCCGTAACGGTTGTCCCGAAACGAGTCGTCACACGCGCGACCACTCACTCAGTGGCGGCTCACGATTTTACTACCCAGTAAGGTCATTCACTTTGGACACGATGCGATGATTACAAAACAAACCCTAACATAACACACTAGAATCCTGAGCAAGATTACACTTCACAATTATAATTACGTAATATACTGGGCTAAAAACGTGTATGCCCGTAACTCCGGCGATGCTACATGGATCTTAGGACTGTCCCAGAAATTGACGCGTTAGTAAGATTGTTTGTTACGTGTTGCCTACTGGCTGCCCCGTGCGGGCTGAAACTAATTAGCCGATTGGCTAGGATATCGCGTGAAGTGCCGACGTACCACCTCGTAGTTCGCACACAGTACTTAATTATCACATAGAACGCTCGTCTTGGAGCACTGAATAATTATGTTAAATACCACTCGGTAAGTCGAGGCCGACCACGGAACTGAAAGAAAAGGTTTGCGGAATTATACAACTATTGAAAACTACATAGCAGTGAAAAATAATAAATGCTGGTCCCATGTTGCGAGGAGGCTGCCGGCCTCTGTGAGCTCCAGAAGGATACTGCTGCTCTCACCGCGCGCGACCCCTCTTCCCCCGGGGAAAGGGTGATTTTCGCGGGAAACTGAACCGGCCAGGTTAGGGACAAGGCGCACGGTGAAACATAATTTTGAAAGAAATAAAATATTAAACAATGAAAATAAAGTCTAATATGTTCCTGTGGAAAAATACATAAACATTTGTTGTAGTTCAGCGGAGGGATATGCCACACCCGGCCGGATCCTTCTGCTGACGTGGCACTTGATACATGGCGTTCGCCCCGTCGCACTTTATACACTCTGGTGCGCGCCCAAGCGTGTTCGGTGCACACGCAATCGTGAGATGTTGATGAGGCATAGCGGTCTATGCGACATAGAGGAGCATTGGCGGTCGGTGTCAAGTTAAAATTGGCTCAATTGAATACATGTATATATTAAAGAGTTAGTACTTGACACACGAGGCTTGCTAGAAGCCCTTAACAAATAACGATTCACTGGCGTCGAAGCTTGGAAACTGCTATGACTAAAGTCCGTTGTCCGAATGCTTAAGACGTGAAAAATAACGTAGATTGATGAAATATCCCTGTTGGGATTAAAATGAATCATGCGAAGAGCCACACGTAAGGACGTATGGCTGAGTGGGGTCGGCGCAGAGCTAAATGAAAAAATTTGGAATTTGGTAAACTTACAACTATTGCAATGAACTGGATGTGGCACGAAACTGTAGGCTCTGCGTTCGTGGAGCGACCGACCCCTGTGAGCTCCCAATGGCCACTGGCGCGAGAGCGCCGTGCGACCTCGCGCCAAGACACGTGTAGCGCGGGAAAACAGCTCCGACCAGTTTTGGACTTAAATGATATATTTGATATTACATGATTATTTAACAATTGCACATAGTTTATATATTTTTACAGTATATTTTAATTGTTACTAATTTGGTTGTTATAAAAAGAAGAATTACTGATTTAATTATACATTAGCGCATTGCCACACCCAGCCGGGCGCTGTAGTCGACTTGGTGTTCGTCGCGGCGCACTTTCACTCACTCGGCAGACTTCACGCTCGGGTGTGTTCTATGCACTTACGAGTAAGTGTTGTTGGGACGCAACGTCCTGTGCGAACCACAGGGAGCACCGGCGGTTGGCGTCAAAATAAAGCATTAATAATTATTTTAATCAAGAAACATACTTATAGAAAATAATAAAATTAACATCTAAACTAGAGTGAAATATTCATAGAGAACGAAAATTTCAATTATCATTCAATATAAGGCAAAGATAAAATTACACAGAGAATAAAATTAAAGACATTTAAAAACAAATGTTATACTTCTATGAGTTCTTCCCCAAGAACCTCTACAATGCGATAACTCTTTCGATTTCCCTCTCCTGTTCCCAAATAGAACACAACTTCTGTGCCATCCGCCGCGGTCTCGTGTTCAAGGTCGGTCGCAGGTCCTAGCGGGGTAGCTGTCTTTCTTAGAGATTTCTGTTCCGGGAGGGCGCCAGGCTAGCTCGGTGTCTAACCGTGTGGTGGTCGTGGGTTCGTTGCCCCAGCGTGGCCCGCTAGAACCGTCGGCGGTGATGGAATTTGTTTCCTGATTAGGTTGGGTTGTTTAGGTTAATTTACATACACTGTTCTGGTTGTTCTACGGGTCGCACGTCGCGCACGGAGGTGCGGGGTGGACGTTTTATTGTTCACGATTTACACTGGTTCATTACATTGGGCGCGAGGTCTACTCGGCGGTACATGACTGCCAGTGAGGCGTCGGAACACGTAGAAGTTTTGATTACACTATTATTACAATTACACTTGACAAAACGGCACCCTGTGGTGCTCTTATGTACACGATTACACTCCACACGTTATCTGAGAGGGACACCCGCGTGCCTCTACGTGTGTTTACTTATTAAGTCCTCACGCCAGTCGCAGTTGAGGGAGAGCGTTCGATTAGCGTCGGCTAATCTCGTAATCGGTAAATTGCGACGCGCGGGCCCACCTGTGTGGACCGCGGCTCGCTACTAAATTAAAAACACGTTTAAGCTTGGATGTAGCCTGTGCCTGTGCACTGGGCGATTAACTAAAGTTCTGGGGTGGCGGGAGACGGCCCGTACTGTATACTGCACGGCTCCACGTAATGCTTTGTGTGGGGCGTGATAAATTGACGCGGCTGGGTTAGGCCCTACACCGGAAAAGGACCGGGCGCACACGGGGAGTATTTAAAAAAAGGTTTTGGTTATGACTATAATTACCAGATGGACGTTCGGTGAAACAAAGAGATGCTGGCTCCCCGTGGGACGTGCGTCCGTCCCGGTCCGCTAGTCGCGCTGTACTCACGTCTGACCCTGGCGTGAGGGGAGGGGTGAGCTCCCTGTCGCGCCAGAGTTTCTAAAGTTCCGTTATTCGTAAGAAAATTACACTAATAATAAAAAGCAAGTGGCTCTAAATTCATACAATAAAACTTAATGATTAACTTAATATCTATATATGTTTTAGAATTGGCATTTAAGAAGTTTGTCTAAAATAAGTTTGAATATTAGAGTCAAGCTGGAGACTGTCTGTTTCTTGATAAGTACTCCAGTGGCGAATGATAATGCTAATTTGGGGAGGTTTGCGTTACGTCACACGTTTCACTACTGAATTTAGGCTGAAGGCCGCAAGGGTTGCACTCACAGCTGTTTTAGTAGAAAGCTACATGTGAGTGACCCGGGCACTCCTACGTCGCACTCTATTAATTAGGGGCTTTTGTTTGTTTCTGATTACTTTATTATTGTGTGGGGAATTTGGTAGGCACGGGGAGTGCATTGCATGCGTAATTAAAATGGTTCGCTATTCTCTACCTTAGGCTTCGGTCCACTCACTTGACTCAGGTGGGCCATGGCTAGGGATGCTTTCCGTTAGCGGAGCAGAGTACTGGCAGGTGCAGGTCGGGCTTTGGGGTGTCCTTCAGCCGTACGATGTCATCTGTCTAAGGCAGAGTAGTTGCCTTTACAATTTACACTATGCAGGGCATTAGCGGTAGGACATTCAAATATGTAGCTGGGCCTACAATTTTTGGCAGTGTGCCCAAATCGATAGCGTAACAGATAGTAACACTTTGTACTTCCGGGGTGAACTTGAATATTTCTTTATATAATACAAGTTATGTTTGCAAGGATTGACCTACGAAAGTGAGAGTAGCCAGTTTAATGGGCACCCTCTCAGCCTGCCCCACCCTCCGAATATGTTTGGCAAATCATTAAGCAGCTATAAGTTTGTGTGTATCATATTCATAACCCTCCATGACTTTGTCCATACTGACATCTAAGGGTATACCATATATAATACCCGGTTTATGTACAAGGCCTGCCAGATGTTGAGTTGTAGTTGACATGATACATCTGAGTCGAGGAAATGGTTAGCTGCCTCAGTATTACTAAAATTAATCTTGAGTCATTTAGGTCCCACTTGTTGTATGTGGGTGATGTTTAGGTTGGGGTGTTATTTTCTTGCTGATCGCAATAGGATGCAGTTTATCTATGTTCTCATCAGTTAAGTCAGCTGATACTACATAGGGACCACTACAGGAATTAGGATAATGCATGCTTCCACCCATTACTTAACATTTACCATGTTGACTCAGTCCGTGATGATCATCTGACGTCGACCCAAGTGTCTCCCCGGCTCCTTCAGGCCGTTATGCCTCGCCAGCGCCATCTCTTGCGTGTGTAGTGCGACGCAAGTGACGGTGACGTGCGACATTTTGTTTCTTTACAGGATTTGACATATTATTTAATTGTAAATATATATTTGTTTTACGTTTTTTGTAAATATTTTGCTAATATTTTATTATAATTAATTTTGTATTGAAGGGTTATGTATTTGTATAAGTTTTAATTGTTCACCGGGCGTCAAGGCCGTGGCTTCCGCCTGTGACCAATCAGCGTGTTCCGCGGGCTCGTGGAGAGGGGGGGAGACACGGACGCTCAGGCGCGATAGGGGAGTGGGAGGGCAATCGTGGACCCGACACGAGAGGCGACGGACGTGTTCGTGACGTCGCTCCAGGACTCCAGGATTGAGCGGGCGCGGTATTTGCAGTAGCTCTAGACTTTGCATTGCGGAAGCGATTTCAGCCTTGCAGTTGAGTTTGTTTCTGTGTCATTCAGTCGCGTGTCTTATCTTGTCATTTTGTTTCACGTGTGTTCTTCTCTTAGTTTTTGCGAGTCGCGGTTTATTTTGCAAACTGGACATTCACAGTCGTATGTTCTGTGCTTTTCACATTTATCCCCGGTCCTTGTGGTGTACAGTAGGACAGACATCCTATTACGCGCGAGTCATAGAGAATTCTATTCCTTACAGTGTGGGTAATACTCGTCACGGGCGGGACGTCCCGTATTTTCATTGCCATATTAGTGGGCTGAGCCGGGCTTCGGCCCTTATAGAAATAGTCACAGGCGGAAACGCGGCAGCCCCATGTAAAGTGTTCATCGTCTTGAGTATAAAGGACCAGCAAACTTTATTCGAGTTGTTCTCATTTCAATTCTGGAAACTAAGTCCCTCGGCCACGCGGCCTGGATGCCCCTCTACCGAACCCTGAGTAGCCGGCAGGATAGCAGCATTTTCAGGGACTAGTCGACCAGTCTAAGACACATCTGCCTCATTTATCGTTAAGTCTAAGGCATGTACTCCAACTTCACATCATATTGATTTATTCATTCGCGCATCCAATTCACTAAAACCCGAATTGGTCTTCAGCTTATTGTCCATTAGCTGCCCAATTTCCATATCAATATCCTGAATACGTTTACTCTCTAACGCTTCATGTATCACGGATGTAATTCGATATACGTTCACGCACGCACACTGTCATTACCAACGACGTATATATACGTCGTTGGTCATTACCGATTTCCCTAGCTTTCAATGGTTCCAAAACGACTTTATTGTAAAAAACGAAAACATGTTTTCTCAGAATGTCACATCATATAAGTGGATCCTCTGAATTATTACCTCTATGAAATTTTTCATTTCCCACCAAAACTCAAATATATTATGTTTATTTTTATGAAAAATAATAGAAGTGTTTGGCCTTGGAAAGTTATAATAGAATGTCTTTGCGTTTTGTAATTTAATAATGTCTCAAAAGCAGTTTACATTTGCTCATACTAAACAGGCTTTAGCAGCAGCGGAATTAATTGTAAGCTGCAAAAAATGGTAAGATAGTGCAAAGGGCTCTGTTTATCGACTTCTCCTTGCCACGGGGCAGTAGCCCAAATATTTTCATTTGATATAATCGGTGTGTTCTGTTGACGTTCTCTATACCCCAATTGTTTTACATACATGTATAGGGGTCAACAGAGAGATGTAATTAAATAAAATAAAAATAAATATGTTATGTCATTTGATACAGCCTGTTAATTTCGACGGTGACACCGGTTGTAAAATGGAGCTTGTATAAGGTTCTTTGATAATGTAGCATGGATAGGCTATAGTGATAGGTTGAGTTTTGGAAATAATGCAGGATGTCAGTCCGCGGGAAGAGTGTTCGGGCCAGGCGCAGACTCACGGGATAGTCCGTGGTGGGTGGCAGGGTAAGTTTTCAGACCATGATAGGTGAAGCACCAGAAGCTACACAGTATACTCGGAATTTGTACAGAAACTTGCCAGAATACGGTTAGTTGGAGAGCAGAAATTTTCCCCTGGCCGTTGGCCTCCAGGTACACCACAGTACTAAAAAAAAGTGTATTCATATGGCACTTAACTTAATCTGATGCTAGTTAGGTACGAGTAGCTGTCGACAGACACTAGAACTAGCTCTTAACTAGATAGCTGTAAGAATTAAAACCATAGGGTATATAGTCTGAAATATATTAGTATATGGAAACTTGAGCACGGTTTGATACTGATAGCAAAAGATGAATATTGAATTTGCGGTCAGCTCAATAGCACAAACTGTATGCCACAAAATCCTAGGTCGTGGACATTCTTTAACATTGGCAAAATAAGTTTAGGTGCGAGCAAGCCTATTGAAGTGGTAGAGCTAGACAAAGTCCTCATTGGCAAGTGAAAACATCACTTTATGGCTCAAAACTACTCTACACTGACATTTTGGTCAGGTGGAGTCCAGCTGTTTGATCTAATTGAAAGATTTTTGTAACTTAAGATTATCAGCTGATGTTAATGCATCAATGATTGCTAAGTTGAAGGGTCCCAAAGTGTGTGGAATTGTAACCTCTTGAATAATGAAGAGCTGACAACATCCTGCAACCTGACATGGTTCCAGAAGCAGTTCTTCCTGCTGCCAGTACTGCAGTGTAATTATTGTAACGTTAATTGGCCTCATTGGGTAGGGTATAATATAAAAATATTTTGATGATGTTGACTTATGTCTCTGAAAAAAAAATGTTAATTGTGCATATCACATGTCCTAGTTGATCCCTTGATCCTGATCTGCATGCATGATCCTGATCTGCATGATTGATCCTGTGGTACATGATGTTTGCTGTTTTAATATAGTATCGAAAGATCTGGATATAACAAAAATAATACACTACAAACAATTTTAGGAAATTTAAAAATAATTCATTTTTGAACTTTTATTCGATGTGATAATATGATCACAATTCATTGTAATATCACAGTTTTTTTTTTATGTTTAGGATCTTTCAATGTACTAAATTAAAACAGCAAGCATCATGTACCACAGGATTAATGTATTTAGGATCATGACAATAGGATAATGGGATAGACTTGGATACGCGATACAAATCTTTCACTTTAACAAAACATATTACACTTTCAGTGCTTGGTTTACTTGAATGCACTTTGTGTATAGGATGTATCCCCACTCATCGCAAATGCACAGCACTCGCACACAGAAGATCACATGGGTTAAGAAGGGTAGGCTCATTGAGTTAGGGTGGGGATGTGCTATGATGGCATCTGTCGGGCATGAATATGGACTAGGTGGAATACATTCAAAATTAAATTAGGTTATGTTATGTACGTAAGTATGTAAAAATTGCACGTTTTGCAAATGTGTAGATTCACGAGCAGCAAGTGAAAAGGATATTAATAATACTTTCATATGCAGCCAGGGTTGGGAAAAAAAAACATGTTTTTTTTTTAATCAAACCTGTTTTTTTGGTTTAAACCAGGTTTTTTTTACATTAGTTATTTGGGTTCTCAGCATGGTCAAATGAAAGCCATACAACATCCCACTTTCTGCCACTCATTTTGAACCAGAAAAGTTCAAAGAACTGAAGTCCAGAAAATCTGCACATCTGACTGGGACTTAACCATAGTGAGGGTATTTAGGTAAATAGCTTACGTCGTGACTTTTCAGCAAAGTAAAAATAAAATTACGAAAATACCATTTTTAAATACTAGAGACGTTCCTGTATTTAACCTTGAAACAGCATTAGTAAATGCCTACTAGTTTCTGAGAAATTTCAATTTTTAGCTAACATATCATTGCCGCTGCTGCCGCCATTAAATGTTTACCTGTGTTGGTTTGTGTGTCGTCGGTCGTCAGTCGTCAGTCAATCATCAATCATCAATCATCAATCATTCATCATTCATCATTCATCATCAATCATCAAAATCTGCTCCCAGACTGTGGCTGTGTCAGCAAAGTAAAATGCCCCTATCTTCTTCTGTTCCTCCACCATTCCTCATCCTTAACTTTACTCCAATCTTCTCCTTGCTTCTGTACTCCTTTAACTATCTGCTCTGCCCATCTCTTCCTTGGGCTTCCTGGGTCTTTTTCCTGTGCATTACAATTCCATCATTTTACTAGGCAGCCTCTCTTTTCCCATTCTCTGCACGTGTCCATACTATCTCATTCTGGCTTTTCCAATAATCTCATTTCAAGTCTTGTACTCCTGCTCCTGCTTGTACAGTCTCGTTCCTGATTTTCTCCCGCCTTGTAACTGAAAACATACATACTCCTCATATACTTCATTCCTATTGCTCTGATCTTCCCAGCATCTCTCTTGTCAACAGTCCAAGTCTCTGCTTTGTATTTTTCCCATATTGTGCTTATTATTATTATATTGTAAATGTGCATCATGTATCAGTCAAAATGATGCTGTTTTGGTAAAGTAAGTTTCATTGGACAAGTAGTGTCGTATGTGTTGAAAATTGTGCTACCTTTATGAATAAATAGAGTTTATAAGAAATAAAGCCATAACAACGAAATATTTTGTTTTAAAAACGAAATTGGCCTAAAAATAAAACATTAAAATCTTGACTCTACTAATGATGTCTTCGTCGATGAGATGCATGGCCTTTGCCCCTTGAAGTTCTTGGCGACAGTGCTGCAGACATTGCACCTGGGGGTCCCTGGACAGGATCATTACAGGAGTTGACCTTAAGGGATCTGCCTAGCAAGGAGTGTTAGTGCGGTGTCACCTGCAAGCACAAGGCTCTACTGACGTGTGGTCTTCTGTCGTGCAGCAACTACGGTTGTTTGAGAGGTGACCCTGACATATGATGGTGCATGAATTAACATAAGTTGTGGTAATGCAAGACACTGTGATACTTCTAAGAATCCTACCGGAATTACGTACTTAACATTTTTCTGAAAACACCTATTTTAGCCACTTTCAATCTTAAAAAAAAAATGTATTGTTTCAAAACAAAATCTGGAAACTGAACTACTGTTCAGCCTGAAAAAAAAAGGCTTGGAATTTTTTTTGTAAACAGTTTTGTGTGGGTTCTGGTGAATCTGCTCGCTGTAAAGAGGCGCAAATAGCAGATTTGCGTTGTGTATTGTCTATCGCAAGGCACCATGTTTGGTTGAAAGGCTGTTTCCAGCGTATTAGCGAATGCTTGTGCTTTATCTAGGGGTTTGAAGGCTAGGCCATTATTGGTTTCAAGGGGCGGAATTTTTTCAGATTTATTCAAAAATCGTAGCAGCCGAAGCTAGAGTGAGCACATGTGGCTGGTTGCAGCGGGGGTATGATGGACGTTCCCGTCAAGTACCAGATGTGCGGCCACCTGCTGTGCAAGCCATGCAGCGAGGAGCGGGGCAACACCTGCCCCAGCTGCCGCCTGCCGTCGCGAGCCTCCGAGATCAAGGCCGACAACTTCACGCACAACCTCATCAAGGCCTGGAAGATCATTGCCCAAGTTGTGGGCTACGAAAGGTGTGTGTATGTGGAGTCTTGTCAGTGTGGGAGTCACTCTGCTGAATTGAGACCCTGGTGGCTCTTTGGTGTGACGGTGTTACCTGTAGAACTCGAACACTGGCAACCAATAGAGCCGTGACAAGTACTTGAGTTTTAATGGACTGGAGTGGCCAATTACTTTCCTCTACATAGAGCACACTAATGATTGATACATTGTTAACCAGTTAATAATAGGCCTACCTATACATTTCCGCAGTTAAAGTGTAGTAATAATACCAACATTTATTTTGTACCGCATTAAAAAAAACTGAAAAATTCTTTAGGAATAAGTTTTGAACATTTTACCATCTGATCAAAGGATGGGAAAATACAGTGGCATTTTTTTTTTCATCATCCATACGAGATGATTCATGGACTGTATTTAAAAGCAGTTAGAAGCTTGGTAGACTGAAAAATTCCTGCGTTACAAAACAATTTTTACTTAGCTCAAGCGTTTAAAATTATTATGACTGGAATATTTCTTAAGGGGCCCGCCTAGTCAGGGTGTATCTGTTTTGGTGAGGCGGGATGATAATCGCAACGCTCACCGATGTTTCTAGTGCAAGGCTCTGAATGTGGCGTCTTCTCGTCGTGCAGAGGACAACTGTGAAATTTGAGGCGTGACCGTAACATTATATGGCGGAGAAATGAAGACAGAGGTGTAATGCACGTCCCTTAAGTGCTTTCAAGAATATTTTCTGGTTGTTTTATGCCTAAACATTACTCTGAGAACATGCCTTTTAGTCATTTTAACTCTTATAAAAATAAATTTAAAAAAAAAATTAATCCATCAACAAAACTATATTTTGGCCCTTAGTGAAGTCAAAATGCTTTTTGTAAACAGACCCCATTCTGATATCTTGAGTGGTTTTCAAATTGCATTGTTTTTCCTGAAGCTCTGCACACCGTATGTGTGCCTGGGTAGACGGGGCCCTTAAACAGAGGATATTACTTGTGAACTTGAACTTGCATTTCCAAGTGGTGTTCTTTGAGCGTGTGAATGTGTTATATTCTCAGTGGAGGCCACGCCCAAGAGGAGCCGGTGCCTCAGGTGGCTAGCGAAGAGATGAGCTCGCACCAGGTATCACCGTTGGGAACTGAGGATGAACATTCAGCTGAGAAGAAAAAGGAGACTCCGGAAGATAAGTTGAACAGCTCCACTGCTGCGGCGAGCAAGCAGTCTTCAGATGGCGGGCAAGTGGGCTCGAAGATGAAGAAACCGCAGGGCCGGCCTCGGAGAGCCGTGTCGAGTGACAGGAAGGCAGGCGACGTCAGCACGGCCAGCGAAGGCGATGGCACGCCACGCCCTCGCCCGAGGGCCGGCAGGAAGACTTCGGAGTCGAGAGGGGTCGGCACTCCCAGGGATTCCAGCGTGGGGCGTGCACCCGCCGCGTCTACCCCCAAGAAAGATGCAGAGAAGCGCAACGCTAAAGGAGAGACTTTGCTGCATGTGGCTTGCATCAAGGTAATCATGTTTGTCTTTAATTAGAGTTGAATGTTACCAGAATTTTGATACTCAATACTTGTACAGTAAACAGCTTATACAGCTCATTACTTTTACTACTTGATACTTTGTTATCCAAACTTTTTCCTTCATTATCCATTCAAATATAATCATGGATTTTTTATATCCTTGAAAAAATTTTAATAAAATACTGGATGGAAGATATTTTAGAGTCAGGTACTGATTATTTACAAAAAAAATTGGTTGTCTGTAAAGTCGGTTTACGGACGATAGTTTAACGTGACAACGTAGTAACAAAACATTGATGAAATGATTGCATATTGTTATGAATAAAATTGAATCATTTTTATTGAATTAATACTATTTTGTATGGATACAAAGAAAGAGTAAAATGAAATCTACAATTTAATTGATAATTTTTTTTATTTTCACTCATTAATTCAAATATGTTTATTACTTTAATGAAGAGATTATTTTAACTATAACTTTTATACAGGTTTTTTGTGGTTTCATTCACAGAAAATATCTTGTATAAACTAAATATATAAAAACCAGCCATTGTTCAGTGTAGTAACATAATATATATATATATATATATTACAACTATTCGACTTCGAAACTATTCGCATTCTATTCGAAAATTTTCCTATTCGATTCGAAATTATTCGACCATCAAAATCCAATATTCGCACACCCCTAGTAACGGGACACTTTTTCGTGTGTGCAGCCGGCATTCATCGATTTATTAGACGTCACGTCAAAAATATGATGTGTAATTACATTTAAAATTACACCAAACTCAAAATGTTAATGGTGTAATGAGTTTCACAAAGTTAACTAACTTGTTTTGAGAACAAACTTACTCTTTTCTTGTCGACAACTAGTACATGTGTGCTGAAAATTCATTCCGACTCAACAGTAGCTGGTGTGACGCTCATGACTTCCCTGCTAGCTGGCTTAGGCAAGGAAACACATGTTGATTCTTCTTAGTGTCATACTTGTTACTATTGATTCTATGAAGTATCAACCGGTATGGAAGTAATGAAAGTAACTAAAATCTCACCTCTACTTTTAAAATTCTCTCTGCTTACAGAATCATTTTTATTAATTTGATAGATATTTTTTTTTTTTTTTTGCTGTGGTGCTTAAGCATTTTTAAAAATACTTGTTGATATTTTAGAAGTATTTTCCTTTGTGTCATAAATTGATTTAAAATACAATTTTATTTAGAGCAATCTAATGCTTAATTTTGAGATTAGGTAAATTTAAACCAAGTTATTGATATATTGGTATACTTTCATGAAGAATAAAGGCAAGAAGGGGAGGGTTTGAGTAGTAAAGTATTTTATTGTGCATTTTCTTATTCCTAGGGGCTGGCATATTCAAGTATGTATATGTGTAACTGCAACTACAAAATGACTCCTTTGTAGTGGTCTTTGGTTACTATGTTGGTTACTGGTTATACCAAACCAAATTTGTAAACTTGGTAAATTCAAAATAACCAAGACAACAGTTTAGTATCAAAGAACTCAAAACTTTATAGCAACATGATGTCTGTAGCCTTTGATGTTGAATTGAACTTGTAAGTTGTTAAATGTGGCCCAAAAGTTGAGTGAAAATCTCCTTGAACATTTAGTATATATGGCTCTAATTTTTTAAAAATATTTACATAGCTTCTTCAAAAATTAATTTGTGTCTGTGCTATTAACTTAGAAAACTGGTGTGCAGATGACTTAAAACCACAGCAGTAAAATTAGATTTCTTCACAAAGAATGTTCACTGCAGAAGTGTTTTCTTAAACAGAAGTTCAGTATGGTAAAATGAACACTCAGAATCAATTCTGTATGTTTTTATAAGCTAGAAGAATTAAATATGCTTTATTTTTAATTGGCTGTTGAAGTACTTAATGTTATTTCTAAGCTGTTTTCCAAAAATACAAAATTTGATTTAACTATATTGAGAACATTTGATATCTAATTGACATTTTCATGTTAGAGAATTTACAATCTATTATTTGGTTTTCCTTGCCATCAAATTTTCAGTCTTACAAAATTAACCTGTTCAATTTACTAAACTTTTCTACACTAAAACAAAAAATTTAAAACGTCTTTTATCATGGGATTCCGCTTTTGCAGGAATTTATTCTCATTATTAAAGGAAAATTGTAATATGTTATCTCACAGACACTTTTGACAGCAGTATCGGTGAAACAATGAATTTGTGGTTACACTATAATATAAAATAATTATTCAAGGACAGAAAACAGTGAACTAGTTTTTACTGTTGATGCGGGATGGACTGACTATTGCAAGGGAAAGCCCTGCCTTTAATATTTGTTTTAATTAGACAGGAAGATAAGTAAGGTATGTGTTGTGTCCTTTCGTAAGTTGGCAGCAGTGGGACATGTTGTTGTAAACAAAAGGTTTTTATGGCGGGACGCGGCTACAAAGGGCGCGGCAGGTTGTGTGTTGTGTGTGAACAACGAGGTGCAATACGAGTACCATGAATGCTGCGATGTGCGGCGTTAGTGTCATCAATTCAACACTGGTGACGAGGTCGGAATAACCACGCGTTTTCGGGTCGCATCGGGCACCTGATAATCCGCGGCAGCATAACCTAAATGGCGTCGTGGAACTCGTTTGGTGAGTTTGTTCCGGGCCGGGATGCCTGGCAGACGTACGTGGAACGGGTGAAATACCTGTTTATAGCGAATAAGATTACGGACAAAGAGGAGCAGAGAGCCATATTTTTTACGGTATGCGGGGCCGAATTGTACACTTTAGTGGCGTCGTCGTGCCTGCCGAAAGCAACCAGTGAAGTGGATATCACGGACATTTTAGCAGCATTGTCCAATCATTTCAACCCCAAGCCAAGCGAAATCGTGGAAACTTACAAATTCCACAAGCGAGATCAACAGGAGGGTGAGTCCATCTCAGAGTATATGGCCGAGCTACGGCGTCTGTCGGCCCACTGTAACTTCACAGATTTGAACAGGGTGTTACGGGACCGCCTGGTGTGCGGGATGTGCGACAGGACACTGCAGCACGCAATGTTGGGCAAGGTAGATTTAACCTTCCAGTCCGCCCTGGACATGGCGACTGCGGCTGAAGCAGCGGGTCAGAACGCAAGTGATCTAAGAGGGGAAGTGAGCGGTTTGACGGGAGCAGTAAATCGGTTAGGTCTAGGTACCTCCAAGGACCGGCACATCGGACAGAACAAGTCTAACCTGGTTTGTGAGGACGGGCCACACAGGCGCACACTCGAGCGGCAGGCTTGCTGGCGCTGTAATGGATCGCACAGTCCAGAGAATTGCAAACACCGTTCCTCAAAATGTAATTATTGTTCCAAGCTGGGACACCTTGAACGGGCATGCATATCGAAACAGAAACACGGTTCCAGGGCGCAGGGGACATCCAGATGGGCCAAAACAAACCCTAGTAGCGGGGCTTTTCATGTAGCGGATGGACCAGATCCAGCCGGCGAGCACTCTAGCCTGTACAGTCTCTACCAGTTACAGGCAAGCACCCCCAGAAGTCACCCGCCATTCAAAATGTGGGTACAGGTGGACGGTAAAAACCTAGAAATGGAGGTGGACACAGGGGCCGGATTTACCGTTATAATTAGCGAAACATTCTAGAGGTTATGGCCGAGCAGACCAGAGCTTAAGGCCGCGAATCTTCTTCTCCACACGTGGTCCCAGGAGAAGCTGCGGGTACTAGGGGCACTGGAAGTGCGTGTGCAGACGAATGTTGCAGACGTACAGTGGCAGATGGGCGTGGACCGAGTCTACTGGGGCGGAGCTGGCTAGAGCCCCTCGGAATTTCAGTGGAGGGGGTGCACACCATGCACTTGTTAGCAGCAAGCATGGCCGCACAGCACCCCAACGTGTTTGCCAGCGCAGACCTGGGGCACTATGTAGGGCCCCCAGTGAGCATAGACATTGAGCCAGATGCCAGACCAATTTTTCGTAAGTGTCGGCCTGTGGCATTTGCACTGCGTGATGCCGTAAGCAAAGAGATAGACAGACTCGTGGAATAGGGAGTGTTCGAGCCAGTAGCTTATTCTAAGTGGGCAACACCCATTGTTGCTGTATGCAAAGCAAATGGTTCTGTCAGATTGTGCGGCGATTACAAGTGTACTGTGAATCGGGTTTGCCAAAGCGAGACTTACCCTTTACCAACTACAAATGAGGCTTTTTCCAAATTGGCCGGTGGTAAGATGTTTACTAAATTAGACTTGGCTGATGCATACTTGCAGGTGTCCGTGGATGAGTACACTGCCGACCTACTGACAGTAAACACCATGAAAGGTCTGTATCGGGTCAGGCGGTTGCCCTTCGGCATCAAGTATGCCACGGCGGTGTTCCAGAGACTGATGGAAATCTTACTAGCAGGGATAGAAGGGGTCGCGGTGCTGTTAGACGACATCCTCATCATGGGAGCAACCACTGAGCAACACTGGCAGCGGGTCAACCAGGTCCTGGGTCGGTTAGAGGCAGCTGGGTTACGATTGAAGGAGAATAAATGCATGTTTGCCGCACCATCCGTTCAATTTTTGGGGTTCAGCGTAGACAGTGCTGGCATACACCCAACAACAGCCAAAGTGGATGGTATACACCTTGCACCGGCACCCACCTGCAAAAGGGAACTACAGGCTTTTTTAGGGCTACTCAACTTCTACGACCGTTTCCTACAGGGTAAGGCCAGCATAGCCGAACCACTTCACCGTCTCCTGGATGCTGGGCATAAATGGGAGTGGACTGAGGTTCATGAAGAAGCTTTTCACGCTGTAAAAGAGCTTCTTCAGTCAGACGCAGTCTTAGTACATTACGATGCAACGAGGCCGGTGTCATTGACATGTGATGCTTCAGATTACAGCGTGGGGGCAGTTCTGGCTCATGTGGAAGAGGATGGGAGTGAGAAAGCCATAGCTTTCGGGTCGCGTACATTGCACAAACATGAGCGTAACTACGCACAAATAGATAAGGAAGCGCTTGCAGTAATGTTCGGGGTGGTAAAGTTCAGGCAATATGTGACAGCGAGACCCTTCACAATTATCACAGACCATCAACCCCTGTTGCGGTTGCTGGACCCCACCAGGCAAACGCCAGATTTTCTATCGCCGAGGTTGCTACGTTGGAGCCAGTTACTGTCCATGTTTGATTACAGGTTCACATATCGGCCAGGACAGAGCATTGCACATGCGGATGCTTTAAGCAGGTTGCCGTTGAAGGTTACGGAAGTCCAAGTGCCCGCTGCGGGAGACGTGTTGATGTTGGAGGCATTGCCAGATCCCCCAATTGAAGCAGCCAGGATTGCTGCACTGACAGAGGCAGATCCAGTATTGGGTGCGGTCAAGAACTATTGCGGTGGCGACTGGCCACAGAGTGGCACAGTGGCTGATGAGCTCCGCCCATACTGGACACGACGGGACGAGTTGTCCCTGTACAAGGTGTGCATCCTTTGGGGCAGCAGAGTAGTTATCCCTTCGGCGCTAAGGCAGGACCTATTAGTAGTGCTCCACGCAGCTCACAATGGCGTGGTGAAATCAAAGGCAATAGCACGCAGCTACATGTGGTGGCCGAAGATGGACGAGTACATTGAGAGAATGATAGGGCTGTGCCAGCAATGCCAACAGTCACGAGCCAATCCACCCCAACGTGTACCCGCTAGTTGGGAACCAGAAACCAAACCATGGGCCAGAGTACACATAGACTTTTTTGGGCCGTTCCAGGGCAAGGTTTTCCTTCTCGCTGTTGATGCCTACTCCAAGTGGCCGGAAGTCAGAATAGTAAGGTCCGCATCATCAGCATGTGTGGTGCGCGAACTGCGGGACATTTTCAGCATTCACTGGATTCCAGAATGTTTGGTCTCTGACAATGGATCCGCATTTGTGTCAAGTGAGTTGGGAGTGTTCGCACGGAAAAATGGTATCCGGTTAGTGCGCACAACACCCTTTCATGGTCCAGACGGTCAAAGGGAAACTTAAAAAGGGGGGCACTGGTGACTGGCAGACCCGGCTAGCACGAACATTGTTCGCACTGCGTACCACCCCAGTCACTGGAAGTCACAAGACTTCAGCTGATCTGCTCATGGGTCGTGCCCTTAGGACAGCTTTGGACCTGATTCAACCGAACCCCAGCAAGTCGCCCTCAGTACAGCCAGCAGCTGAGCGCCATAGCAGACACTTCAAGGCAGGGGACACAGTGTGGTACAGGGCTTACTACAAGAACGCCAAGTGGTTGTCTGGGACAGTACTAAGCGCACAGGGTCACCAGATATTTATAGTCAAGGACGACATCGGAGGAGAGCATAGGCGCCACAAGGATCAAATCAGGCACAGGGTGCCCAGAGGATCGGCTGAGGCAAATGGGCACCGGCCTGCGAGGGGAGGGCCAAATGAAGCAATCGAGACATGCGCCGCGGTCCAGGTTCCACCTAGGGGAGAGCAGCCCAAGGGTGAGCACGGCACTCGCAGCACCCATGACAGGCGGCAACAAGCAGCAGCAGTAGAAACCGCAAGCTGCGAAGACGACACAAACCCCTTTCGGGGATTCAAGACAATTGAAACCGTTGGCAGCGGTACCAGCTACGCGGAGCAGCTCATCCAGAAATCCATCGAGAGGGATCCAGCCAGCGTCTGCATCAGGGGAGGACCAGCGTTGGGAGAGCCCATCGCAGAATGGGAGCACAACGCCGCCAGTGACTCTGGGAGCGACAGTGCACGGCTCGCCCAGGATCCGGAACCATCGGAGAGCGACCAGGCGGCTGGAGCACGACGGTACCCACAGAGAATCAGCCACCGACCCAAGAAGTGGGAGGACTATGTACTGTACCACTAGTGTAGCATAGCGTAGTAAGATATTTGGTTTTACTGTACTGTTATAGGAAACTTTAGTAGGGAGGAGGTGTTGTGTCCTTTCGTAAGTTGGCAGCAGTGGGACATGTTGTTGTAAACAAAAGGTTTTTATGGCGGGACACGGCTACGACGGGCGCGGCAGGTTGTGTGTTGTGTGTGAACAACGAAGTGCAATACGAGTACCATGAATGCTGCGATGTGCGGCGTTAGTGTCATCAATTCAACAGTATGTACTATTACTTTTAAGTCCAGTATGTACTTGCACATGAGGCAGAATGTGACAAGTAAACATTTATGTAGTTGCACAATGATTAGATGAAGCTGGCCTAGACCGTGTATGCATAGTTGTGGTTCTAACCACTGTTTGTGTGTGTCTTTATACTAGTAATCTGTTGGTACTTTTTTTTAGTGATGTACCAATGTAATAATTTTAGTATCAGTATCAGCCGATATCCCAATTTTCTGGATTTCCAATGTAATATTTTCCAACCGATACTTAAAAAACTGATAACATGTGGGAAAAAAAACCAATTTCATCCATTCAGGTGTCACTCATCTTTTATATTTACCTGTTTATAGCTCTATTGCCATTTTTTACTTCAATTTTGCTGTAATTTAAGGCTATACTTGAATGTTGTGCTAGTTAATTAGTCAAATGTTATGCACACATTTTATACATACAGTGAAATTTTTGGTCATCTAACAAAAATCCTTTTAATAAAGAATTTTATTAAGGTTTCTGACTTATTACTTACAAATATTGACTCTGGAGACTTGCATTGTGATTATTTACAAAAAGGAATGAATTGGTTTTTTATTGGATCTGTTAAAGAAATGTATCGATAGTAGGATCTTGCCCGTTTTTATCCATGTTACTCATTACTAATTTTTTTATATGAGCGTAACGTGTCTTCATCAGCAAAGCCATCACAGACATGCCGTTGGAACTTGTATTTAATTTCTTAAAATTTCATTTCATAATGTTCAAACTTAAAAACATTACTTGTTTAAGAAAATGCAGTTACAGGTTTTTTTTATTGTCCTTCATTTTGCAACACACTACTACAGCCATGTATTTTCTCTTTTTCATCTTACTGTATATTGTATCAGATTGTCTTAAAAAAAAAAAGTTTCTCTGTATGTTTAAATAAGATAAAAAAAAATATTCGTTATTCATGAATAATTTGATGTACCTACAGTTTAAAATTAATTCAAATAAAAAAAAAACAGTATTCACAGATTCATGTTGACAGAAACTTTGTAACGTTGACTGCTTATCACTAAAGATATGCGGGCATATGTTTTGCAGGGAAACGTGAAGCAAGTGAAGGAACTGTTGGAATTGGGGGCGACTCCAAACACAAAGGACAACGCTGGCTGGACACCGCTGGTGAGACTTGAAAGACACACACTTTTTCCCTCCATCTTTTAAATTTTTAATAAATTATCCTCTGTATTTGCCAGTCTTGGTGATTGAGAAATATTTTTCTTATTCTTGAGTTCTGTTTAGGTTTTTATCGGCCAGCATTGCAGCAATGTGCTTGAAAATCTGCTGTTCATTGCAGCACAGAATTTTGCAACTTCTAAAATTATTAAGTGTTTAGTTAAATAAACTGAAGAAACATTTCTATTGTATATTGAAACCCACCTGATTTACAATATCTATTTACAGGGAAAGTCAAAATCGGTCTATTGAGAGTATTAATTGGTTGAATCCCAGTTTTCTTAAATCCAAATCTCAAATGGTAATCCCAAGAGTACTTTGAATCTAACCCTTGAACAAAAATATAGGTGTAAAGGGTTAAAAAATAAAATGGTGTACAAAAATAAAATAGTGTACAAAAAAAATAAACTTATAATGTTGAAACAACCCTTAAAATAAATGTGTGTTTAAAAAAGTTTCCAGAATAAATTATTTTTAATAATTTTATTTAATCTTGGGAACTGGTAATATGATAAGTATGGATAAGGAAAAAAAACATTGTAATTTTCAGCCTAGTCATTTCTGAATTTTTGACGTTACAACGTCTAATAAATCGATGAATGCCGTCTGCACGCACAAAAAAAGTCCCGTTTCACTGTGTCCCGTTATGCTCATTTTATATTGCTCTTTGCTAACCTGAACCTCCTAGCATTGCGACCGAGTCCGTGGCGTAATTCTGTTTTCATGCATTTCAATGTAACATTTTCATTGCTCTTTGCTAACTCGTTCCTCCTAGCATTGCTGCAGAGTCCGTGGCGCAAATATATTATTTTTGACTGCATCTTGGTGTTGGGTAAGCCATTTTCCTTCACATCATCCTTGAAACACTCCCATTCGTTTCCTACTTTTCCTATCATCGTCCTATCAACAGAATAACACAGATTGGAAGAAGTTAAATAGCAAACATGTATAAAAGTTATAGTTAAAATAATCTCTTCGTTAAAGTAATAAACATATTTGAATTAATGAGTGCAAATAAAAGTATATTTATCAATTAAATTGTAGATTTCATTTCACTCTTTCTTTGTATCCATACAAAATAGTGATAATTCAATAAAAATGATTCAATTTTATTCATAAAAGTATGCAATCATTTCATCAATGTTTTGTTATGACGTAACGTTAATCTATCATCCGTAAACCGACTTTACAGACAACCAATTTTTTTTAATTTACTACATTTCCTCCAGTATTTTTCCTTGAATCTTGAATGTTTCCAGTACCAGAGTTTCGGAGGTTCAAGGATTGGCCAGGTCCATCCCTAATATTTACAAGTTGAGGATGTAAAAATTTCTTTTTGTGTCAAAAAAACCTCCCCGAAGTACTCACTTAGTATTATCAGGAATTGTATATAGTGGCAAATACAAACATTTCTTTGATAGCTTATGTAAGGCTCAATAATATCCATTTCAACTGTACAGGTGATAGTGTTTGAATTTCTGAATTTCCCTTCCTCAGTATTTTGATTTGGATTTTTCCCTTGAATATTGATTCTTTTAAATACTGAGAAATTAAAGTTTTTTGAGGAGTTGATTTACTCATCCCTTATCAGGGTTTCTACAGGTCTCGGAAGTCATGGAAAATTAAGGAAACTTAAGGACTGGTGATGAAAAAGTATTGGTACTTAAGGATTGGTAAGAAAAAATTATTTAGAAAAAAATTGGTTGTCTGTAAAGTCGGTTTACGGACGATAGTTTAACGTGACAACGTCATAACAAAACATTGATGAAATGATTGATCCAGAAGAAAAGGAAATATCATATTAGGCCTGAGACTGAGCCGTAATAGGTTTATGCAACCAAATCATTTAGGCATTAAAAATATTATATTCTCTGAGGAAGAATTTCTTTTTTAAATTTTTCTATCTTTTGTATGATAAAATCTACCTCTGCATACTTTTATGAATAAAATTGAATCATTTTTATTGAATTATCACTATTTTGTATGGATACAAAGGAGTGAAATGAAATGTACAATTGAATTAATAAATTTAATTTATTTGCATTCATTATTCAAATATATTTATTACTTTTGTTATCTTACGTGCGCCGTATTTATTTTTACAAGTACAAAAAAAAATTTCGCACCTGCCGGGATTCGAACAGACAATTTTACAATTAGAAGATAGCGCCGCTGATCGCTCACCCACGAGGCCATATTTGATAAAAATTGTTTCAGATGTTATATATACATTTATAAAAATTTTGTTCACGGTAGGGGAATAATATTATTTTGTTTTTATAACTCGATTTTATAACATATACGCATCCCAAATACACCAAACTTATTTATAATGTGTTACAATATTTTTTAAAACATTGTGCAAAAGATCCCGGTTGTAATTTGAATTATTATGTGTAACTATAAAACACCATTGTTGGTTCAAAATGTATTTGAATATTCAACATTACTTTTAAATAACTATACCGATTGTGCTGAAAATCGTTGGACGATCGTTAAATTACATAATATTAATAATTCAAACGACAAAAATATGATTGAAAAGTCAAATCGATGGTCGTTCCAATAGAGTGGAAGAGAGATGCCACGCATGCGTAGGCCCTACAATGAGCATGAAGAGAGATGCTACGCATGCGTACAATGAGCAAATAGGACACATCCGTAGTGGGACACTTTTTCGTGCGTGCAGCCGGCGTTCATCGATTTATTAGACGTTGTCACGTCAAAAAGTAAGGAAACTGAAGAACTAGTAACAAAAAAGTAAGGACAGTGAAAGACTGGTCTCAAAAAAGTAAGGAAGCTGGATGGTCACAAAAAGTAAGGAAACTGAAGGATGGGTCATATAAAGTGAAGAAACTGAAACACCTGTCACAAAAAAAAAGGAAACTGAAGGACTGGTTAATAAAAAGTAAGGAAACTGAAGACTGGTCATGTAAACTAAGGATCCTTGAGGTGTGGTCACGAAAAAGGAAGGAAACTGAAGATTGGTCACAAAAAGTGAGGAAACTGAAGGACTGGTGATGAAAGTGTTGAAACTGTATGATTGGTCATGAAAAATTAAGGAAACACTAGGACTGGTCATGAAAAAGTACGGAAATTTAAGGAAATGATCATGAAGAAGTAATAAATCTGAAGGTCTGGTCATGATAAATTGAGGAAATATTAGGACTGGTTAAGAGATTCATGATAAAGTCCCTGAATAAACATTAATGGTGCTGGAATTCACAACTTTAATTTCCAGCAGCATTTAACTAACTCACATTTTGGTTTTTGATGGATCTATTCAGTTTATAGTCTCAATTTGAATATAAGAAGTTAGAGATTGTCCACATACATCATGTGGGAATTATATCTGTAAATGTTTCAGTGTAAATGTTTCTGCGAATTAACGCAGCAGTAAAAAAAATTCTAATTTTGTTAGGATCAAAAATACTTACATTTCCTGGGTGATAATTTTCCAACATCAATGTTTTACCATAGTGAAAGTTATTTCTTCACAGAAAAACAAAATTTGTACTTGAGTTCAGACTACATATGTTTGCACAACCGTTAGCAAGAACATAATTTTGTAACATAACTATTGCGAATGAGAATGAGGTGCTCATTACAGATGTTACTTCATACTTGCATGATGTTCTGTTTTAAAAGTGGGTTTACAATTTTCCGAGGTGGATTTTTTTTTACAGCAATGAGTAAGGGCGTAGCAAGCGTCGTGGGAGGAGGTTATGGAGCTCTGTCTCCCCTCAACTGTTGTCTCCACATTGTCTGAAGTCTCTGATGTGAGACTAGTGATGGTAAAATAAATTTGTGGTTTAATTTCGCAGTGGGCTTAACTTCGAACAATGTTATCTTCTACGTGTGTGCGCGATTGGTTCGCATTTCATGTGAAAGTCTCTGAGCCCTTGAAAAACCGTCAACCAAAGAAGTATGGAGAGACAAGCAACACAGCTGAGCAACCAGTAAGGGGTCGTCCATTAATCACGTGATGTTTTTTTTAGCAAATTTTTAACCCCCCCTCCCCCCTAGTGATTTGTGGTGAGGTTTCAGACTTTAACACCCCCCCTACCCTCAATAAATCACATGTATTTTTTTGGTACAAAATATTTTTTTAAAATTTCAGAATATTACCTTTAAATATAGGTATAATCTAATTTAATTCTGGAAAATTAAGCACAGTGATAAAAATGTCCAGACACACATTAAGGTTGCAGGTTTATTCTCACTGGCATAAAAATGATAAAGGAAAGGCTTACATGTGATTTACGCATGTATTCGGCGCCAAAATCAGTCTTACTGGCGGGCGACTGGCAAGCCGAGCCGGGTGGTTCATCATGTTGCGGCGGGCGGGGATATGGTTGCCTGGCTACGGCGAGTCAAGGTCACGCGTTGCTTTTCGGTTTAGTAGAATTCGGGCGAAAAAATAAATACACCTGATATCTCTCTACGCCCCCCCCCCTCCCCCCTTGTGATATTTGTGATATTTCGTGATTTTTCCCGACCCCCCCCCCCCCTCTCTCTTTTGAGCCTCACGTGATTAATGGATGATCCCTAAGCAGGGTGACATGTTCCCTGGTGTGTGGGGATGGTCGAACCCTCTTGTGCCCGGGACTGCGTGGAAGCCGTGCTCCGCGAGTGACCCCCGGTGTGGCGCAGCACGAGGTGTCCAGCGCGGGCGCCACGGAGCTGGTGGCGTTGCTGCTGGGGGCGGGGGCCCTGCCCAGCGTGCCCGGCCCTGACAACATGACTCCCCTCCACGACGCCGTCCTCAACCAGAGCCATGACGTGGTGCGGCTGCTGGTCGCCCACGGAGCCGACGTCAACGCTCGCAGCTCCGCGGGCCTCACGCCTCTGTGAGTCTCCCCTCGCCGACGTCTTTAAATATATATACTTTTTAGAAGTCGCCAGCCCAGGTTAACATTTCTAATACGGTTTTGAGGTAGTTGGTTAATTCACCGCAGCAATCGCCACCATCTCTAGGGCATCGACTTGTGGTGGTCCCTAGCGGACAAGTGTCGAACTCTTCGAACACCCCTTCTCCCTCCCGTTGAACGACCTTGAGCTGCAGTGAATGATGGATGGGGGGTGCGGGGAATGACAGCGGGCGACAGTGCTTGAGCTCTAAAGTGTAAATAACAACCTAAGACGATACAGGGCGTTACGGCAACACACTGCAGCGGTGAAGTTCCCAAGCTGCTCATTATACGCTCCTGAAAAAGTAGAGTAAATCCTATCCACTCGCGACTTCTATACAGTATATATATTCAAAGCCGACGTCCAGCCTTGGTTTCAAAGCCAACTTGTAATTTTATTGTTTTGTTAAAATAATTTTTTTCATTGAAACTTATTTGGGCACAGTGGGAGTAAAATGGATGCTAGCATGCTACACATGCACATCTATAAAGATATTCAATTCACAGTAGAGGAAGAAAGTTCTGTGAGGAGAAAGCTAGAAACAAACATAAATCAATATCTTCTTTGATTTGGTCCTATTGAGCAGTTTAATGTATGGTTTCAGCTGATTATTTCACCATTGTTTGTTCCTTGAGTTTAATGCATTTAATGCATGTTCAAATTTTTTTTTGTTGATTTTGTATGGTTAATACCTTTGGTCTGCATTTTGTCTTTTTAATAACAATTTAAATTATTAAATAACTTTCACTTTGACAGAACTGTATGTGATTGATAAAAATTATTTTCTCACGTGTGTAATAGCAAATATTATATATTATATATAGATAAAAGTGTTATTTTTTTTTGTTCTAGCTTTAGGGGTGATTCTATTGGTTCTTCTAAGCACCAACCAGCTAATAACACTTTTATTTTTAGGTCCAATATTACACTGCACGCTTTGTCAGGTCTCAGTTAGCCAACTTCCGGCTAAATATGGGTGGAAAACATCATTCGTTTTTGAACCGGAGGCTAGCTTAGCTGTCGGTTGGCTATCGTACAGATTTAACGGGAGGTCATAAAACCGGCTCTGAAACAGCTTACAAGCAAGTGGTAGTCACAGTACATAAAAAAACCGAAACATTAAAGGAAAATAAATAACTTTGTAAAGTGGAATATTTGTTAACAATATTCCACTGCATCATTTTACTTCAAAATTAATAAATTCATAAGACCCTTATAAGAAGTTCCCACTTTAGAAGTTTTTGTGCTTAATAATTTCAAAACGTTTTATCACAGCTTTGTAAGCTTAAATTTCTAAGTCGCTTGGAAAACCTTCTACTGTAAATTTACTGCATGTATGTTTGTAAAATGAAATGATTTAGCTGACGGTGAGTTTCAGGCAGAGCACTGACGACGCGAGTGTCCTCGCGCTGCTGAGAGAGCCCCCGTCTAGTGCCGTGCCCAGCGAGGCGCGTCTACTGGACAGCCCGCCAGCCGTGCCGGGGAAAGTCGTGCTGCTGCCGTGCGGCCTGGACCCCGCCCGGGAGGCCCAGCTGCGGGACATGGCCGCGCAGCTGGGCGTGAAGCTGTGTGCGTCCCTCACGTGAGTGCCTCTCCGCAGGGCCCGGCTAGGTGCTGTGGGGGCGTCCGTCTGCATTTGTGCGCGATCATCACAACCAAAACATGCCATGCTGGGGAATAACGAGGGATTTTGTGATGTAGGCTGATGGATTTGAAAACTACATAAATTTATTTTGCGCTCAGCATAGCGAGCGAAACTGAACAATAATTTCTGCTGTATTTGTGCATGTGGTTGTAGTGTCGTCGTGCCTTCCTTTACTGTCTTCATAAATTCCCAGAGCTATTAAAATACGACGTCCTGCTACTTTGCGAGGAACAACACACGGTTTCTCCGGACGAAGACACAGTTAACAAGTGCTGTTGCCCACAGCATCTTAATAACCCGTTTTCCTTGACAATGGTTGGGCGTACATAATTTATTTTTAGTATGTTTATTCTCAACATGTAATGCCAACGTTTATGTCTGCGCTGCAATTGTATATAGACCTATCAATACTAAAAATTTATTTTAACTAGAGCAGTGTCTTGAAATGGTACATTCAACAAGTGTACTTAAATGGTTGGAAAACAAATTATTTTAATTATCTTGCACTCTTAACAGAAAAAAAATGTGTTTGATTACCACTCTGTTTTCTTGGAGCAAATTAGGATTTTACTTCGAGAGGCAGCATATTATTACTTCTCTAGTAGCGTAGTTGTTATGGCAGATGATTCATCTCTCGCCTGGTTTTCGAAAATATTTTTGTAGATGAAAATATTTGATCTCAGTTTTTAAAACATGGCATTGGTTAATTTGGGTGTGTTGCGAAATTCTTCCTGTAATTAATTATACTTACCTATTTCATAAATATTTACCACCAGTAACAATGTTAATTTTTCTGTATTTATTTATTTGAATGCTAATATTCATTCAGGTAATCTGTGATGTTTTAATTTATTTTCTATAATTCCAATTTTGAATTATTGATCCTAATTTTTGGCATGTCAAAGCATAAATTATATTTTTCTGGGCTTTTATACCTTGTTGCAATTTCAAAACTACTAATTCTAACTACTGGGAAGAACAAATAACTTAATATTTTAGGCGAGTGAAAACAACTATCATAAGGACACTATTACTTCAAAAAGTGGCTGGAGGTAAGTAATACAGCAGCTGTATTGCAAGGTATGGCACAGTATTTTGAAATACAAGCTTGTCGAACCTGATCTCCCTTGAGAAATGAGGTATGTTGTAAGTAAATATCAGTATCTATACCGAATCACTATAATTTTGTGTTTCAGGGCTAGTGTCACTCACGTGATTGTGCCTGAAAATGAAAACGATGTGTGTCCAGTGACGATGGTGACTCTCACTGCGATCCTGCAGGGCAAGTGGATAGTTAATTTTAATTGTGAGTAAACAAATATTAACTTGTGTTTACTTCTTGGCTTGCCTTCTTGTTAATAATTTAGATTTATTTAGTAATCCACTGCTATACGTAATTTTACTGATTTAAAATCCACCTTTGATAACGGCCTTCGAAGGCTGTAGTATTTTTAAAAAAATTGCTTGTTGCTCATGTTGTCAGTGGAGTATCTGAAAGTAGGTGTACGTAGTGTACAATATCAAATCTTCATTTTAAGAAAATCCACATGAATGTTTCCAATATGTAGGTGACCTATTTTAAAGTGTTTATTGAAGAGCATCCAAAAAACTTTTAAGATCTTATTAGTACATAGACCCAGAGGCATGCAAGCCCATATGCCATTTTATGCTTAACTATTTCCTGGAAGCTTATTTTCTTGTCGGCAGGGGCCATGCAGGTTTTACCATGCTCTCCTGAATGAACTAGTTCCTGGAAGTAGTGGTACAGATAAATAAGGATAAAACCGACACTGATTCAATTACTGATACATTTCTTTAACAGAACTGATAACCGATACAAAACAGATTTAATACTTTTTGTAAATAATCACATTGCAAGTCCCAATAAATTCATTATTAGCAGGTAATGTAAGAGAACTTGAAGATAAAAGAATTTGTTCAGCAATAAGTCTGTGAAGGGTGTCTGTGTGTGTGCCATTTTCGACTCAGCACACAGGTCACTATCCTTTCTGCCCCTCCCCTTCTCATCTGCCATCCATCGCAGAGAACCACCACCTTGCAATGCATTCTCTCTCCCATCGCGCGAGCGTTGCGCTGAAAAGTAGTTTTTGGTGCCCCTGGTTCAGTAGAGTTCACAGTGTGTGATCAGAAAGCTCCGGGGATGGTTGTTTTCGATTCCAGCAGGCCACGAGCCTCACCTAGTCGTGCGCCGGGCGGCGGGTAGTAGCGACCGAGGTCCTGTGTTCGAGTCCCAGCAAGTGTAGCAGCACCCAGTGACCCATCCATGTGCAGGGCAGAACAGTGTTATGCGAATAAATGGCAATAGCAAGTTTCATGGACTCACAGCCCAAACCAGTCCAGAACTTCTTTCCTATCCTTTTACTTCCATTTGGTGCCATTACAGTATTTATAAGTTAATACCTTAATAAAATTCTTCTTTCAAAGGATTTTTAGTAAAAACAAAAAAAAATTATTTTACAGCATAAATTTTCTGCATTGGACAATACACATTTCCGTGTTTTCTCGCATAATCGTCGCACTTTTTATTCTAAAATCAAACTTGAAAAGTAGGGGTGCGACGATTATGCGGAAAAAATTTTTTTAGTAGTATAAAGTTATTCATAAAAACAAAATAAATTCGTGGAAAGTACGTGTATTTAAAACGTGAAGTATAAAAGAGCACGCCAAACTATTTAAATTAATAAGTCATGCAACAAAAAACCTTTCAACTTTAAATAGAAAAACAAAATCTGTGATCCAAATGAAGCAGAACGAACGCTAACTATCGCCGCATTAAGTACACACTCCATGAAAGAGAGCGGGCCATAAGATGTAGATAACTCGGCACTCGACAGAGAGCGCGCATTGTATGCACTCGGCGAGATATCTATATTAAGCTACGTGTGCGAGCTCTATTAGGGAAGCAACATAACCAAACAAGAGAGCATACGTTGCATGAACTCTGCGAGATATCGATATTCGGTTACGTGTGTGCGCTCTATACGGGGAAGCAACATAACCAAACATTAATGATTGCAACGAGCGCTGGCTACATTTTTGTAAGCGGTACACCGCGGCAACGCAGACGAAAAGATGAAGGTTATAAAGTTTAAAAACATTTTTAAAAGAAAATTTACACATCAGACAATTTAAGTGGAACCTCGTTACTACGAAAGCTGACAACGGCGGCAAAAATTCTCGTAACAACGAGTACTCGAAATAACCGAATATAAAAAATTTAAGTCAAGTTAGATTCTGGACCGTCTAAACAGTCTTAATTTCACACCGTAACTTGAAAACGGTGCACTATAGTTAAATTAACGTGTCGTATAAAAGTTGTAGAAAATTAACATACGAATAGAAAGTGTCTCTATGGTATTTTTTGTATCTACAACGGTTTTTGATTTAATCGCGAATGAAATGGCCTGATACAAAGACCGGGGCCTTTCGAGATCACGGAGGGAAGGTATGTGAAGCTGTGAAAAAAAAAAGGGAGCATAGGAAGGAAGAAAGGAAGGGTGTTGCCTGGTCTATTTTTAGATTTACCCCTCCGCCGACATAGGATGGGAAGCAACTGCAGGGTGTCTACTGACCCTGGAAAACCTGGAAAACCTGGAAATATCAGGGAATTTTGTAATCAGGGAATAATCAGGGAAAAATCAGGGAATTTTTTTAAAAATCAGGGAATTTTTGTTTGGTAGGTTGTAGTTGGCAATACGTTTTTTGTTTATTGATCAGCTTGCATTGACGTGGCATCATGTGTATCCCCTCCCATTTTTATTTTTGAATGGCAAATAACGAACAGTTCCCACGTCCAAATTCTTTTATTTACCATCGGATTCGGAAGTGGCACCAAATCACGTGATACAAACTGGTTCAAGCTGGTCTGTTATCCTGCTGACGTGACGTGCTGCAGCATGTGCTTCCCACGTTAAGATTATACCGATAGGTGCATTTAATTTTAAGTATTTATGGATGCCCTCAACGTAAACTGGACATTTTTGTTAGCGTTGAAAATACATATCACAGACACTTTTGGTGAAGATTCACCATCGTTGCTAGAAATTGGTAGCTGTGGGCTTCATACGGTCCATGGTGCTTTCAAAACTGGAATTTCTGTTACACAATGGGACGTTTTTTGTTTTTTGAGGCACAGTTACTACGTATTTGTTTAAGCACATATCTGCAAGGAGGGCAGATTACATTAGAATAACTGGATCAGAGCTTTTTCCCAAGAAATTTTGTGCAATCAGATGGAATACTGCAGTTGCTGAGCGTGCCATGAATACGTTACCCCACCTAAAGAAATTTGTTAGTGAAGTTTCTATTTCATCTCTCTCTTTCAGTATAGTGAAATGTGCTCTTGAGGATAATCTTCTAAAAGTAAAATTGACATTCATCCATTTTTTGGCATCAGAGCTGGAATTGTTTCTCACAATGTTCCAAAGTGAAGCACCCATGGCACCTTTTTTATATGATTCACTGGTTTTATTAGCTTTGGCAGGAAAATTTTGAAACCAGAAGTACTGAAGAGCTTTAGGGAGAAACGCAATGTATCTCGATTGGATGTAGATAACCAGGAAAATCTATTGACTGCTAACAATATCAAGTTGGGTTATGCAGTACGCCATGCCATCAAGAAAGAGAAAGTACCAGAAAAGTCTGTCCTGTTACAGAAAAATGATAGGACTTGTCTAAAGGTTATGGTAAAAAAACTTCAAGACTAAAGTCCCCTGAAGTACAATCTTACCAAGGGAATTTCCTGCTTATGTCCGTCTGTCGCTTTAAATTCGGGTGTGAGGAAACAGCGTGTGAAGTACAGTTTAGAATGTTGTCTTCAAAACAGGTGGCTATCAGGACAAGAAGCTGATAACATTGAGTGATCATATCAGTTGGTATGTTCCTTGCAAGATTCTGCAGCACTGTTCTCGTCTTTTTCTCGAGAAGACGGGCGCCTTGATCACTTGTGGATGCTCATTCTTAAGGCATATACAGTAGCTTCCAAAACAGGCCTTCTAAAGTTTGTGAGGATGGTGTTGGTACTTTCCCATGGAAATGCATCATTGGAAAGAGGATTTTCAGTGAATTCTAATCAGCTGACTGAAAACTTGCAGGAAGAAATACTGATCGCACAAAGACAGATGTATGACTTTGTTCAACGTTCTGGAGGTGTAGAGCAGTATGTAAGAAATGCTAGTTGTAGGCGTAAGGAAGCCCTGCAAACAAAACAAAAAGAAAAGGAAGCTACAGACAAGAAGAAGGCAGAAAAAAGAAGAGTTGAAGAGGAGATCAAGGCATTGCAGTTGAAGAAGGCTCGAATGTTGGATTTGGCTCGTTCTGAAGTAAGTGCAATAGACGCAAAAGTTGAGTCACTGCGAAATTGATGGGAGCTTCCTTTTACTAATTTTTTTTGCAAAAGGAAGTGTGTGAAATATTTGTAGCAGCATGTTTTATTTGCCATCAATTGAGTCACTTTAGCCACGTTTGGAAGAAGGTAATTTTTTTACTAATTTAATTTTGTTTGAAACCCGTCAATGTAATATTATGCAATTTTTTTCAGTTTCTTGGAATGTCGTAATTGTGTTAAAGAAAACCTGGAAAAATTCAATTTTAGACCTGGAAAACCTGGAAAAATCAGGGAATTTAATTTACTAGATCTGGTAGACACCCTGCAACTGGTGCCGTCAAGAGAGAGGAAGCGCATGTTGTTTGTCACCAGTCCTTCCACCCAGTCTGTCTGGCGCCCGCATAGCCACATAGCTGTCTGTATTTACTGCTTGAACATTATTTTTTTAACTGACAATGTTTTTCCTTTTTTTGAAAATGCCATTCAAATCACTCGTACTTACGAAAGGGCCAACAAGGAGGCACTCGTAATAACAGGTTTAATTTACTATGATTTACGTAGTCAAACTGACGGTGCATTACAAAACTGTCGTAACAACGAAGGTCTCGTAGTATCCCGTACTCGTAATAATGAGGTTCCACTGTACGTATTTCCGTTAATTAAATAAGTAAGAGGTAATGTCCGAATAAATATTAGATTTCTATTTTAAAATAAATTGTTTTATACTGAAAAAATACCCACACAAAGCGCTCGGAATCTAATATCGGGACTAAAAACATTATGCGACGTTTACGCGAGAGTTTTTTTTATCCAAATTTTGACGACCAAAAATATGGGTGCGACGATTACGCGAGAGCGGCGATTATGCGATAAAAAAGGGTATGTCTTTTACTAATTGACAAACACAACATTCAATTATAGACTTAAAATACAGAAACATTTAGTGAAAGATGCCTACAGAACTATTAACAGATAAATAGTAAAGGTGGGTGGTAACTGAATAGACGATATATATATATATATATATATTGTGTGTATCGGTTTTGTAAGTGTCGGTTGGAAATAATCACATCGGCACATCACTACCTGGAAGCGAAGCTTGTCTTCTTGTCGGCAGGGGTCGCACAGAGCCTGGCGGCAGGCCAGCTGTTGCCATGCTCGCAGTTTGAAGTGAAGGGAACGACGGAGCATCCAGCGAGCGGGGCCCCCAGGAGGAGCCGTATCAACACACAGCTATTGGTAACGTACACCTCCCCCTCGAAGTGATGCTGTTTGATTTGTTCTGTTTTGAAGTGACGATGCCAATAACTTTGGCGTGATTTCAAGAAGTGCATATGTAGATTCAAACTAGCACTCTTTTAGGTAGATTTCAAAGAAATACTTTCTATTGTTGCTGTTGCCATGGTGCGACTTTTGGAGGGTTTTTATATACCGTATTGGTCCGAATATAAGGCGACCATTTTTCCATAAACGAGAGATTCGAAAATTGGAAGTCGCCTTATTTTCGCACCCAAGACGTCAGCACCGCAAACATTAGTTCCAAGCTGAAAGCTACAGTAGAAACATTGTTACACAAAATGTTCACGATTTTTTATATTAACTAAAACTTTGTTACCTCACACGGGGAAAACGATAAATCCACCCAATATTGCATTAATTCTAGGGATGGGGCGACCGAATCCAATATCCGCCGAATCCGCCGAATCCTAGGGATTCGAAGGTTCGGCGGGTCTGATATAGGATTCGTCAAAGGATTCGGTTTTTACTATTTACGGGAAAAAAATACAGTAAAACTTGCTTACGAGGTCCCGCATGGTAGGTTTTTCCGTATAAAGCGTTTAAATTGCCCGAGGTCTCGTCATTTACGCCATTAAATGTGTGATATAATGTCCGTTAAAATTTTTTCTGAAACTTCTTGTCTCAAATAATGGCACACGTAAATATTAGAGCTGTAGCAAACCGTATGTATTCGTTACTGAGTAACGGGAGTGGCATCTAGTAACGAGTAACGAAACGTTACACACGAATGCATTTCGTTACTCGCATCTTTCGTATGTTTCACGCATGCGCGCGCGTATTCGTTACAAAGAACGATGTTTGTTTATTAATAAAAGTATGATTTGGAAATTCGTCGTCCAAGTTTTTTACTGTTTATTAAAGGTATTGTGTGTGTAGACAAAGTTTTAGATTCGAACAGAAACAACGTAAGAAAGTATTTTTTACAAATTATAAATATGTATGTTTTTTATAATCGCGTATTTTCACGTTTTATGTTCTTATCTTAAAAGATATATTATAATAAAGCCGCTCTAATGAGAGTTAATTGTTTCTTGGTTAACAAAAGCTGTTAATTATCAAATATTTTTAATTGTTTATATTCTATTTATTTTTATTTACGCGACGTCATACTGTACGCGTACGAAATACGACTCGATTCGATGCTGTTACATAACATAGCATGTGCCATGTCATGCGGTATCAGAAGTAACGAGTAACGATACGAAAGTAACGAGTAACGATACGAAAGTAACGAGTACTAATTGTTATAGTAACGAATACATACGGGTACACATTTTTTCGTTACTTTTACACCTCTAGTAAATATGAAGAAAAGACAAATGAACAACAACATACGAAGAAATATGGATGATGTACCATAACTACAGTACAAACCCAATAGTTATTTTAAGATAATTACCATAAAAAGAACTAAAGATTCTTTGTAGAATACCATAATTACTACAGAAGCATGATAGCTACCATATTTGCACTATAGTTACCGTAACAACTGAGATGTATATTTACCGTGATAGTAATGTATTATTTATTTATGACATATTAAATTAAAGAACATTGTTAAAAAAAAAAAGGATGTTAAACTTTGATATGTACGGTTGGCACATGTTGCTAAGAAATAATGCGATCTGAAAGAATGCAGTACTACTACGAAAAGTGAAAATGGTACTCGTGGATTTTTAGGTTATGATGGCAGTGTCTTTCGTTTTTCAGTAATATCGGCCGAAAATTAACGAGCGTACTGTATCGGAAGTCGGCAGAAATGCCGATTCAACTAAATATTGGCAAAATCGGCTTCTTCAATACAGCTCTACATTTAATGACATGAGTAAACATATTTCAGACTTCAGGATATTGAAAAAGACTTTAATTTCCATGTAGGTTTATTGTGTGTATGTTTTTTTTTGCAAGTGTAAATTGAATGAAGTAAAATGTTTTTATTTTTATTACTTTCAATTGATTAAACTTTAATGACCAGTTACAGATATTTATGACACTAATTTCGAGGTTAAGCAATTTTACTAACGCATTCCAGCCAAGCAGGCTGCCAGCGAGAGACGCTTCTCTTTTGCTGGAAACACTATCTCCAATCGTAGAGCTAATTTAACTCCTTAACGTGCAGAACAAATTATTGTTCTGAATGATAGATTAAAGAACATAATTTAATACTCTGTGACAATCTTTCTCAGAATTATTGTGCTGAAAAGTGGAAATGTTGAAACAATGTGAATGTACTTTTCAAACAACATGATTTTTGGTGCAAGTTTGTTGAAGCTAAGTAAGGACTCCAGAAAAATTGACAAGGGTGAAATTTTTCCAAAGATATGTTACATTTACACAAACATATACTTGGTTATGTTGGATGATATCAGTTACTAAGGTAAGTGCCCCAGTACTCGTCACTGCTCCAATGGTCGTCACTAGCAACTTCAAATCAAATGTAAATAATAGAGAAGTAGCTCAATATATCGCCAACTTAAATATTGACAAAAATTTAGTCGACGTTCTAGCTGAAATTACCACAATAGTTTTCGGAACAAACACTATTTTCAATCAAAAAAAGTCTGTGCATCAAAAGTTCGTAGAGCAGTGAAGATAAATAGGGGAATTCCTATACTAAAACACTAAGGACGTTAGTGCACATTTTTACTTCTAATTCTGTAATTTTTCATATTTATTCGTGATGTTTTGTGCTGAATGTGTTAGTTAAATGTTCTTGAAGAGGTGAAAGTGTTTATTTAAAAAAATTCGTTTTCTTTGTATGATTTAGTTAGGGTGATGAAAACCGGATCAATAAAAACCTTGTATTGCTAGTGTTCGTCATACCTGACGAGCACTGGTACATTTAATATTTTATTTAAAGTTGTGCTAAGTTACACCCTAAAGTTCTTAAATAATATTGGTTCTTTGTTGTTAATAGACAAAGTACGTTATTATGATCAGATCCAGTAGTCGTCACCTATGACGACTTCCGATGCATGTGTATGACGACTTCTGGGTCGGAAATTACTTTACTTTATTGATTGCAAAAATTGTGTAGGCATTGTTGTTTACATTAATTTAGGGGTCATTCGATATATATTTTGACATTAATAAGTAAACTAAACATTGTAATGTGTCTCGTTCTTTAATTACAGGGCAAAATGCCAAAACGGAAAATACTGTTGTATGAAGAGTCAGCCATGGAAGCTGCTCTTAAAGATGTAGCGAATGGTATGAGTATAAAATGTGCAGCGGAAAAAAATAGTGTGCCAAGGAACACATTGTCCGATAAACACAAAGGCAAATCGCCTTTGGGTAGGAAGATGGGCGGGCCCTGATTCATTTTTATATTTTACTTGTGATACCGCATAACATGCTATGTTATGTTGCAGCAACGAATTGAGTCGTATTGCGTACGCGTACAGTATGACGTCGCGTAAATAATAATAAATATAATATAAACAATTAACAATATTTGATAATTAAACAGTTTTTGTTAACCAAGAAACAATTAAATCTCATTAGAGCGGCTTTATTATATCTCTTTTAAGATAAGAACAAAAAAAAACGTGAAAATACGCGATAGTGAAAAACAAAAACATACATATTTCTAATTTGTAAAAAAATACTTTGTTACGTTGTTTCTGTTCCAATCTCAAACTTTGTCTACACACATAATACCTTTAATAAACAGTAAAAAAACTTAGACGAGGAATTTCCAAATTATACTTTATTAATAAACAAACATCGTTCTTTGTATCGTAAATTCATTGAATATGCGCGCACATGCGTAAAATATACAAGAAATGCGAGTAACAAAATGCAGCCGTGTGTAACGTTTCGTTACTCGTTACTAGACGGCACACCCGTTACTCAGTAACGAATACATTCGGTTTGCTACAGCTCTATGTGCTGTCCCTCTTTGTTCCGTGAGTGCTGTAAGTAAATTCAAAATTTAATGAGGATTATTCATTATATTACTGAACGATCTTTATGAAATGCCATTTTGATGTTTAAAATATAGTACCAAATAAAATTTGAAGCCCAAATAGTACAATACTACCATTCTGGATCCATGAATTAAAACTAATGCAGCCGAAATCGCACATGACGACTACTGGCACAAACATGTGACGAACACTGGCAAACACGAAAATTTGCATGACGACTACTGGCTCGAAATCACACTTTTTTCAAAATTATAAATCTACAAAAATAATTTGTGTTTATCGAAGAGTGTTGGATAGCATTGTAGAGTAAAGTTTGAGGTTAAAAACAAACATGTAGGGGCAGTAATACACCTACAAGGTTATGTACACAATTTTTTTTTTTATAAAACTCTTCTTAGCATGACGACTACTGGTACATCTACCTTAATGAACCAATGGAAACAGGTAAGATTCAATGAAAAAAAAATGTTTTTTTTTTCTAGCAGTGCAAAATGTAAACACACTCTGTAAATAGTTACCCAAAATTAATAAGCCCACTTCATTTTAATACTTTATTCAAACATGATATTAAGTTTAAGATAAAAATAATTTCCCAAAAGTGTAACTGTACCACAAAAGCTCGAGCTCGGCTCGAAGTAAAATTCTTAGGCTCGCAGACCTCTAGCTTATTTATAGAAAAAATCCTAACCGCTAATCTGTACAAAAACTGAAATTTCTCAAGAAAAAATTGTTGTCTTTATATACACTTATACCAGAAATGTACCAAACTACATGTGATAAAGTCAAGGGACTTTTAGTGCAAGCAGAATACATCTCACTTACATTAGATATGTGGACATCATCTATTAAAAGATTCGGGTTTGGGTTCGAGATTCGGCAATTCTAGTCGAGGATTCGAGTTAGGATTCGGATTCGAGGAAATCAGGATTCGCCCCATCCCTAATTAATTCTTAATTGTTTAAAGTTGAAAATTAAAATATTTGTTCTTGAGTAAAAATGTGAATGTTAAAGCATCTAAAAATGGCAACCTTTTATTACACAATTCATGTATGTACTTTGTGTACAATTGCGTGTTAACATTTACGGTAATTTATTTTCAGATTTTTAAGGGAAATATTTGTACTAAAATATCACAGCTATTTTCAGAACGATTGTTTACGTTTACAAACAGAAAATGTTAAGAACATTTTGGATGTAATGTTTGGAAATTCACGGCTGCCAACTGTCTTTCCACAATATTTCTTTGTTGTAAAATGAACATTGCCGAACACGCACGAAGACGCCATATTTACAGGAATTTGGTACGTTGCTTCAAAGGCTATTTTAATAATTTCACAGTAATCCACTCTTTATTGATGTAAAAACTTTTCAAACAACATAATTATCATAGGTTATTCTTTAAAATTCATAGGACAGAGACTCTCTGTCAGAGAGTAATATGGACAACAGGGATGTAGCCACATGGGGCGGCATGGGGCGGTGAAACCCACACTCGGAAATCGCCGACACACACTAATTTTATCTAAAAACCATATCTCTATTCCTGGATGTATGGCAAGGAATGTTATCTCCTTGTTGCGCTAAGCAGTTTTTGCCGCCTGGCCGGAGCTGGAGGAGTGAATATGGAAGGGGGATGAGCTATTTTTAGACAGTCTTGCTGCGTGTGATGTGCCGCTGCAGAGAAGCTCTCTGCTACTTCCTTCCCACCCCAAGTCTCTACGTTGCTAGGCAACCATTCCTCCCCCTCTTTCCTTACGTTGGAGGGACAAAGACAAGGTCAAACACTCCGTGCCGCCTAGCCTGGCTCGTTTGCCGCCGCGCGTCTGATGATTTAGAGATAACAGTGCCGCCAGGCGTCAACAAAGGACCTTCCTATCTTCCGTGTTAAGTGACAAGCAAACCACTCTACTGCACCATCAAAAGTGACATGTAGGCCTATACTAAAACATTAATCTGTTGTATGAGTGTCAGAGTGGATAGGTCAGTTGGACTTGTGAAAGTTTTTCTTTGTTATTGAGAGAAGGCTTGTGTATTATGAGGTGATGAGTATATTTACTTGTTACTTCCAATGGCCTATTTCTAGAGTGCCAAAGGAGTGAGTGAAGAATTTGTGACAAATGGTATACTAATAAAACTTTTGTGAGAAAACTAACATAAATAAGCCATTAGTTTTAGTAATAACATTGTCGGTTCTGTATTTATTTTAAGATATTCACAAAGGGCTTTCTTTTACAGTAGTGTAAACATGTCTAACAATGGGAAAAGAAATCAGACAATTACAAAGTTTTTCGTTTCACAACCAAGAAAAAAACGGGAAATTTTTCTGGACAGTGAGAATGTTCATTCTGAAGAGACTACCAAATCAAATTGTAAAGTATCAGAGTTAGAAAACAAGTGCCTTGTGACAAACACTGCGCCTATTGAAGACCAGCCACCAGTGCCATCAACTAGCTCATCAAGTGTTGTGGGTGTATCTACAGAAGACCAGCTACCAGCAAGCACACTAACACCCTCAACTAGTTCTGCAGTTGCAGTGGGACGAAAACAAGCAGTCACATTTAGGCGAGAGTGGAAAACTAACAGAGCATGGTTGGTTTACAACACAGATGCTAAAGGTATGTTCTGCTTGCTGTGTCAAAAATTTAACAAAACTCCTTTTGATAGAGATACTTGGACAAAATCCCCATGCACTCGTTGCGATTGGAAAGTGTTGTTCGACACAAAAATTGTGCTGCACATATTGATTCACTTAAACTTGAATTGCAAGCCAGCCTTCATGGTCCCATCAGTGACAAAATACAGCCAAGCATGTGTGAGGAAGATCTCATGAAAGCGTTTGCATGTCTATACTTCTTGTGCAAAAAGAAAATTCCTCATACAACAAACTTTGAGCCTATTTTGGACTTGGCATGCTTTCTTGGTGTTCCCATCAAAGACACAATTCGTGTAGCAAAAAATGCTAATTACTGTAGTAGAACATCCATTCAAGATATGGTAATTAGTTTATCCACTGTGATAGAAAATGAGATCTTGGGCAAGTTACAAAATGCACCATTCTTCTCAATTGAAATTGATGAGACTACAGATTCAGCTGTAGTTGAAAAATTAGTCATTCATGCACGTTATGTTGACAGTGAAGGTGTCCTGCAAAGCAGTTTCCTGAAAATTATTGACATTCTCAGTGACTTAGGAAATAGTGGCCTTAGTGGTACAAAAAATTGTACCTCAAATTTGCAAGGTGTTGCCCTGAACTCTGTTAACATTTCAAATGCTGTTATATCATATTTGCATGATAGTGATCTATGTTTCTCAAAGCTGTGTGGTATTGGAACAGATGGTGCACCTGTTCTTACAGGTAAACATAATGGGGCAGTTAAAAAGATAAGAGAGAAACAGGTAGAAATTCAGCAACAGCTAGGTGTAGAAAATGTATGTGAAGCTGTTGGTGTACACTGTGCAGGCCACAGGTTGAATCTGGCTGTATCGCAAGCTGCTGAAAAGACCCTTGGAATAAAAAAATTCTGTGACATTATGAGGCAGGTATTTGACTTTTACCAAAACAGCTCTGTCAGAAGTGCTGGCCTGCATGAATTACAGTGTCTATTTCCTCAAGATCCACAAGGCAAGGTCAAGCAGCCTAGTCATACAAGGTGGTTGAGCTATGGAGAATGTGTACTTCGGATGAAAGATATTTATCCAAGTGTTGTACTTAGTCTTGAAAGGGAATGTGAAGAAAGAAATGATGCAAGGGCTCGGGGTCTGTGTTCTTATGTGACTGAATTCTCATTCATTGCAACACTGTTGTTAATGTGTGACGTATTACCCATCATGAACCGTCTTTCTAAAATATTTCAACAGGAAAATGCTGATTTGAGTATGTATTGTGAAGTCTTTTGTAGATTCAACCATCAACAAACTTCAGAGACTGAAAGATTTTGAAGGATTAAATGAGAGGGAAATTGCATCATATTTGGAAATGTGTGCAAGTAAAGGTGTCTCAGTTCACACCAAGCCAACAAATGCTGCTCATTTCAAGAACATTAAATTACAGTACCTCCAAACACTAATTGAAAACATTCAAGTCAGATTTACCGATTGTGACATTCTAACATGTTTTTCCATTTTTAACCCTACACATCTTTCATCTCCTCATGACCATCGCTTTGATGTGTATGGAACAGAAGCTATAAAACTGTTGTCTGCAAGATTTGGATTAGAATCAAGACTTTGCCTACAAGAATGGTGTGAAATCAAGCAATACATGGCTGATAACCACAGGAAAAAGACTTGTACAGAAGTGGTCCACTTTCTTTGCACTGACAAAACAATTGGCAGTTTGTTTCCAAATATAGCCAAACTTGCACAAGTGTACAGAGTCATTCCACTTCACACAGCTGACTGTGAGAGAGATTTCTCTCAAATGAAGCTCATAAAAACTGACTTGAGAAACAGACTGAGTGAGTTCACGCTTGATTCCCTGCTTCGCATTTCGCTGGAAGGTCCAGATGTCCAAGACTACCCATTTAAAACTGCAGTTCAGCATTGGCAGCACAGAAGAACAGAAGAATTCGCTTGAAATAGAAGTGAACGTTGATGGTTGAGAAAATTTGGTTAAATTTAAACGGGGGTGTTGTTTTTCCTAAAACAATTGACGTTAAAGTTGTGGTATTTAATTTGCTGTGTCGCCATTTATTTGCAGGCAACCCACACTCACATTTTCCTAGCTACATCCCTGGGACAAATATTCACGGTCACGTCACCGAAGTTATTGATGGCCGTATGCTTCACCATGCCAGCTAGCCACTTGTTTTGTTCCGGCAATCTGCATTCGTTTGCTTTGTTACGTTTGACACACTACTAAATAGTAAAACGTAGCTGAAGTAAAACGGAAAGTTAAATGCGGTATTTTAAGAGTGATTAAAGGCCATTGTAAAAATTTTAAATTCGTAGATACAGTAATTGTTTTCTTTTGACTTTTAGGGTAGGCCAAACAAACTTTTTAAAATAAGTAATGAGATAAAAATAAATTAATTGTTATACATAAATGCAAAAAGGATTTTTCAACACAAAATGTATGTCTAATGAATTTTCACATTAATTTCTACCAAAATTATTTTTACATTTGTTTGGCCTCCTGAAACTGCAGGTCGCCTTATATTCCGGCCAATACGGTAGTTTTTCGTTTCCTTGTCCATAGACCTCAAAACCGCGTCAGCTCAAAGTTTGTTTTATTTATATATATATATATATTCTTTTGTGTACCTGATTACTGCTGCTGTTACTCCCATAATATTGATAATATTACATACATTAATGTATTATAACTCATAGGAGTAGTACCAAAATCTTATGTCTGAATACATTTTTGATGCGACCAACCGTAACTGCAAGGGGTTTAAGAAACAAGTGCACTTCAATGGTTGTAATACAAATTATTTTAATTACCATGCACTTCTAATATAAAAAAATGTGTTTGATTACCACTCTGTTTTCCTGAAGCAAATTAGGGTATCACAGGCTTATGCATCACCACTTTATAAATTCCAAACTGTAAGTGGCATTGTTAATAATTAAATCTTGTATGCAAATTAAATTTGACTGATCATATGTCTTTGGCCATAAAATTTGGAATCAATCAAATGTTTTTCTTTGAACATAAGGTACAATATCAACACAGTTCTAAATTTGGGTGAGTGAAGATGTGAGTGGTAAGCTAGAAAATATGCATTGTTATATAAATTAATACAATATGCTGTGTCAGATTGTTATCAATTTTTCACTGCCTACCAATACATCTCTAGCAAACAATAAAAGTCAAAAAATAAATTAAAATTTCTCCGACAATAACAATTAGATTGTTTATGGTTCTTAATCAAAATCCTTACACTGAGCAACACATTTCAACTAACTAAAACACATTGTCTGCTTAAATATTAGTTGGGGATATTTGAAAAACTAAAACATCACATTAAAAAAATAAACTAATAAACAGACAATAAATTTGACCGCGCATTATATAATTAATTTGAATCATAAAGTAATTACTGATTACAACATGGCGCACTTATAATTATTTTTATTGTTCCCGTAACTTAAATGGCAATCACATAAACAAAAATTACGGCGTTAACATAGAGCTACGTAATAGTTAAATAATATATAAACTAGTTAAAAATAACCTTTTTCCAAGTTAAACAACTACATTGAATATTTAGATTCAGTTTTTGACGTGAATACGGCTTTTAAATTGCTTCCATAGTGGGAGGCAATTAAAAAAAAACCAACTGTAGCGGAAGGGCTCTGGCCGATAGAGCCAAGCGTGATCAACTGCAGTGGTCATTACAGCGTTTTGTGGAGAGTCATTTCAGCTGTCTTCAAGATTGTATAATCCAGATCTTAATGAGAAAGTATGATTATGGTTTCGTAGTTTTAAGTTCCAAGGTGTAAAGTGTGCAAAAGAGCATTGAAAATGGGCTGCTCTGTGTTCTTCCAGCTGAAAGGAGTGTTGTAGGTGTAAAACTGATGCATAAAGGTATGCAATACGCGGCTCGAGATATGCGTCTTGAGTTCGAGTCGGCGTGAATGTGAGCAGCTGCTTATACTCGAGGGACAGAGGAGTTCCAACCAGCCCGAGTGATGGTTGAAGTGAGGTGTAGCAGCAGCGGGGTAAACATCAGCACTTTGAGAGAGCCACCAGCTGGCATTAAAATAATGCCTCGTTTCCCAAATTTCGATCAATAAATGGGTCAGATGCCTCGAGATTTGAATCTTGGACACCTTGTTGGTCGAGCGATATTTTAAAAGAAATGCTCTTTGTGTAGCACAGTTTTAAAATAATGACAAATAAACACAAGTAGCAGATCCATTATTTGTTTGTCATTTTCATGGACACTTTGAAGAGTTGATTTCTTGTTCATCTCCAGTTGTGCCTTGGTTCGGCCATATTGCAGTGCTCTGCTGTACTGTCGTGGGTTACACGGTGTGCGTGTGTGCAGCGACCGTACCTGCTGAACGGCTGCCACGTGTACCTGGTGCCCCAGCGAGGGCCGTACTCGGCGGGGCAGGTGCAGCTGGACAGGGCAGAGCTCGCGGCCCTCGTCGTGGCGGGCGGCGGCGTGGTCCTGGGCCGGGAGCCCGACCCCGAGGGCATCTCCCTCTCGCAGCGCACGGTGCCCTACCACGCGACGCCCGGCTCGCCCCTGGCCTGCTGTGCCCACTACCTGCTGTACCAGCCGGGAGGCAGCGGGGAGCCCCGCCTCAAGTACAACATGGCGCACGTCAAGAGCCTGCCCGTCGGCTGGCTGCTGGCGAGCGTGCAGTGTTTCAGCCTCGTCCCGCCAGGCTGCTAGTCACCTCAATCGTACATGTGCACCACAGGTGCTACATATTTTTAACATTGCGGTATTTTTTTTGAAACAATAAAGCTTAGATTTAACTACCGTTTTATGTTTTATTTCAGTCAATTCGTTAAACAGGGTTGCAACAGATATAGAAAACAGGGGAAAAAAGGATTATTTTCATGAAGGTTTTCTTGAAATGAGTCTTCACTGTGTGAAGTTTGAGAAACCTGACCAGTTTGATGACGATGTTCTTCAAGGTGTTCTTGAGACGAGTTCGGCTTCGTGAAGTAAGATTTATTATAAGTTTTTTTTTTTTTTCCAGAAATCATTTAGGTATTTTTAAGTGAACACATGAGTTAAAAAGACACAAATAATATAAGTAAACAATTGATTTTCTTGGTCTAACCTCAAACCAAACACTCATTGGCTTAACAACACTTAAACAAATATTAAAAAAAAGGTATGATTATCGATAAAGTTGATAATTGAAAACACGGATAAAACAACATTTTCTAAAAATGAATCCTAGCTGGATCGATTTCTCGCCCCCGAAACTTCCTGCATACTAAATATCATGAAAATTGTTGGAGCCGTTTCCGAGATTTAGATTATATATATACAAGAATTGTGGTTTAAAGATATTAATTCCCTTGATCACTTCCATATATCTCAATGTTAATTTTTCTCATTCAAATGGTTTGCATTTATAAATGCTTTCGGCATATAACGTTCATCATTTCAGAAATAAAATAATGTAATAATGTAATAAAGTTTATCTTTACATTCTTAAACTTTATTCATAATTAAACTTTTAGAAAGTTGTTTCAAAACAATAACAAACACAACCGCCAAAACCTTTACAATACAGGTAGCATCATGCTCGGAGAGCCTCCAATGTGTTGGTTTCCAAGGTATCTGTCACAAACATTAATTTTTCCCCACCCACTTTGGCCATTAGTAGAGACAGGAAAAAAATGGTGTAATGATTTTTACGCGAAATTATGCAAATATTGTGGTAAACAACAACAAAATGCGAAAAATGGCCTTTCTCGCGAAAAACTACGAAAATTAGTTATGTACATTACCTTTGGTAGATCGTTTCGCGAGGGAACAAATAAAAAAAAAACTACATCAGCCGACAAACGAAGTATGCAAACTTGCCAATAATTTATGTTAAGTAAATAATACAACATTGGGCATACTAAGAACATAAAAATAATATTTTGTTTCGGCAATTGAAATGTAAATACGGTGGCCATCATGGCTGATGGCTTCAGTCAAGATTATGGCCAGTGAATCTGTATAAAGCCAGACTGCTTGACAATTGTGGTGCTAGCAATGCTCCAGTTAGAACGTGTTCTAAACTACCAAAAACGTTACGTAAATAACGAGATTGAATGTTTAAAAACAGATACCCAAGTGAAATAAAATTAATTAAAATTTTTAAATCGCAGTGGAACGTTTGATTCCAAAAGACACGGATATTGGAATATTAACCATACATTTGCACATTTGTAACACTTTTCGATATATCGATTTAGTGATAAATCCACTATTTACAGCACGGAATAAAATCGATACGTCAAATTCGTGTTTACGTTCATAAACAATTATTTATGAAAGACGTGACACTGTCGTCAAACATGTGCAAGGCAAACATCACATTAAAGTAAGGTTAGGTTGTCCCGGGTACCAGCAACAAACGCCTTAAAATTTCATTTTGGAAACCACAGAAGCATTTATTTCGGCGAACATACCACTTGAAAAGTTAGACGACAGTAAATTCAGTGACTGGATAAACAAAAATGTTAAGGGAGGTGGGGATAATCCTTCCGCTAGTTCCCTTCGTAGAACATATATCCCCAAATTAGGCGAAAAAATTGAAAATGACATTAAGAAAGAGTTTGAAGGTAAATATATTTGTATCCTTTGTGATGAAACAACTGACAAAGGTGGAAGATGTGTTTTCAAAAAACTCTTTAAGAAATTGGAACCAGCCAGTAACAGACCACAAAGCTAGTTGCTTCCACTGTACTTGATGCTGCAAACTATGCAACATGTTCAAAAACTATTTTGGATACCCTAGCAAAGAATGGAATTGGATTTGATTCAGTTAAGGCCATAGTAAGTGATTCTGCTCCTTATATGACAACATTTTTCAATAATCTGTCTGGTCTATTGGAACATGTAGTTCATTTGCAATGCTGGGCCCACAAGATGCACTTAGTGGGCAAAACTTGGCAGACTTCAATAACACTGAAAAAAATAACAGTGGCAAAGATCAAGAAGGCATTTTTGAACAGCAGGAAAAGTAAACACCATTACTTATCCTAAATATCAGAAAAGTATGGAATGTCCAGTGGAAAAGTAAAGGTGTTCCCTGAGCCAGTTTTAACGAGGTGGAATTCGTGGTTCCGTTCAGTAGTTTACATTTGCAGCTATTTGACATCATTGAGTTCTTTGCATCATCTGGTAATTCATCAGACAATGACAACAGCGGTATTACTTGGCTAAAGGAGTGGAGCTCTGCAGAACTGCTACAAATTAAAGTTGAGGCTAAATTTGTTTCAGAATACTGCAAGCCAATTGAAGAGCTAATAACTTTTCTTGAAGGTTCTTCTTATGCAACAGCACACATCCTGTGCTGTAAACTAAATGATAGACAAAACTACAGTTGCTAAGCACTGGATAAATCGAGTTGTTCAGCCTTTGTATGGTTTTTGCTTGAGCAAATCTTGACAATGGTTTTTTTAATTAATGGTCAAAGACTCAATGAGTGAAGTGCAGAACAGTTATATGGATCATATAGTTCTACAATCTATGATATTAATTAATGTATATTATTTTGTTCATTATAGAGGTTATCTTTATCGTCAATAATAATTATTGTAGTTTATGCTTAATGCATAAAGGTATTTTAATAAAAAATAGATAATTTTTTAATTTAATTAACTACAGAAATTAATGATGGGAAATATTTAAGTTTTAAAGACTTTTTTTTGCGAGTAACCAAGTCATTTATGGGCTTTTTTTTTTCATAAAACCACAGAACACCGAAATCCTTAATTTTTAAAATGAAATTAACAAAGATATAAAACCATATTTTCCTTTCCCTAGCCATTATTAATGATATAGCTAATACATAAGGGCCTTCCTACAGGTGTCTACTACAAATTAAAAAAAAGGGGGGGTTGTTTGTAAAGTCGGTTTACGGACAATAATTTTACGTGATAACGTCATAAGAAAACATTGATGAAAAATTGCATACTTTATAATTTTCAAATATTATTTACAGTTTTTGCAAATTTAATTAATATAATGACGAACAATTAATTAAAAAGCCCGCCTTAACCTGTTTGATATTATAGAAGATTTTCTCGCACGGTGGTTGGCCGGTTCTTGCACGCTCGGCTCGGGCGGAATGTGACAATGAGTCGTGCTTTTTCGTGCGTGCAGCCGGCATTCATCGATTTATAGGATGTTATCACGTCAAAAATAAAATCAGAGGCGCAAACACAGTACCGGTTGCGCCAGGGCCTTTAAGGGTCTCCAATGAGTGGTTTTCATGGTAACTTAAAAGGTAATTCAATATTTTGAATAATTACTTAATTCAATAATAAACATTTAAAAGTAATGGATTTTATCCAACTACAAATATTTGTGGTAATGGAATCCCCACAAATAGCCGAATTTTAAAAACGAAAGCTGAACAATCAGCACATAACCTAAGCGTGTCACTTAAATGATTTTTTTTTTATGTAGCAACTGATTTGTACTATTTTCCTTTTAAGAAGTTTTCCCTGTTAATAAGTTTTTATCATCCAGTCCCTTGAAAAACTTATGAACAGTGTTTTACTGTATCTCATGTCAGCAGCGGCCACGTGACGTCAGTGGTCGTGCGAGGCCGCCAGCCCACCTCCATTTAAGTCCTGACTGCTGACAGCTACTGGAATAGCTTAGTTGAAAACAGTGGGTGGCAACTCAAATAGCTCAATATTTAACAAAGTATTAATTTTAAAATTGGCATGACAGCACCACTACAGTAAGCTAGTTCTTTTGTAAATCCATAGGAAGTGTTAATACTAGGCCTGTGCAAATAAGAGTTTCTAAGTTCAAATCAAATGTGAATACAAATACCAATTCTTGAATTAGAATAGTTAGAATCCCACTAAAAATGTTTTTCATATATACTGATGTATCAAATCGAATGCCTGCTGCATGCACGAAAAAATTTCACATTCCGCCTGAGCCGAGCATACAAGAACCGGCCAACCACCGTGTGAGAAAATCTTCTATAATATCAAACAGGTTAAGGCGGGCTTTTTAACTAATTGTTCATCATTATATTTAAATTAAATTCGCAAAAACTGTAAATATTTGAAAATTAAAAAGTATGCAAATTTTCATCAATGTTTTCTTATGACGTTATCACGTAAAATTATCATCCCTAAGCCAACTTTACAACCACCTTTTTTTTTTGTTATAAACAGTGAAAGTGATTAAGTGTTTATGAAAGAGGCTATGAATTGGAAACTGGTATTCAAGTACATAGTACTTCAAAATTTAAATTAATTTCATTCCATGTTTACTAAACCCTTTCTGGTACCACACATCAATAGTGTAACTTACATTGTCTCTCGAAAAACCAAGCGGCAGTTGAAAATTTTTTTTTTAAGAGCTTAGTTTAAATTTCCGGCTGCTCTGAAAACCAAGAATGTGGTCAATCGTCTGAAGGTGTGCCTGTCCCAGCAGCCACAGGGAAAAGAGGAAGAACTCCATTTGCACCCTCTCCATCCTACATCTGTCGTCTGTGCAGTTTCAGGAAGCCACAGACTAGTGGCATAAGTGATTCAGTTTATAGGCAGCACTTTTAGTTTTTCAACTAATCTACCAATGCAAGACTCCTACTTTAAATATCCAGTTTTGGTAAAAACTATAGCATTATCATGTTTAATGACTACCATTTAATTTCTGTAATTTGAGTTAAATTTTGACGAAAGGCAGATTTATTTTGATATTTTATTAAAGTTCAATGCTAAATAGTGAATTTCTGCATTATTGACGATTTGCAGTGTTACTTCGAATTTATATATTAAATCTTGATCTTACAAATAAGGTATGGATGGTCGAGGCTGGTCCTATGTGGCTGCATTCTTAGTGCTTATTACTAAGGGTCGATTCTCGAAAATGAGTGAATTTTGTGGAATTAGATTCGAAATTTGATGACTAGTATTCACAGAAGACTACTTCCGACCACCATTGCTTCCGCATCTAGCGCAAGCCAATGAATAGCTTCCGCATCTAGCGCAAGCCAATGAATAGCTTCCGCATCTAGCGCAAGCCAATGAATAGCTTCCGCATCTAGCGCAAGCCAATGAATAGCTTCCCCATCTAGCGCAAGCCAATGAATAGCTTCCCCATCTAGCGCAAGCCAATGAATAGCTTCCACATCTAGCGCAAGCCAATGAATAGCTTCCACATCTAGCGCAAGCCAATGAATAGCTTCCACATCTAGCGCAAGCCAATGAATAGCTTCCACATCTAGCGCAAGCCAATGAATAGCTTCCACATCTAGCGCAAGCCAATGAATAGCTTCCACATCTAGCGCAAGCCAATGAATAGCTTCCACATCTAGCGCAAGCCAATGAATAGCTTCCACATCTAGCGCAAGCCAATGAATAGCTTCCACATCTAGCGCAAGCCAATGAATAGCTTCCACATCTAGCGCAAGCCAATGAATAGCTTCCACATCTAGCGCAAGCCAATGAATAGCTTCCACATCTAGCGCAAGCCAATGAATAGCTTCCACATCTAGTGCAAGCCAATAGAAGAGCATTGCAGCAACCCAAGATTGCAATGGGAGATTCCTGCCATTTCCATAAAAGTGGACTCATCTCATGGCCACTAGAAATTATGGAGTAAATCCACATGATTAACTGCCACGTCCAAAGTGTTCACGCAAGTTGTAATATCAAAATTTATTCAAATTCTAGGCCTAAACCAAGATGCTGTCACCCGACCTCTGTGAAAGGCCCGGGGGGTACCTGACGGGCGCAACGGGCGTCGCGATGCTCTAGCTGTCCGGAGGGGCGCCAGGCTAGCGGGCTGCTAGGCCGTTGATGTTGGGTCGTGGGTACTCTGCCCCCGTGTGCCTCGCCAGGTACACGGCTTGAATGTAACCTGAATGGTTCTCCCTTGGTTGTCAAGGCCGCTCGGCCGTGTGGAGGACGGGGAATTACGGAAAATGATTGTATACAGAGTTGGTGGGAATACATTTAATTTAGGGGTTTCACCGGGGGTTCACGTGGGTACACGGTACACTCTACGAGTCCGCTCCACGGTTCAGTCCCGCTACTAAAATTCTCACCAACACTTGGAGACATCTAGCAGTTACACAATTAACAAGAAAAAAACAACACTACGTGACACAAATGGTTACCGCGGCAGTCTCGCGGGACGTGGGTCGATGCTCGCTTGAGACGGCCAGCGCCGAAAGTTAACGGGGGGGGGGGGGGGGGGGGGGGGGGGGGCCTCGATGAGCGGGCTCCTAAGTTCGGCGAAACACGCGAGTTATACGATACGCAGCGCAGTATCACGATGAAGACGGTTGGGATAGGCCCAGGTCCGCAAAATACGCGCCGAGTCGATGTGGGCAGCGGTGAATTAATAAAAGGATTTAAATTTGAAGATGTAGTACAGAATAAAAATAATCAATGAAACAAACTTGAATGCTGCCCACGGACACGTCTGTTCCCAGCGTGGAGTGGTTTGAGACTGCCGAACATGGCCGCCTCGCAAGGAAGAGAAAGCTTTCTCTTTGCGAGTCGGCACCAAAAAACTTATATTAATTGAATTTACTCTATTACCAGTTAAAACACGTTCCAGGTGCCCAATTAAAATGTAGCACCTGGTAATTGGGTGCTTAAGGCTTAACAATGGTTTTAATGTATTTAATTATTCAAATTGTGACATCAAGTTGGCGACTAAATTAACTAACATATTGTCCCACTGCGAATTGTTTTAGAGGGATTTCTCCTAGTCTGACTTGATCATAGTCACTGGCATTTTAATTAAGGCCAGTGGCCGCGGTGACTGTTAATGAGGTTTGTCATCTGCTCCGTGCGTGGTGTACTCGCCTGGAGTGGCTACGACGCACTTATTACATGTCGGGTAATTAGTAATTTCATACTAATGGCTTTTCCCTTAATTGAATTATGGGTTCGAGCCTCCGGGGTTCCGTACCTTTAAGTTTCATTACGTCTATTGGGGTCACGCCCGAGGCGCTCGCCTGACTCATTCCGGCTGGGCAAGGGGCGCGCTCCGAAAACGGGATACGGTACTGGCGGTGCGGAGCACGGGCGGTACGACGTCAAAGCACTTTTAAATTTGATTTGTCCATGTTTAACTCCAAGCTATTAGTTGTGAAGCATTACAGACACTAGTTACAGAATAAATAGAGTCGGCAACAAAAATTTTGGTCATTCTCTGTATTGTGACAAATCCCCATTTTTATTCACAAAAAAAGATCAAGATTTCCAATTACAAATTAGCACTCTTAGTCAAGTTCCTGCTCTATCACGTATACCTCCTGAATGTATGCTCTAAAGACTGGTGTTGGTGACGAAGCTGCCAGCTATTTGCTAGACAAGAGGGCAGGCAGCTGACAAAGCAGGATTAAGGAATGTCACACCCATGTTAGGCACTAAATTCAATAGCCAAACACATTCAACCCATTAATACCAGTTTTCAACCCTCCCCTCAGAAAAGACAACTGAGTGGGTGGAAGAGGGATGCAACGTGACCATTAATACCAGTTTTCACCCCTCCCCTCTGAAAAGTCAACTGAGTGGGTGGAAGATGGATGCAACGTGACAGTGGGGAGTGGGAAAAGAGTATTTTTTCACCTTGCAGCAGCCAGACATGACGTCAGGGTGGCGGTACCACTTCAGGTTGCCTCGACCCACTTTCTGCTAGCGTACACAAGGTTGACAGCTTTGCAAACTTTTTGTACAGTAGGTTAATGCCAAATTTACAAGTCTAACCTAAGTAAATTTCGAGAGAAACTTAACAAAGTAAACAATCTTTAAACCTAAACCAGTTTTAAAAAATATATAATTACACTTAAGTTGCTTGGCTTCTGGGTGTTACCCACATCAATTTTTTTAAATTACCTTGGTATCAGAACCACCCTAATTTATTTAAGACAGGACTATAAATTTTTCTTTATGTATACTATAAAAATAGTGTTATCAGTCATGCTGCGTGTTTAAGAAAATCATTTGGAATAATCAGAATTTTAGTTTTAATAACTGACAAAAACACATGCCATTATACAAGTGACTGCAAATCTTAAAAAAATTTATTTTATCTAATACACAGCACAATATAAATATTCAATACATAAATACATATTTACATTATTTAGGCTTTAAACATTAATGAATTTTAAAGTGATGATTTTTCTAATATACATACATTTCTTCAGAAAATAGTACTTTGGCCCCTATGTACACATATATATACAAACACTTGGAACAGCTGCGGAATATATATATATATATATAATACTGATGCAATACTGAATATCATGTACCTGGAAGAGTAACAAAATAAATATCTATGCTATGTTGCTGAAAGGAACTAAACATGCTCATCATGGAGAGATCAAAGTCTTGTGATGCCGAGGGAGTCACAGCAGAACCGTCGCCACGACGACCAACAGGAACGAAGCCTGGACGCGAGCGGATGCGGAGCCCTGCAGGGTGTCTACTCCCAGGCTCCGCGGCTCCATGGTCTTCGTGCGCAACAGCGCGGACCTCTGCACGCTGCTCAGCGCCTTCATCTGCGCGGGCGAGACCGCCGCAGCAGCCATGGGCGGGAACGATTCCAGCTGGTCCACGGTGAACGCCTGGGGACAAGTTTGTCACAGAACTGTTGTACTTACCCGAGAATACTGTGACTCAATGTGAACCCACACTTATTTAAAAAAAAAAAAAACACTTTATGGGGTAAAAATCACAGTTCAAACAAAAAAATAAAAAACTTTTCAATTTATACCATATTTAGACCCCAGTGAATTTCACGGATTCATTTCGTGTTATGCTAAAATTCAAATAATTATACCTTAGTGCTGCTTCTGTCATTGGTTCTCTGTTAATCTGGAGGACTGAGGGCCAATTAGAGACCCTCACTCAGAAATGTCGAATCACAGGCCACCCAGTCGAGACGATTCACAAGTCAACAGCCAATGAACAGTTGGCATTTGCCCGAGTGTTTGGAGGATATTGGAGTCTATCCTGGAGGTCATTGAATCCGCGAAATTCACGGGTCTCTAACCATGTTTACTAGCAACTTTCCTGGTGCCACTTTGTCAGCAATTTGCATATAGTCTTTCTTGAAACTGCAAGCAACAATTAGAAGGGAAAATGCAGTTTATGGGTTTAGTTCTTAAGCCATTCGTTAGAAGTGTTAATTCAAGCTAAGCAAGAAAAAGAAGGTTTGATTGCAGGTTGTTAAAACCTGAATTTAATTGTAAGATGAACATGGGGGAAATACTAAGCAAAAATGCTTATGACTAAAGTTGTACAAGGTGTGAAGTTAGCTTAATATTCCACTTTGGTAATGTTAATAGAAAAATAATTTTATTAACACTTAACCCAGACTAATGCACTCTCCACTAGGGGCTGGAAATTAGCATTTTGCTATAGATGCTTTTTTTTTTGCAAATTTTCAACAAATGCTTATTTAGCTGGTTTTTTTAAAATTTCCAGCTAAATTAGTTTAAATGTCATTCATTTGCAAACATACCTTTTATAAAATGGCACAACATAAATAGTTAGTTTTCAAAATTTTAGAATGTTATCTTCTTACACTTGAGACAATCTTCAGACTTCAGTGACCTGACACAGCTAGTATTCATACTTTGCTGTGTCTAGTATGCATGTATACGATAATTAAATTTAAAATTTGTTTGTCACCTAAGAATTATCAACACACATTAGTACACAAACAGGTCCACCACCTTTGCCACAGAAACTCATTACACAGACGAAAGGTGTAAGATTGTCTAATAACAAGATTAAAACTGAGACTGCACTTTCTTGCATTACCAATTCTTTTGTGGGAGTGTGAAGTAAAAACAGCAATACTTCAGATACTTGGCATTGCCCACATTTACACCTAACCTATTTATCCTGGTTATCATTCTCCAACTAGTTTGTGACCATAGCTACTGTGGTCATGTATATTATGTAGCCAAATTACATACATTGAGATATTATAAAATACAACCCAACCCAATTAATCCAGCATTTTTATTTATTAATCTCCAAATTAAACCTGCAACTTAATGTTTGCTGGCATATTGCAGTACCAATTTTATTATTAGATAAATAATCATTTAATTTTGTTGGTTTTTGTACTAAAGGTATATTTGCAGGTATTGTCTATATGAATTTTTACTTTACAAATGTATAGGCTGTAAATATTAGGTTTTATTTAATTTAATCTAAAATTCTAATTTCACAATAGATGCTAATTTATACAAGATTGCTAATTTTGGAAAAGTTATATGGTAATTTTTCCAGCCTCTACTCCCCACTTTGTAATGGTTTAATTAACAATTTAGAATTAAATCTCAAATTCATTACTTTGGTTAGGTTTTCTGATATCCTTGAAATATCTCACTCCTGTTTAAAAGCATGTGGGTTTTCGCTTAGTTTTATTATAAATAATATTTTTTCATGATTTTTAAAATGTTCCGATTTTTGCTTCATAGTGAAAAAAAAAACCCTAGCCTTGTTTTTAGCTGTTTGGTAATTTGAGTTTTTATATGCTTTCATGTATTTTTCAAGTATAGCTTGTACTGCTTGTTTTGCAGTGTTTGTAAATGGCATGTTAACGTAATTTTCCTTTTTATTTTTTTTCACCAAGATTCTTTAAGGTAAGCTGATGCAATAGTTTGGCCAATTGCATAAGAAAGTGAGAAAGGACTTGCACCAGGATTGGCTGGTAAATGTATTTTTGCAATTGGTTGAAAATGTCAGACATTTTGTTGGTGCAATTTCAGTTACGAAAGCCTCGCAACGAGGTGCACGGAAGGTTATACTGCTATGGTTAGGAAAGGGCTGTGGTTTGATTGGAGAATAGGTCTTGCACCTGCTGCTTCCTCCAGGTGGTACACATGCATGTGGCCTCGACAGTGATTGAACGAGGTACCGAGTTGGTCACGTGTCAAGCGGTGGCTCACAAATTATATATGAGAGTTGGAGGGTTTCCCTGCTGTGGTCCAGGAGTTACCATAAAATAAACCCTCGTTTCAGACTTTCACCTAGAATTTTGTGACCACTCATCTGTAATAACCACAAGAATCAATAGAACTTAGTCTGTTCAGAGGACAGTCTTTTGGTCTGTACCGTAATGTAGAGTGCAACCACAGGATGATTGCGGATTATATATTAATATTCTTCCTTCGGTATTTGCGCACAGTCAGCATGTTTGTTTCAAAAGCAGTGAAGAGGTTATGTGCAACTTTTTAAATAAATTCTACATGTACTTGTTTTCATGGACTGGAAATGGCCACCATGATGGCTTCTAAAAATTCGTAAAATGCTAATAAAAACAGTTAAAATTAGTTCGTCCAGAGACATTTCACTAAACAAATCATTGACTAACATTTCTTTGGAACCAACATGATTTTTTGGCACCCTAATGATTTTTAAGTAGTTATGAATGTCCACCCCAGGCCAAATATTTTTGAGCTAGCCGAGGTGGTCTTGGGAAGAATGACTATATTAGCTTCACTTTTCACTAACAAACTATGTTAACAAATGTTTAAATTCTTGTAAACCTACTAATTGTTGTAATGAATTTAAACTTTCAAGTAAATATAATCCGGATGACTATACAATAATATGGTACCACCGAACTGATATGATAAGAGCCAGAAGGTGGATAGAAGTTCTCATTTTAGTTTTCAACTGAAAAATATCAAATTATAGTTTTAAAAAACACTGAACTCAAAAGGAATATATAATCTAATAAGGGAAAAACTTAGTTTAACCATTTAAACTGCCACAAGCACAACATTATAATGACAAGTGTGTTGGATGCAAGTACCTTTAGCGTTTCAGTCTCCATGCATTTTACGGCAGATGGCGAGAGTCCAAAGAAGGGATTGTCGCTTCCCCTCTGCTTCGCTGTGGACCAGTCCTCCGCGGAAATCCCTGTGAACAAGTTTGGTCCACTTTCACACACCAGCGACTGCAGCTCACTTCACAATCCCTGTGTAATGCTCGTGCCCCCCAGACGGACTGGCGGGGGTCCCGAGAACTGCGCCCACCTGCAGCCAGCACGCCCAGGCTCCTCACGTCCTGCGAGGTCCAGCCGGCGACGGGGCCCAGGGCCTGCCCGTGAGACAACTCCCGCGCCAGCTCGCGCAGACACAGCCCGTCGCAGGTGTCCATGCCCGCGAGCGCGGCGGACGCGTGGAACACTTCCCTGCCGCGCGCGATGCGGCGCAGGAACGTCACTGGCAGCATGCACACCAACTTCCCCAAGGCCGTTACCGTCTCCGCACCGAGCTTCGGGTGCGGTGCGCCGAAGTTGGCCTCCGTGAATAGCTGCACTATCTTCTCAAGCTAGACATAGCAATATTTCATGTATTTATAGGTTTTGTACTTTTAAAGCAAAATGTTTACTAGAAGTAAATGACCAAAACAAGTCACATGCAATTGAAACTTCATTTTTCACCCTTTATTATTTACACTAGAATAGTTAACATTGAAGAAGTTAATGCGCCTGCCTAGCCGGGCTCACGTAAGTGAGCAGAGCTTCAGATAAACACACTGTTTAAAATGGCCAGTTATTCAAATGGAGTTCTTATGAAATGCATTTAACAATATGCTAAATAGCTTCAAGTCTGGTCGTTTCCCGATTTTTTTTTTCAAACTGTATTCTCAGAAAAGTTTAAAACCCCTAAAAATACCAGAATAATTTTCAGGCATGAAAGAACTGGACCAGATTATTTTAAACCACTCAAGGAACTTGCATTACATCTTTAGCTTCTTTTCTCTATGTAATGTTATGATTACCGTTATTAGTTGCTCTATGAAGGATGAGAAGACTGCACCAGTTCACAGCCTTGCACTTTAGAGGCAATGCCATGTTAGAAGCATCGGCAAGTGTCTCGCTTATCCTACCTCCAACATAAATTACACCCCTGACTAAGCAGGCCCCAGCACACATTCAGAAAACATTCATGCTAAGAGACAAAATGAAAAGTATAACTAGTTTTAATACTTGCAAACTTGTTAATAGGAAAGTTTAAAAACTAGATGCATGCATATGAATCAAATTCAACCAGTACAGTGTCACTATTTTCCAGCACATGGGAAGGTCCCTGGAAAGTTGCATCTGTGAACAGAACAGAAGCTGTGGGCTGCAGTGCTGGCGACTCACCACTTCAGGTTTGGTGACCGTCGCAGAAAGTGCCGCCAGAGTGTCCAGGGCTCCAGGAGCCTTCTGGTCCAGGTTGATGCCTTCCACATCCTCCACAGACATCCCCGCGAGCAGGTTCCCAAGGTCAGCCAGATGGAAGGACAATTTCTCCTTTAAAGCAGTCAAGCTCTAGTTAACTATCTTTACTACTTAACACTACCCAACTTCAATTTTCCTTTAGTTTAAAAACAATTTAGTCAGATTTTTGAAGTCAATGCCAGGAAAAAATTTTGTTTTACAGCATCACTACAATATAGATACATATACACATCTGTGTTTACATTCTGGTTACATTAAACTTCAGAAATAACTTCTCTTCTAGTTCAAATATAAGCTTGGGCACTTCAGCATGCATGTTTACTTCAGCTGCACTTAGATGTCTTAACCATGTGGAGATGGCCAGTGTTTTAATGTGCTCTGCAAGTAGACATTTAAGATACCAGTGTGTAGAGACAGTACAAGGGGGTAGAGATTTTTTTTTACATTTTGTAAAATGAATGCATATCTAAGTAAATGTAAAAAAAACTGCTATATAAATAGTACTTTAGTGTTCACCACTTCCACAATATTCAGACAAATCATTTCCGTGAAAGAAAAACAGTTTAGTACACTTTTCCACAGAACTGAAAAGGGAGGGAGGGGGGGGGGGGGGAGGAAGGCCCTCTTTTTCCCCCGGGCATGGTCACTAATTAGTATACCTTTCTACCTTTCACTGTGGTGTATCCAACCAGAGCAGGCATGTCATGCCCTTTAATAATCTCACGACTAGCCTTACTAGAAACTGAAATAAGTTTAAAAAGCCATTATTGGTTTATAATACAGCCTTATGTGAAATTTTAGTAAATTCATGTTGTAAGGAATGCCTTAATCCAAGTAAAATCATTTGAACTGTGCATTGTGTTTTGAAATGGTATTGAGTTTAAATTAAATGTGGGAAAATGTACGTATGTGGGTAGAGATGAGTGTTGGGTATCCATAAATGTCTAGCACCCCATGATGTGCCTCAGAACTCAGATGGTCGGTATGCAAACCAGCTTAGCGAAAGGCTGGATACAGTACACAAGTGTTAACATGATCAGTGGGAAGCTTCTGATTCAGACAAACTGCTGGCAGTGTGTGAAGAAGTTAATAAAGCATTCAGAGTGTTCTCATAGTTACATTTTTTAGGGCATCAAAATTGAAAAAACAATTCTCACATAAAAATCTTATGTTTTTGGTCCCACTGTCAAGATTCAGAGCACTTTGTGTAGGTAATAAACAGGATAAAGCACCGTGCAACAGCAATCTTGCTTTCAAGTTGCTGTCAGGCAGTTTGGTAATTGTGGGAATAAGCAGTAATTACAATGACAGCAGAACTAATTGAGATGTACCTGCACATTAAGATTTACCATCCAGTAATGTCAAATGTTTGTCCCACCATTTTCTCATTAAGATATACATTATTTATGCCCATAAAATTCTTTTCCCGAATAAAACAGTGTATTTTAAAGTTGAAATATTTTTTCAGATTTTACAGCTTATTTCATTTACAGAAATACAAAGTTGTCCAATATGCAGGTTTTCTTTTAAAGAAGTTTTCAAACTTTAAACCTTTATCTATCTGTTCAACTTTTCACCACTGTAGCACCAGCGCTAGGTCACATTCATGTTTGGTTACAATAAATACCTGTACACAAGAGCGTGCACGTAGATTAATATCAATATTGATAGCTTGCTCTTTCTAATGACGAGTAAACCTACATTTGATAGCCAGCACTAATGGTTAGTGTGTACTACGATTATAGTTATGCCTTAGTTCTGGCTCACCATCAGGTCAGGTTTCATTTCTCCTATCTAAAATTCAACTAAATGTTTTTGTAGCATGACTTGTTAATTTTAATTGTTGTAAGTGCTTTTGTATACTACTTTTTAAGTTAATGTTCATTCCATGCAATAGATTTTGTTGAGAATAACTTACCTCAACAAAAATTCTTTCCCATTAGTCTCAGCCCTACTTTTCAAACTTGATTTTAGTGTGTAACGTGCAACAATTATGCAATAAAACCCTAATTTATATCAGCTTTAAATAAACTGCCAATCAGTTTCAGCTGGTACACAGTGGTTGTGTGAACTGCTAGCCATCAGTGGAAGACAAGTGCGAACACTATGTCCTCGTGAGACGTACATTCCTTATGCGCGCCCACACTCGCTGCTCCAGGCCGACGGGGAGGGAGAGCGTCCCCAGCACGTCCAAGCAGTCCTCCAGGTCCTGGGGATCCATCGAGTCCACGTCTGCAGCCCTGAGCCCCAGTCCGGCCGCCGGCCCGGACGCTCTCACGGCATCGCACGACACCTGCAGCAGAGCGGGACACCGAGCTAGCACCAGCCACCCAAGACTTCACAAAACAAGGTATAAACCTGTCAATATAATACAGTCCATCCATCAAGGAATGTCCCAGCTAAAGTATCAATCCAGCATTTTAGAGTTTTGGTTCAAGGCCACAAAGAGCAACTCTCAGTTTTAGATAAGCGCATGCACAAGTACTATGTTCTCACTTGCAGCGCCACCTATCCTAAATGGTGACTGCTGAGCGTAAATCATTTTGTTCTGCAAATTGCTAAGAGTGAATCTGTAATTTTTGTCCAATTTGCGTATCTAGGGGTCAGAACCTGCTCATTAACCGTTGGTACACCAAAGATTTCCCAAAATTTAACCTTCTCTGCACTGCGTCCCAACGTCAAGTGTACGGGCCATTTTATTTCGCTGGAGCTACCGCTACAGGCTTATCTGGATATACTATGTTGAAAGAATGGCTCTTTCCCTAATTAGTAGAGGGTGAACCTGCAAATGTTATTTGGCAACAGGATGACTCCCCTTCCCATTGGAATCTCTGTGTAAGAGTGAACATCTTAGTCCCTGACCATTTGGTTGGATGTGTGCCGTACAACTAAAGGTGCACATATTAACATATGTAAGAAATAAAGAAATAATATAATTTAGTGTACATTTAATTTGATGTTGTTAATTGTCTGAATTTAACATTTATATGCCATTGAAATTGTGACTACTTTATAGACCTACCGTAATTAACACATCGATTTAGACAACTCCCACTAACCCAATAACCATGCAACACTAAGATGAAGGGGGGGGGGGGGGGGAAAAATCAGCTGTTCCGGTTTATTTCAGTTTAAACACAAGACAATCCTAAATTAACTTAATGTCTAGTACACTCCTCACCTGAGATGTTCACTTATATTTTTTCTACTGCTGTCAAGTGCTGCATAATTACATACCATCTTTCCTGACATACGTAGAATAGTTAACGGTGATTTGATACTGTTCACAAAATATTAAATAATTCTCCATTATAAAAACTCGGCAAGAGCAAACTTCTTTAATAACCGATAAGGCAGACCAGTTGCTTACACACCTTCGCAGTTTCTGCATGTGCTTGTGCTTCGGAGTAAGTGGTTGTGGGCGAGGGTACTGCAGTCTCAACGCTCGGCACTGCACCTCCACGGCCCACCATCACCTTGCTGCGCAACACGTCCCCGTACTGCCGTTTCTCATCTGGAGCGGGCCAACGAGAACAGCTCCGTGAGAACTACTTACAGGTAAAAACGAAAGTCTTAAAACATTATCACAACTTATTCATCATGACTAATATTTATTAAGTTTCATTTTTGAGCAAGAAAAAAAAATTTCAGCACTTTTTAAATATTAAGAATTTTTAACTAAAGAAAAAATAAAAAAATAAAATAAAAAGGGCATGCAATTAACTCTGTCCACATAATAGAAGTGAAACTTCGTTGGAAATTAGAACAGACTTAATTATATCAAAATGAGTAAAATGGCAGAGAAAGATAATTTTGTAATCAAACATGGCAGAGAGAAAGATAATTTTGTAATCAAACATTTAACAAAATTACTTAAAATCAGCCGAAACCCCGTTGTGTTGCCCTCAGCCCTAACACTCCCTTTACTAGATGCCAGCAAGTCATGGCATCAGGCGCAGGCGGGTCCCTATCAGCCAAGACCCGCCTATCCCTGCAGCATGGCAGGGTTCAATCTGAGCCGCACAATACCACGTGAAGCCCAGTCAAGGGAACAAGGCCCGAAAAGTTCTCTGCACCATCCTCAACCTATTCTTAGTCTTTTAGAGTCAAATCATTTCCCAGCAATGTTTCATGAAAATGTTTCATTAAATTTTGGCCTTTGCTTTTACTCCCACCGCGTTCAAAGAACTTTCACAAAAATATTTTCAATGGACTTAAGTTTAATTGTCTATCATACTATCATTTAACACTTTTGCAAAAAAATCCCTTCTAACTTTTAATGGGAAAATTTCCCCATTTTTAGGGAGTTTAAATGTTCCAACAAAATTAGCTAGCTTAACAGAAATTTAATAATTTGTTTACCTTGAGTCTCTTCAGTCTCTCTCCTCAATCTCTGGAATTCTGATGCATCAGACAGTTCGGCAGGTACTGTAGCTGGTACATTGTTTAAGTTCGGGTTTTCTTCATGTTCGATTGCATCAGCAACTGTACAGATTAAAGGAATAAATTAGTAATAGAATTGTAATTTGTCATAAGAAAATAAAATAATCATGATAATTTAGGAAAATTTCTCAGCAGGGCTATTTAATTCAGTCGTCTTGCGTACGCGTGCAGTATGACGTCGCGTAAATAATAATAGAATATAAACAATTAATAGTTTTTTTAAACCAAGAAACAATTAAATCTCATTAGAGCGGCTTTGTAATATCTCTTTTAAGATAACAAAAAAAAAAACGTGAAAATATACGAGATTATAAAAACAAAAACAAACATATTTCTAATTTGTAAAAAATACTTTCTTACCTTGTTTCTGTTCCAATCTCAAACTTTGTCTACACACGGCAAATAACCGAAGTTTGATAAAAGAAAGAAAGGACGCAGGTGGCAACTGCACGGCTGAAGAATGTGACAGGCGTCAACGGCAAGATGGTCTAGTGGCGAGCGAGAGGGGTGGAGATAAAGCAGACAAACAAAAGCGCGCTTCAAGCGATCACGCCGTAAATTCCTCAAAAATACCTCGGTATAGCAGTGTTCTCGCTATTACCGTGCTCGCTATAACGAGATTCTACTGTAATTCATCACTTTTGTCTATCGAAAAAAATGTTTAGCATAAATTATAATTTACTGCATTCATCAAGTATAATAACACAACTGAATAATTCATGGCAATTAAGTGTCAACTGCCTGGAAGGATATTTTACTCCCAAGAAATTTATTTTGTAATTTTATACACTTCCTAGAACAGTCAATTTTTTTTTGTGACAAACATCTCAGCTCAGAGGAAAACTAAATTTGGACATTTTTATATGTACCTACCAGCTTCAGTGGTCCACCACTGATAGTATTGACACCACTTCTGGAGTGGTATATAAATTTAAATATTGAAAATAAACAAGGTCAACATGTTCTTGCATAATTAAATCAATTAAACTTGATTTTACCAAATTAATATTCAGTTGGACAATTTTTTTTTTTTAAACACAAACAAAAATGGCATATTCTCGGGCAACTTAAGTCGAGGAGTATAGTTTAACTTTTTAAGACCGTCCCTAGTCAAGAGGAGTTTTCTTGTTATCGAGGCAGGATAAGTGCGACACTAGCTAGTGTTTCTAGCATGGTATCATGTATAAAGAGCAAGGCTCTGAACTGGCATGCAGTCTTGTGCATAGACAACTATTAGACATGTGTGGTAACCATAGTATTAAAATCCAAGAACTGTTAATGTGAAATGCAAGTCAATAATTTATTTAATAATCTGTACCAGTTTTCATGCCTAAAAAGTGTTATTTGAATACACATTTTTATCCATTTTCACTCTTATATTCAGTTTAAAAACAATGCAAATACAATCCTACTCATCCACCCTCAGCATTAATTTGAAATGGTTTTTAAAGCATACTAACACTAAGATATCTTGAGCAGTCTTCCAATTCAAGTGTTTTTCCCTGAAACTGTGCACACCATGTGCCCAGATATGCTGTACCATCGAGACAACTTGCAAGTTCCCCAATCAGTTATCAGATACTTTCAGCTTGCCCAATGATGAATCAGGTCCTCACCCGGCCTGGAACCGTCGCTCTGGTTGATGACGCGGTGGGTGACGGGCGGCTTGCCGAGGAGGGCCAGCTCCAGCTCCGAGTCCGAGGCGCTCGCAGACGCGTACCGCAGCAGCTGGCCAGCCGGCCGCACGGTCCTCAGCAGAGACTCTGCCGCCAGCAGGTAGCGGCGAGCCAGCCCCCTCACCGCTGCCGGGTACTCCTTGTCAGCCAGACTCCCGCACACCTGCAGGCGACGTGGCGATCAGAGCGAGACCAACTCGAGAGCCGACCGCATTAGTCCACAGAATCTCTCGTAAAACTTTAGTGTTTCAGATTTTTGAATAGAGAGTTGCAAAGGCCCAAGTCTTTATACAAAATTATGAGGGTTGTCTGAAAAGTTTTCCACCCCAACATTAAGATGGCAGTTCTAGTCAACAAAAAACTGTGGAATGAGTGCTCATGCTTCAGAACGCGCACACACCCAAATTTCAGCCCAATTCGGAAAATCTTTTGCGTAGGGTATGTGCATGTTTTTTGTGAAATTGGAAAATTTGAGTATCAAGTCATCATTAAATATTGGTTTTTCAAAGGCCACAAGACATGATGAGTAACGCTGTGCACGGGGAGACTGCGCCATCATTTGCCAAAGGGATATTTCAGGCAGCTGAATTCAAACATGGCCGTTTCAGCTTGGGTGATGAACATTTCAGACGCTTAAAACTTTTAAAGGGGAATCGGCTCGAAACTCAAGACTGTTCCTTTGGTCTGGAAAGTGGTGGCCACTTTTTTTCTAGGATAATCATGGAATGGTCTTTATCATATCTAAGTAAAAACTTGACAGGAGCATACTACGCATCATTACTTGAAGCGCAAAATTTCAGGTGGTCACATTTGCAGAAACCAAAATTTTGTTTCACTAAGGCAATGGACCAACTCTCACCTCAGCAGTTGTAATGGTGAAAATCTACACATCGCAGTTCTAAACCTCCTTACTAGATCTAAACCAATTGACTTTTTCCGTAGACTAATAGTTGGGCTCCGAGAACAGATTTTTGTCGAATAGAGGCCATCACCTTTGTAAACAACTATTTTGCAGACATTCATGCAAACAATTATTAAAAAAGTGTCCAAAATGGGCGAAATATTAGAGTATATTCCAAAGCATGAGAAAACACATTCCCCAATTTTTGTTGACAAATGCTGCCTTCTTCATGTTGAGGTTAACTCCAGACAACCCTCCTACATTTGATCACTTTTCATGTACCAATAAATTTATTGATATACATATCCAGACTACCGACAAAAAACTGGCAGTTGCCATTTTGAACAATGCAGCATCTTGCAGAGACTTAAGATATTTCACAGTACTGCCCAGACAATTGGCACACGTGTACATGCTCGCCAAGATGGGGAGTCGACTAAGGGAGCACGATGGCTGTCTTAGCATGTAAATTAAAAGGATAGTTAATTACTGAAAGTACTATCATGCACATTTAGGGAAAAATATATTTTCACCAGGACCAAGTGATCCGTTGACTCAAAATAGCATTATCTGCATCACCTAATGAAGTAAAAGCAGATCAGCACAGCATCGCACCTCCAGTAACTCACCTGGAACAGCATGAGGGGACGGGTCTCCCCAGGCCACTGCAGCGGCGTGTGGTACCTCGTCCTGGCCAGAAGTGTGTCCGCTGCCATCCGCCAACTGCCGTGTGGCACCCTGTCCAGCTTGTCTGCCGGCAGCACTGCCAGGAGGTCATTCAAGGTCGCCAGCACGCCTGCGGTCCAGGTGTCCACCTGCCTGCACGCAAACAACCACATGATAATTACATACTCAAATCAACAAACAACCAACCAACTTTTTCAATACCATCAAGACATTTCAGAAATAACATTTGGCAGTTTTTTTGTCACAAATTTTTCAGGTCTCATCTGTGATTTTATTTTTTAAGTTTCAACAATTTTATAATTTTAGAATTTTTTTTTTCATTCTATATTTACAAGAATTTAAATATAAATATGCTTTCAATTAACATTTATCCTTTGTGGATCAGGGAAGGTTCTCTCCCCCCCATCCTCCCAGGAGTATACATCTATTGTCACATCTTTCACTTTTATATGCTTATTTCTAAATTACTTTTTCTGCATCGACAAACATTTTTATTCACATCTGCAACTTCCTACTGACCAAAGTAACACCATAAAAAAAATTATCTTAAATATTGGAAAACCAGTAAGGGAGGAAATATTCACTACCCGTCACAACTAAATTTAACATTGAGAAAATTTCTGCACCTTAAATATTAAATACTACAAGATTAAGATAACGAAAACTGAATCAAGTTGTGTACAAGAAATTTTTTTTTTTAAATTTAAGTCAAAGTGCAAATGTCTATTTTACACTTATTTGTTGCATTACTTCCAACGATACATTTCTTACTCATTTTCTTGCATAAAACAATTACATTCTAGCCACTGTTTGGTATCCTGTCTACCAATCTCTTACAATTACACATCACACCACCGACTAATACAACTTACCGTGAAAAATTTTGTAAAAATATAACCAAAACCTCTGCGAGATAAGTGTTGGTATGATTTCAATTTCTTGTCAAAAGGCTAATGATTGGGAAATCCAGATTGCAAACAATAGTGCTGGGTTTAGTTCTATCACCCCCTTTCATTTAAAGTAATGCCAATGCTACTGAAGGACATTACACCCAGAGCCAATCATGTTAATTTGGAACTCTCCAGGTTTTTTTTATCATGCAAACTTATGTCAATGTATCTAAAAAAATTTAATTCTAAGATATAAAAAAACTATATACTAAACTTAAACATCTTTGACGAATCTAAAATTAAATTTAATATCAAACCCTTTTAAAATAAATAAAAAATCCATATTAGACACCTTACTTTTGTGACTATTAACTGTTACTATATTGCAATTTATGGCCAAATCCATTATTTCAGATCATTCTAGATGTTTGACAAACAAATGCACTTTACAATATGTTTTAGTGTAGTCATGAAGTTGGTGCCACTGCAAGACAGTTGTGATGGTGTCATGGAGCTAGGATAAACACAGAGTGGTAACTGATAATAAATAGAATAGAAGCAGTGTATCTGATATATGTCTGACCTTACCCTGAATGGGCACTAAAACACAGTATGTTTGAGAAACTAAGGACTGGGAGATCAGCGAGTATCAGAACTGATGGCTCTCAGCAAGGTTCAACACAGGTCGAAGACTGACCCGAAGGCAGCCTCCGTGACCCGCGCCCAGCGGGCCCGGGCGTCCCGGGGGCAGCACGCGGTCGTCCACACGGCCGAGCCATCCTGCAGCTCCAGGAAGCGGCGAAGGGCGCGCGGGTCCACCCTGTCCACGTCGCCGGGGCTCAGGAAGTGGACCAGGTTCCCGAGTCTGAGGAGGTGGGTCAGCGTCAGCACGCCGCCGTCTGGTCCCGACTGCAACCACAGCGTGTATCCACATTAGTCGATCCAGTCCTTCCGTAGCATGGGATTATCAGTTCAGTCTGTACTGCCATTTATTCTTGGGCCTCCTGAATATCTAGTATATTACGTCCTTCCATATTATTTCATGTGTCAAGACAACTTAAACACACCTAGTCTCATCTAAAAATACTTTCCTCCAGAAAAGTTTTAATTAACTCTCTTCCATAAAACAGAATTATGGACATTACAGCATAAAAATCTTATCCCTTTTAGCTGTGCAGTGACCTTAAATGATTAATGGTGATGAGTAATCTCGCATAATACTGGAGTGTTAAATACAGTTGTAATTACAAAAATGCACAATATTTATAGGTAGATATCACATCTGACACTTCAGATACACACCTTCCATTATGGTACAGTTATACAAAATGTATGTACCTGCCAAACATTGAAATATAAGTTTCAATTTACTGGATTACAATTTGTAGGTTTACTACTAAAGAACTGTTAGAACGTTAGAAGTACACACACAATTATGAAACATTTTTCCTTATCTCTACTTATATTCTTTCTTTTTACTTTCCACACACTTGACAGCTTGCCTGGACTAACCCTTGAGACAATGTTAAGTACATTTTTTATGGGATTTATGATAAAAACATCTCACCGTCTTCGAAAAACCACCGTAATACCAGAAACGCAGAACAAGCCACTGATAAGCTGACAAGTGTTTCAAGTTGCCATCAAACTCACCTCCTGTTTGATACCCAGGACTTACTGATTAAAAAAAAAAGAGTTTTGTCTGCATTTGACACCTCATGGTGGTGCCAATGACATTCAAGTACTTCCCTGATTTGCCATGCAATTAACATCTGCTTTTTAACACTATTGGACTCAATGTGGTCTTCCACACAGCAATTCAGTTTTATTTCAAATTTTCAAATGGTTTTAACAAAGGTGCCTAATACTCACCAGTATCCTGACAAAATGATCTGAAAATTCTCCAGCATTTCCATTTGTAGCCAACAGAATTTCTGGTAAGGAGAGCTCACCAATAGCTTGCAGAATAGCACTTGAATGTGGTAAATGCACAATCACTTTGACAGGCAAACTGGCGAATACATAACCTAGAACAAATGGTAAGTTGTTTAATATAAGAAATATGTTCAGAATTATGTTTTAAAAATGCAGATGAAAAAATTCAATTAATGTAATAAAACAAGCTTAAAGAATGAAAATTTCAATAGTATCACATAATAATACATGGGTACCATAAATAAATGCTGTATTTCTCTAATTGGGTAGTTTTATGTTTCAAGCAAACCATTCATAATTACCTAAATAAAAACTACCTATGCAGACTTCAGGATTAATTAAATAAATTAATAAAAACTTTTAATTTGTCATGTTCAAGAATTGCAAACGTGCACATAGCAAATGCAGTAACAATTAGTGCAGACACTACATACCTCCAATAGCCATTATCTCTGACACATCCAGATGATCAAACAAATTTGCACCAGTGAAACCAACACCATTTAGCTGGGCTTTGGTCCTCAGATAGTGGATTACAGCCGACTGCACACAGTACTGCAAGTGTTTAGGGAATTCCTGGGAAAAGAAAAACAGCCGACTGCATATGACTTTCACATTTGATTGCATCTCTGAACACTTGCATGCATGTAAATCAAACTTACATCTAGAATGGAAAAAGAATTTGCCATCTCCAACAACTAATCACAGCAGCTAGGCCTTCCAAGCACTTCTGATACAGTGTTTGAGAAAAAAATATTTCAAAAGTTGGAGCATGAATTTTTAAACCTCTTAAAATGTATGCCTAATTGTATAGAATAATTTAGAGAAGAGTTTACAACCCATTTTAAATCAATTTACACTGAATTATAAAAAAAATTTGGGCAGTAAAATGTAGGCACATTTCATACTGCAGAAAGAACTAAAAAAAAAAATTATATAAGCAGCAACAAATAGTTCAATGTTAAAATATTTTAGTGTGTTGTTAATATACCTTTTATCTTAACTGCACTTGGGATGACTGCATGTGACAAATGGGCTGTATGACACCAAAATTTCAATTAAATTTAATTGTTTAAATTAAATACTTTGATAGTTGAGTAACTAACCTGCCCCACAGCAATTCTCTCCTGGTTATACTTCTCCAAAACTGTCACAACATCTGTACTACCCATAGCGTAGACGTCGCTGCAGGTCAAGCCCAGAAGAAACAGCGACGAAGGAGATTTCAGCAAAGTGTCTTCATTCCATCCTTCACCATTCTTCTGGACTTTCATCCGCGCAGCGCTCAGCAAAGTCGACAACTGCAACATATAAACAGCAAAATGGGTTTGATGTACTCCAAAAGAAAATTTTTTTAAAGAGATTTAAGTGGCATAAAACTATCAAGGAACAATGAATTTAAAAATTTAGAATTTTAGTAACTAGACAACTTTCATTGAATATAGCCAATACATTGAGCTGTCAAATTTAAAGAGAAAATGTTTCCAGGCAGATACTGAACAAGGACACCACATTACAATAAATGAACTACAATTTGCTGTCGCAAAGGGGGTTCAGATTCTTGAATTTATGTACTTGGCTTTGTGCCTAGGGCGCCACCATATGTGTTACGGGCATGCGGACGGACATAGCGACTATTCTCAGGGCTGTGAAGTCGCCCGTGTGCAGTGAGGCCAGTTTCCCTCAGTATCGATAAAAATACGTAATTACATCCCCTCTCAGCGAGGGTCACACTATTTATTCCACACACAATAAGGTAGGTTCTCGAAGGCGGCCCACACACCTCAGTCTTCTCCCCGTGTGGCTACGTGCACGAACACTGATAATTAAATAAAACAAATAAAACAATCTGCTGCTTGAGGTAAGTCCTGAAGTTAAAGAAAAATGATTTATACAAATGAAAAAGCCAGATGGACGCGGATCGGTATGAGTCGAGAGTTGCAGACTGGCACAGGAGAATCCTTCCTCAGGTGACGGCGACCGACTACCTTCCGGTGAGCCCTCAAGGCAGGTCGAACACACATCCGGCAAACGGCTATCAACATGTATTTTAATTAAGCGTGCCACCGGAAAAGAAATGAACGTACATAAACCCTTAATTAACTTAGCTTACTGGCTGAAAACAATAAAATATACATAATTTAATATTGAATAAAGACTGCCTCTGGAATGTTCGACCACGCTCTGCATTATTCGGGAGCGAAGCACTGACGACACACCGGTGGGCACGGGCCGACAAATGCACACACATACATACACTACGGCAGGTGGTTTGAAACACCTGGGTCATAGAGGGTGGTGGTGGTGGTGGTGCGTGGTGGTGGTGGTGGTGGTGGTGGGAGTAGGGGCCTGCAAGGGCGAGACGTGAGGCACATAGGCTTAGGGAGGGCATAGCCCCGGTCGACGTCAAAGTACATTATTTATATACCAAGATATAGTTTGGTTATTTTTTGCTTTAAACACTATTTCATTATGTTGCATGCATGTTACTTGAGTTTAACTAAGTTGTCTGCCCTTTTAAACCATGTGGGACTAAATATGTACCAGGTTTTTGTTTAATTGGCAGGAATATCCATACAGCACAGTAAACCCTTAGCCATTGAAGTCTCCCACAGGGACATCAGCAGCTCACTCCAGGTGGGCTAACTCACCACGTTGTGGGGAAGTCTCTTTATGGCCAGCTCGTACCCCTCTTCAGCCAGCTGCGACAGCGCCTGAGACATCAGTCCAGCAGCTCTGAGCACTTCCCTCGGCAGTAGCAGGGAGAAGAACTGTTCTGGCCTCTGATTGGCCAGCATGCTCTCCAGTACTGTCTTGTCTTCTGAAAACCCAATGCTATCACTCAAATACCACAAATTATCAAATGTGAATATTAAGAACTCATCCAACTAACAAATTAAATTTAATCTAGAACCATAAAAAAACATTCAAACTGAAATTTCCTTTATTTTCGCACAAATTCACGTACGGCCTCTAGAGATGGCCAACTAATGCCTTGCGGACCACCTCTGCCAAAAATCAGATAACTTGCCTTGGCTTTCTTTGCATATGTAGAATTAACTGTCAGTAGATAAAGATAAGCCATGATTCTAACAAATATTAAAAAATATTTGTACTTTTGTAATGATACTGTTTAAGTTTTTATGATTTTTGTAAATAATGTTTAAGATATTCATTTATTCATTGCATGTCACATTTTATTTTTTGTTTGTCCTATACATAATGACAAAAATTTTCTTTAATGTATTATTCATACGGTCTGGCCCTCTGATTTGTTTCAAAAATAATTATCTGGTCCTCAAGAGAAGCTCATCACTGGCCTAAATGAAGCTAATCAAGCATTATTATACTTTTGTTTATCTTCTGTAACCTTTCTCAATTCAATCTAGTAATCAAAGAAAACTGGCTTACAAATTAGAAGACAATGCTGAAGCCCTATAATGTATAACATTAGGATGATGTCGACAAGGACAATGCCCTCCCTAAGCCCGATGTGCCTCACGCCACTGCCGACCCCCTCTCCTCCCACAGACACCATCTGTTTCAAACCTCCCGCCAACAAGTGCGTGTGTTCCGTCGCCCTGCGCGAACCCTTTGGCGCCCACCCAAACTGGAGCAGTGGAGACTGCATGTTTTTAAATAATGTAATCCTTAAATATCTGTAATATATAATCCTTAAATCTTAATTAACTTGTAATTTTTAAAAAGGTTTTAATAGTTATGTTTAACTGTCTTTAATATTAATGTACTAACTAAGTTCAGCACTTCCTGCGGCCATGACACCTAGGGCCCGGGGCAGTCTCTTCTGTTCGCCGTGCAGTATAGGACGCATCTCCGCAACTCATCGACTACAACTTTTGCTCGTAACCGATCCGTTAACATCCGCCGTCGTAACTATTTAAACCTCTTTAATCAACCTTCGAGGCCTACCCCAGCGGCAGACTGTATAACTTAATTAATTAAAGCTCCCTGGAGCATTTTGGATTAATCGGGGGACTTATACTTTTGGGGCCGGACCACGCGGTGTCCTTATCAGCATGAAAGCTGGACTATGTGCTGTTTTCTGTGTTTGTCTTCAGTGTACGTGTTGGCGCCAATAAAGCTCAATATTCACCCAACTCGTTGCACTTAATTCTCGACCACAAGTTTTCCAGCTCAGAGATGGAGGTGTGGGGCACTTCAAGACCCCACAAGCAGTAACAGTGGGCCGGTGAGTGCTACTGGGGGGGGGGGAAGTCGAGCCTAGCTCCACATGGGTCACGTCACGGCCCTGGGACAGAGTGTAGCCAGGTCCACGTACCCATCCACATGGTGGCGCCCAAGGTATAAATGTACGCAGATTCAAAAACCCCCACCCTCACGACAAGGAAATTTGGAAAAATATGGTAAGCAAGGAAATCAAATAGGCAAACTACCCTTTAAAGTAGAAAAAAGATGCCAAGACCATCTACTCATTCCCACTGAAATTCAAAATTAATTTTTGTATTTATTTAAATTTTCTACACCAAATCCAATTAGAAATATGCTTTACTTAAATATTAAACCAAAAAAATTTAAGAATGTACTTCATGCATGCTTTAAAAAAAGTTAACCTAACAACTAACTATATTTAAGACTCTCAGCCCTATTCAAAATCATTAACAATTTTACAACTTACAATTGGTTACATTAATCAAACATACGATGTAACTTAAGTACACAATACTGAGCAGCACACATTGCCCTATACATACACTTCTAGCATTGCAGCCGACCTGACTACCGTCAACTCTTGCTTTGTTCATTGATAGCACAAAAAATACTTAATATAGATGGGCTTCATTTCTCATAAAGTTTTTTGACGAAATTGGAGTCGTTTTTCCTTAACTTTTAAGCGAAATTTACTTTGTTATTTGAATACATTCCTAATACTTGATTTTATCGTCACCTTGACTGTTGTAGGAGTTGGTAATGACGGAGTGGGAATGTTGGTAGAGACTGTTGGCGGACGTGAGAGGCTAGCCAGTCTGTGTTGTATTTGAGAATGTGGAATAAAGGCGAGAGTTGTGCAAATAAAGCAATGTAATAAATACATCAGAGTAATGCCAATAATACCAATGATCACTTAATACCTCCTAAGATCTTCGACATTGACGAGGGTACTCACCGATGGCACCGCGCACTTTCTGCAGCAGGACGAAGGACCTGACGGGAGCCCCGGGAGGCACAGCGGCCAGCAGGTGCTGGCGCACGCGGTGGGGGAGCTCCTGCACCTTGGCCAGCGCCACGCCCTTGCTGTCCAGCGAGTGCAAGAGGTTCCCGCTGAGAGACAGCACCGTGTCCGGCACCTGCAGGTCTATGTACGAGCCCTGGCCGGTCAAGTAGCGAGCCTGGACACGCACACATCGCCAGCTGTTCACACTCAACACACCATCAGAGTATCAGAGTATCAGAGTATCAGAGTATCAGAGTATCAGAGCATCAGAGCATCAGAGCATCAGAGCATCAGAGCATCAGAGCATCAGAGCATCAGAGCATCAGAGCATCAGAGCATCAGAGCATCAGAGCATCAGAGCATCAGAGCATCAGAGCATCTTTAGTGATCATTCCAATTCAGTTTTCTACATTTCGCATCCTCACTCGTGGTTTTCCTGTTAAAACATCACTTTCCAAGATCCTGCAATACTGCTATTCCTGTTCCACCATGGCACTGGTACCAAATGTGCCAGATTGACTTAACATTACACGGTATTTCACTCAATGCATTGACAACTATAGATTTATTTAAATTATAGCAATTCTTTATATTTATAATTTAAAAAATTACAAAAATCTTTATTGCACAGCTGACATTACACAAAAATACCCTCCACAAAATTTGTGCATTATGTGCACATTCCGACAGCATAATCTACACGCTCTGTATTATCGATATTTCTAAATCTGTAGCTAACTTTGAATGAATGTTTCATCTTAACCCTTAAACTGCATTGCACACTATCAGCTTTGGAAAAATGAAAGACCAATTGGTCAATACCAAGTGTGATTCAGTAGCAGCATCTTGTGTTTAATAAAAAAAAAATAGGCAAATATTTTGCAAGATAAAACTTTGAACAATGTTAGTATAACTACAATAGGCATATTTTTTATAATGGGTTGGTTGTACTAAGGCACAAAAGTTAGTTAAATTACTTGCAAATTACAATATTTTGGCACAACTTTATAAGGGCTGCTTGTTTACAATGAATTTTAATAGTTTACCCTCAAGTTTAAAAATACTTCCTCTCGCTACTTTGCAAGTATAGCTCTAAGAAAAAAAATTGGTTCTGTAAAGTTGGTTTACGGACGATAGTTTTATGTGACGTCATAACAAAACATTGATGAAATGATTGCATTCTTTTATGAATAAAATTGATTTTTATTTTAATAATAAAAGAATAAATATTTGAAATTATACCAGTAATCAGATTTTTAAATTGCAAGAATAATTAACCTTTATTGCCGAAATTGTTGTTGTAATAAGCAATGAAAACCACATTAACTTTTCACTTCACTTTATAAACAGTCGAAACAGTTCACGTCTAGATGACTTAATTTTAAAAACTGGTGTTTAGCTATAAAGTTTAAATATAATTATGAACAAGTTTTCATATAAATAAACTGTAATCAAATATATATCATAAATTATATGAATCACCCTAATTCTTCAGTCAATTGTAACATAACCTATTAATACTGCACTTGCCGTGCCTGGTTCCCGCAATAGCGGATAGATGTCGCGTTTAATTCGGTTCGCGTCCGTCACTAGATAGCAGCACAGTAGGGGAATAATATTTCGTTTTTATAACACGATTTTATAACACGATTTTATAACAAATACACATCCCAAATACACCAAACTTATTTATAATGCGTTACAATATTTTTTAAAACATTGTGCAAAAGATCCCGGGTGTAATTTGAATTATTATGTGTAAATGTAAAACACAGTTGTTTGTTAAAAACGTATTTGAATATTCAACATTACTTTTAAATAACAGTACCGATCGTGCTGAAAATCGGTGGACGATTGTTAAATTACATAATATATTAATAACTCAGACGAAAATATGATTGAAAAGTCAAATCAATGGTTGTTCCAATCGAGTGGAAGAGAGATGCCACGCATGCGTACAATTAGCATAACAGGACACATCCGTAGTGGGACAATGTGTGTTACGGGACACATTCGTGCATGCAGCCGGCGTTCATAGATTAGACGTTGTCACGTCAAAAAGGTTTCATCATGTTAATACTTGTTTACTATTTTTAATCCATTTAAAAACTGCTGTGAAGTAGCACCAGGTAGACCAAAATTGTCTTACTAGGTTTAAAATTAAAATAAAATATGTTATTTCAAGTGTCAACTAGAAAAATCTAGCATATTAACTGAAGCTACCAAAATCCTTATAAACATTCATATCACTACTGTAACCAACTTTCTTTTGATTCATGTACACTGCTAATCTATGTCTGCTTATCTGCAGCAAAAAATATATAGCAAGAAAGCAATAATATTTGGAATGGTCATGTGATGTGCACACATGCTGGCTAGTTCCCAATTTGACCATGGATGTCAAGTCACACCATGGTAAGTTACTTTTAATTACATGCAAAAGTAATATAAGTGTTTGCACTCTTTCAGAAGGTTTCATTCTCAGTTCCAAGGCACTATCCTAAATGAAGAGGAAGCTAGATAGTGCAGCAATGTACAACTGGAGATAACATAAGTTACATCATCGTAATGGATTTTCTAAACCGGCAAGTATGATTTTTGGGTCAAGATGATATACTAAGTAGGTTAGTCTCCGTTATATAATAAAAGTAATTTATTAGTAATTAGATATTGTTGTATCAGTTAGTCTATGGCGAGTGTGTAAGAGAGGAGGTTGACTTGTACTGAATGTAATTAAGTTGAAATACAAGATTATACAGAAGAATGTACGGGTGTATTAAATAGCAATTAGTTTAGACGAACCCACACAACAGATATCAGAAACTAGTTTCAATTTCAATAGCAAAATAGGTACATTTTAGAGAAACTATACTATATTTAAGTTCTGGCATACCTACACCATTGCTGGTTGCACATGTCAAACCTTAAAAACTGACCAAGATTGACATGCAAACACACAGAAAACTAGCCTAAATGAATATTCAATCTGTACTGTAATATTTTTATCACTTACGTCCTTCCACAAAATTTTCTGTGGATTCTTATTTTGAACTTTTGACAGTCTTGATTTTGGATTTTTTTGTGTTTGCCTATTCATATTTTTGTCCATTGACGTTTAATGTGAGATACAGTGTAACCAGCAATTGCGCATGTTGAGAATGATTTTTTTCAATTGCAAGAACTCCATTTGAAGAACTTTTAAACTACTGGGACATCACCTGCGTGGGCGTGAGCTGGAGGGAGTCTATGTCTGCGAGCACGTTCTGGAGCTTGAAGGCGCGGTATGGCTTGAGTGAGTGCGGGGGCAGCGCGAACACGAACCTGCCCAAGCTGCCGATGCTGTTCTCCCACTGGGCGGGATCGTCAGATGGCATGTGGGCCCTCACCACAGCCTGGGCGATCAGGGCCTCCACCACCTGCGGACATGCTCCCGTCTTACCTCTGGCTCTTCCTGAAGACACTCAAGGGAAACCGTCCAGAGACCAACGAAGGCATGCGAAATACAGAAATTTCCTTCATTGTTTCCTAGGAAATTCTATTGCGTTACTACTATGAACTTAAGTTTCAGCAAGTTTACAAACATGTAACAGAAACCGGCAGACATCTTGCCAAAAGTGTATTTATCTACCTCTGTATTTCTAAAATGGATGGTTTGTATGTAATCTAGAAAATAATAAAGAGTTTTAGAAAAATTTGAAACAAAGAAATTACTAATATTGGTAAGATTCTGTTACTTATATTGGTATAAATTAATGATAAATTACATACAATTTTTTAACTTACTAATTGGAAGTAGTGATCCAATTTTCCCGCATGCCTCTCACGCTTCAGTCACAATGCGTTTCTGGCTAACCTTCGAATGTTAGATTTTTTGCATGAGATTTCCAATTTTTAATGTCCAAAGATAGGTAGTTTAGTTTTGTGTTATACAAATGTCATTTGCCTACAAATAAAAGAATAGTTCTTAATAACTGTAGTACACAGCGGTACACAGCATTACACAGGTTGAATGACAATTACTGTTTTGTATGTGTGACCTATTGGTTTTCTGTTTACCCATGGTGATCAGTTTAATGGTATAGAAGTTTATGCACTGCAGCACAATTTAGCTTAGTTACAAAAAAAAACAAGATTGCACAAAAACATTCTCCATGAAAAAATACTTCGATGGGCCAACTTTCATGATGATCAGTCTAACGGTGCGAGTTTATAGACATCATACATAACTACGAACCTTTGATAATTAAACATTTCTCCAATCTAGGTCTTCTTTCACAACTCTTTAGCATTTTACCAGATAAGTGTTTGAAATCACCCAGAAGGCAGATAACCTTAAAATTGAATATTTAGTAGAACAAATTTTGATTATATTTCTGTGCAAATTTGTCTGATTTAAATATAAATATTTACAAATGTAAATCTTTTTTACAATTAGATGGTATGTACAACTAGATTTACGTCATAAATATAGTTCTTAGAATTATTAATTAACAAGGTACCTGCTTGGCTGTGATGAAGGACATCTCTTTAGTGAAGGTCAGTAGTTTGAAGTTGGTGCCATTTATGTGGAACCTTTGCAAGTCTGTGGGAGCCAGCTTTGGTACCAAATGCAAGGCCTTCAGAAACTGCTCCTCGGACAACATTCCAGATGGATAGATCTTGTTGAACAGCACCCTTGCCTGCAGGAAAGTACGAGGTAACATTACCAAAGTTAGCATACTGGGTTACCAGCATCTCAAATTTTTGAATGCTTTTGAGACCATTTAAGCACTGCTGTAACATGGTAGCCTAGTACCTTCAATGTCCTCCAATTATCTTACGTTAAATTTTTTTATATTTACCAGTCCCACCCGGGTAACTTTTTGTACAAGCTTTCATAACTTTAGGTTTTACATTTACATTAATGTTAATTTTTTTAAATTTTTGTTTAATTCTATGTTGTAAACAGTTCGCTTTGCTGCGCTGCTATAAGCAGCAGCGAGCGCTGCTCTGATGCGAGCCGAGTTGAGAGAACGCCGCAAGCTTTGAGATAGTTGCAGTGGTCACGACTGGAGATCAGACCTGCCAGAACAAGTTCTCATGCGGTCCCCAGACAAAATTTCTGACAAGGGCAAGGTACATACTAAAAGAACTTCACTTACTGACAAGTTAGGTCTCCTATTGTTTATTTGCACAAATCCAAGGCCAAGAGCGGAATACTGTTATGAATTATAACGTTCTTGACTATATTTACGTGCAAATTTAATGGTTGTTCATTATAATTTTGCACAAGATGAATAAACATTCTTAAACTACTTTATTTATGCACAAATTTAATGGTTGCTAATAATTATGATGTTGCACAAGACTAGTACCTACAATTAATTCGCCAATCAGTTTAAGTACCTACAATAACTTCCTTTAAGCATGTATGTATTTAAATATGACCTATAAGTTTGTTTTCTCAAGAGTAATGATATTTTAATAGTTATATATTGACATCTGGAATCTGAATGTGCAATGGCTGATAAGCGTTGTGAACTGGACAGTATTTATAACTCGCGCAGTTAAATGGACCATACTGTGTGGACCGTTACTAATACTAATACTGTTTTACAAAGTTTATTTTATTGCTTAGATGATAAAACTACACAATTTCCTATTTAGTGAACAAAAAGGATGGTGAAATTTTGTGAACTTTATATCTGTAGAGAAAATTTAACCAGGTAACAGTTTTGTAAAACGACAAGCTTGTCGTGAATTTTTAAAAACATATGGAAATCTACAAAACTCAGCATACCTATTTTAAATTACTTTGGCTTGGTTGGGCTATATATTTTCTTCAGATTCATTATTATGGGTGTTCTTATTTGCTTGGAGAGGTTATGCTATACATACATTTATATTTTGTATTTAGTTGAATTTAGTGTTGGTGTTCATATTGAAAAGTGATCACTAGCATTTATTGAATTATAAGCATAAGCTAGTATGCCGGCATACTTATAGTTAAGTGTATAATTTTAAATAAGGTTTCAGAAAAATATTTTTTGTTTGATTATTTTTAAGCAATGAGATGCCTTTGTAACTAATCAAATTACTGCTTCAGTTAAGAATTTTTTAAAGGGAGTTTAAGTTTAATTTTCTTCAAGTCTTACGAGGCAATCTGAACTATCACTATAGACCCACCTGGAGTCTGCCCCAGTTCATCATCATAGTGTCTTTGTTAAGCTCCCACGTGGGTAGTTGCTGTAGTTCATCTGGCATGGCTCCATCCAGGAAGAAACTATTGCTGTCAAAAACATTTCATACCAACATTAACTTCCAGAAATATTTCTGGTACTCAACATTGCTTTAATTTTTCATTGAAGTTAAAACCATCTTTGACAAAATTATTACTGGCATCTAGAAGACTAATGTGAAAACATTTTTAAAAAGCCTTCTATACTAAGGTCCTGCCAGAGTTATCGAATAAAGGCTTTTATAGTTGCCAAATATTTTAATACATCTCCTGACTCAAGGGTTGTATCACCAAGTTTTATATGTTTTGAAAAATAGATCACATTAAGTTGCCAGTTATACACTTACACCATCAAGAGGGTTTGAAAAAGAGCCCCTAAATGTACTCTGTGCAACGAAAGAATTAGTGAACTCCACAATGGAAAGGGTTACACGAGTCATTTGTGCGTTGTCCTTGATATTGAGGTGCTCAAGCAGGTAAAAAATAAGTTGAAAAGTTGTGCAGGGCGACAGTTACAAAATGTTTAAAATTCCTTGTTTCAGGTAATGCCACGCAATGACAGGAGTATTCAGCGCCAGAGGCAGCGGGTAAGGGCTCAAGCACTCAGTACAGTTCCTACAGAATCAAAAGAGCACCGGAACTTAACCGAAAGAGCGAGTGCCCTAAACTCACAGATTGTGTTGACTACAGAGGTTAAGTTCGCTGAAATCTATTAAGATCCGATACAGATAGATGAAGACTGAGCAAATGAAACCCCATTTTATATGTATTAAATTTAAAGTAAATATTTATTTACACTTGATGTAAAATATTTTAAGATTAACCAGGAAAAATATAAATACATTCATTTCTTTCCTCTTAATTGTATGTGATGGTCCACGAGAGAAGTTTTCATGCAAAAAAATTACAGTAGTGTAGCGATACTACCCACCCCAATATGTTTTTCTTTTAAGTTCCAACATTAGTAATACTGCCTGATGCAGCCATAATGCCCTGTCAGCATGTGACGAGCACAGGTTAAGCACCTGGTTACATGCTCTGAAGTCCATGCTGAAAGGTTCTCGGGGTAGCTCATCTCGATGGCAAGCCTCGCCCAGCGCCGCAGCACGGACCAAGAGTTCTTGTGCCAGGGACTGACAGAGCCCACCAAATGCCAGTCCCAGCTGCGCAGGTGGTACAGGCTGCCAATAAGGAAAAAAAAAACAGCTATTGCACAAACTGTCAAATCTCAACTTTCCAGAGACTTACTCGTACTTGCTAGCATGTTGAGATTTTGGTTTCGTACAATACAAGCACTAAGCAACTAATCTTTTCATTACCATAAAATTGTAAAATTGGGAAATAAACGTAATTCATTAGTTTTCTTTACAAATATAGTACCTAATTAGTTGCAACAAAATAAAAAATAACCTGCAAGAAATGCCAAAAATTTTTTAAGATAATTCGAAAGCAGGTTTGGGCTCTCATTTAGTTTCACACTGTCAAATTCTAGTAACGTGCAAAGCTGAATCTGAGAAACAGAAGTACTGAAACATCTTCAGATTGGTAAATAAACGTTGAGAACTCACAACATTGGTCCTGTAGTGTCGTTCAAGCGTGCCAGGAAGTCCGGAGGGAGGTGGGCCATGAGGGGCGTGCCCACGAGCAAGGTTTCCTTGAACCTGTGGTACGTCCAGTTGTGAGGGTGCGGTAGGAACCGGGCCAGGGCCTCCCCCAACACTCCCTGACTGGCCGTGGGCAAAGTCACGTTCTTCACCTGCGGAACACACGTTCGGCTGGATATGTCCGACAGGCCTGTCCGTCATCATTCAGACCAGTACCACTAGCCTACTTCCAGAATGCATCAACACCACTAGTTTTTCCTAATGTGTGTACTTTAAAATTAACAAAGCTGAAATCCTGGTACAGTACTTGTAGGCTGATTTACATTAAGTTGAAACTTAGGTATTTTTGCACAAAACACTAAATATAACAAAGGGCACACATTTGGCAATCATGTACACAGTACCATTTTTCAGAGAGTGCAGAATTTCCATTTCAGGGGTGTGAGAAAAGTGGGGGAACTTTGCTCGCTGTTTGCCCCTGACCACTTTATTTCTGTCTTTCTAGTTACCTGGTCTATGAATGCAGTCCATCTTTTCTGATGTGTCATGAGCGTGCACAGCTTCCTCAGAACCGCCAAGTTCCCTGGATCGGTGCTAATGATGGCGCCGATACTGTAACCATCCAGCTTGGACAGCTTGCTGATCTGCGGACCAGCCACATTTTCAAGTAGCACAGATTTTGTTTAGCTAGATGTACTAAGCAATGAATATCATTTTAAGCATCATGTTTTATGTGCCCCAGATTCGACAACAATGCCCTAGGTGCCACGGACAGACGTCTCTGGTTCATCGCGCCTCGTTCCTTACCAGGGAATATGAATGTTCTACACGTGTGCGGCTGGAAGGCAAGCACTCAATTCACTGCTGTCACATTAACTGTGCAACCTCCCACCTGATTCATCAGTCCACCACAGGTACCGCAACCATGCCTGGTGGCTCCCGTCTCCATCTTAGGGGTATCCATAAGTGGCGAACCACTGGTTCAGTGTGCACTATTGGTATCAGGGGAATGCCATGTAGGCTACCATACTGGCTGAACTTCAAGCATTGTGCATGATATAGCTATTTTTTCTACACACTGGTTGAGTAAAGACTAGTCCATTGTGAGTGACCCAAGATTAGCAGTGGTTAAAGACAAGTTTATGGTTTTATTCTAGGTCAATTTCAGTTTTGGAATAGATTTCAGTGATTTGTTTTAACATTGTCTTTTCACAAAGATACTGTATTATTCAACAAATATTAAACCTATTTCTTAGTACTCTTTTCAATTAAAATAAGTCACTGACTGACAGTCACAATGCACTTATACAACTAAATTAGAAATAACAGCAATGTCTAGAACAGACCTACTCAAAAATGTATTGGCAAATTTGCCATTGGTAATGAAAAAATAAGTTGCTAATAAAAGGAAATGCAAGATCAAACAATATTTTTTTTCCTATCTGTTTAGTTCACATACTTTAGTAAAAATGCATGATAAATTACATCCAGTGAATTATCTTTAAATATAAATCTTTGCACTTTCAGTAAAGTTTTATCAAATTACCAATTGTTTTCATATTTTGTTGTTGCTTAAAAGGTACATTAACTTGCACTTCAGTGTTATATGGTGTATAGACAGTTTTTCGGGGTGTTATTTCTGTTTTACTGCAATTTGCCATATAATCTTGTCCCTAGATATGGCTGGTATACAACATTAACATAACCCAGCACAACTTTTGTATAGTTTCTCGTGCTTCTGGCCAGAATGTGAATGACCTAGGTTTGATTCCCTGCAAAGTCAAAACTATCATGTACAAAAAAAATTTTCCCTTGGGTTCAAAACAATTATTTCATTGTCCCTTTTTTTCCCCAACAAGCAGAAGACAAACAGGATCATCCCACAGTCTTTTCTCTTAATACATCATAGCTATCTCCTTGTGAATCAAACACCAGTCTTGGGCCATTGAACCCAACATCGCCACAACCAAAATCAGAAAGAAATTCATGTAAACACTTTTTGTGAAATAAGCTAAGTAAATATGAGAATGTTAAAAAAACCTCACTGGTATTAAGTTGATAAAGGATGCTGGTAGCTGCGATATCACATTTGGCTTCAGTATTTCTAGCATTCCAGCTGAAACTGCTTGTTTCATGACATCGCTGAAACTCAGGTACATTTTCTGCAGTCTTTCAGGAATTTCAAGTGCAACTGTAAACAGAAAAACAGGTTACACCAAAAACAACTCTAAATTCGGCATTTTGGTGTTCCAGTTAATTTAAGTGAGTTTTCACATGGAAGTTTCGAACTTCCATTAAATAATAAACCCAAGGCACTGTAATTTTGTAAAAATAGAAATTGGCCTTTTTACAATGTCAAATTATAAGCTTTAACTGTAGAAAAATGTTTTTTTCAACACATTCCAATTATTAATGTATTTTAATTATGCTGTGGATAGGTATTTTAAATGATGAACACAAGATTAAATGCAAAATAAAATTAGAGCATAAGAATTCTACATTTGAACAAGTATAGGAAAAAACACCTTGTAACCTTAATATAGAGAAACCTGTTAAATCAAAAATGTAAGATTTTTTGTACAATTCTACAACATTTAACAATGAATTGCATCTGCATGATTCATGCAATTTTTATTAGATACACCATTGCAGTGTTTCAGTCTCCTGGAAAAACATGGGAATGCAAATTAAAAAAAAAAAATACCCACAGAACAATTTTTAATCAGCTGATAAACTTGACAGCACAGAAAATTCCATTAAAGAAATTTGGTTATGAAAAAACACCACAGTAACAGTGAGCTAAAAATGAGTCAACAGTAAATGCAACATAACCCTGGACCACAGCGGTTAGACTGAGTCCCGTCATGAGACTAAACGGGTATTACAGACTAACAATGACAGCAGACTAGCACAGTAAGCTTCCTATGACATAAAATTTGCAATGTTTTGGGAACTGGCATCGGTTCCCGTCACCAGGCATGATCTGGGAAAACAGGGTCTGTGTGTTCGACCCCTCTCCTGGCACAGCTAATGACAGGCAAGGGCTCCTACAATCTGCTATGCAAGTAAGAATTTATAATATTGGGAGGTGTATAGCTACGAGGGATGTTGGTTTTCAATTGTTTTGTGGTTAGTTTTTTTTTAATTAAAGGTATTTATATGTATTTTTTTTAATTCAACATTTTGTTAATCAATATTTCTGACAAATGCTGATATATAAATCCTGTTTTACAGTGAGACAGCATCTGTGCCTGTTAAGAACAGATGCCAGTTCTTGAAACATCGGTTTTGTCATAGGAAGCTTGTGCTGTCAGGTCCATAATACATGTGCATTTTCATCATTTTGTTCTGCTGTGTTGTCAAGGGCTGTCTCATCTGCTTTTACTGTTGTTGAAACTGGTCTACATCTGTTTCTTCTGGTATTTTAAAGTTTGACATCAGCTGATTTAGGCTTGTTATCTGTAGGTTTGTTTTTATTTTTTTTTTATTTTTGAGGTTTTTAAATAACAATGCAAAACTGCTATGGCATTATGTCCAAAAAATTGTAATTAATAAAATATCAAAAGTATCATGAAAAAACTTAAAACTTACGTAAACACCCACCTGCTTTTAAAATAAAAATATTTAGTTAAATTATTAATTTATACACTTAAATACTACCAGTAAATATTTTACTAACTTTAAGGTGAGTACAACATCCCACAAGCTATTTAATTTCAATATAATTACTTAGAAACAAATTTAAGTACAACTAGTATTTTGGTGCTGCAATATCTCACCTGGCATCTCATTGCATGGCCCTGGTAATGAATTTTGAAGGAGGCATTTTAAAGGCCTCAATTCTTCACTACTAATGGCAGCTCCTCTAACTATAAAAAAGGTTAAAAAAAATAATTTTAATTATTAATGTATAGCAAGCACAGATTATATTCTAACAGAAATGACTTCGGAAGTTAAACCACTGAGCAAAATATAGGTACAACATAAAGAGGAAATCTGATCATAATTTGTCAATATAATTTAAACTTGGGTAAGATGCAAACAATGCCACATGTGTGTACACAGTACATTCCCTATCATACACACTAGTGTATTACAAGTATTAAATATTAAGTTGTATTTGGATGCTGTCCAAATTTTAACATAAGTTACTAGTCACCAAACAATTGCACATACAAAGTAATATAAGTTTTTATAGCCCTTGACAAGGTACCAGCCGCATATGCAATGACTCAGCCTGTCCCATTTGGAAATGGCAATCAAGCAGTACATGTTGCGAGCAAAGTTTTAGACTTCATTATTCACATTCATTCTCTGTCCAAATTCTGTCAATGAACGCTCCACCGGCAACCGATAAATTACTAGAGCTTTAACTGTGATCCGTGGGTGGCAAGAAACTTGAGAATTTATTTGGTACACTTCTCGTACGTTATGCATGTAGTTATAGACAACTGTGTTTTGCAGGTTCACCATTAAAAAACTCAGAAAACAAACGAACGGTCTAGTGCTTTCCAAGACTGGTATATGCTTTTCTCAAGACAAACTGAACTTTACTGCAAAAAGAAGTGCATGGATCAAGTTCTACTGAACAAAGTTGTACAACAGTCATGTAATATTTTTCTGTCTTAAAATTATTATTTGGAATTAGGGGTTACATGACAGAAAAATGTATAAATAAAGATATTGGCCGTTTTGCCTCCCCCGTTCACCCTCAAAATCAGAAGCAGATGCAAGGTGGGTATATAGAGGATATTATATTCCCCTTTTAGTTAGGTATGTAAAATTATGAGAGATCTCTGAAGGCAGTATGTTATTTGGGTGATTCAAAGTGAGTTGTTACAACACCTGTAACAACCCCCACAGGAAGAGACAGATTAACGTATAGATTGCGGCCCTGCCTCCACGGTGTGCACAACGTCCACTGCAGTGACTCTTTCCTCTCGACAACCGTGTAGGATGACCGCGTCACGGATCATGTTTCCCCTGGAACACTTCGCGCACGCCCCTTCTCTCTTTGACGAGGCCCGAGATGTGCTTCCAATCCGCCGCGCAGCCTGCGAATAGCCGGCTTGGTTATGCCCTTTAATTCTGCCGTGCAGCAACGTCCTGCGAATTTTGGCGCTACCTTTCCCACCCTTTCCAGGTCCTGTCATGATTGCGTGCTCCCGTTTCCTCTGGGAATTTCATTCGACAACGGTTTCAATACGCTAACTCTTAGGCCCGTTCTACAATGACGACGTGAACTGATCGCCCCAGTTTCTACAATAACACGAGGAGACGGACCCGTATGTACTAGCTCGGCAATGCTCAGCTCTTCCGTTTACGATGCTCCGTGCGACCAATATAAGTCGAGTACTTGGCTGCAGTGGTAGCCATGTTTGTTTGTGTTCTAGATACGTTAAAAGTGGTTTCAAGTACAAGAATATCTAGTGCTCTATTATTCTTTGTTAATTTTTTTTATGTAAATTCTGCCTGAGCTATTTAAGCATTATAGCCTATATATATTAAATTCAATTAATATTTCGTAACCTTTAAATGCTCTCATTGGTTGCCATTTGTTAAGTTTCCGTGCCAGTTTCGACGGAATGAATGCGGGGACAAGTTAGTAGACGATATTCTTGTGGTCTGTGTACTACTATATGTACCGTGGCAAACCGGGAACAACTCCCCTCCCCCTCTGCAAGCACTCCGTCCTCTTGTCGCAGACACAGCAAGTTAGCGCTGTGTCTCAAATACGTTAGAATTTAAATTGTTGGGACGTTATAGTTTGCACGATACCAAAGTACGATTATAAAAGTCCGCATATACCATCCATTCATCGATCTGGCGAGAAAGTTTTTAATTATGCAAGAACTTAGTCTGGAAGTAAAAGAGGGACCATTAACTACGTCGCCCCAGTAGAAACGAAGGTCGAATAGTCTAGTGTAATCGGTCGTGGGAGAAACAAGGCCAACCGCATTATTTACATTATGTTCGGCGTCCAGATACCGGCCGTCCACTTGACACCAATTTCCAGACGCACGGCTCGGAACAAACAAGCTAGTAGTCACAGGCTGGTCCGATACGCGCTTCCTCGAAACCGCCGGCTCCTGTCTAATTGGCTCTTTCGCAAGCTACTGTTGTAGCTTTCCGCGCACGTCTGAATCATCGCCAATGTGCGATACGCATGTCACAATTACGTCAAATTACGCACGGAGTAGAAAGTAGGAGCACATTACGCTATAGCTATCTACACTATTTAGCAATTAACCGGTATAATAAATGCTCGTATATGTGAAAATTTGTCCAAGAAGTAGCCAGCAGCATTTATTAAAACCGTAATGGCAATCCTGAAAGCTAGCTAGTTCTCCATTAATGTATAGTTGATGGTGCTGTAAACAATGACCCAAAGATAGGTATAAGACTGATTTTTTTTTACCTTAATTACGTTACGAAAGAGTAAAAGTTAAAAAAATATATATTAAAATATAATTAATGTGCCTTTGGTACAGGTGCTTTGTCCATCGTGTTAACCAATCCCATCATTGGCTAACGCGCTGATCACAACCAGTAGTAAATTTTCTTGTCATTCAATCCCACTGTAGGGCCATTGCATCAGCGGGGAGTTAGTTATTCCTGGCGCAGCCCACGACGCGAGAACACAGCCTGGAGGAGGCCGAAGTGGCCTGATCGTAAACGCTCCAATCCGCGAGCTGCTGGAGACATCGCGCGACCGGCCGACGAGGAGGGGGTCCTTCCTCCGGGCCTGATTGATGCCCCGGGCTCACGACCGGAGGGTCAGAGTTGAGGCTGCCTCCTTGACCCGCGGCCCCGCCCACCCCTCCGCCGCCCCCGTCACGCCACCCGGGTGACAAGCGTCCCCGCCGAGCTGCAGGCCGAGCACCGCGGGACGTGGGAGCCCGAGCCAAGGTTAACCAGGGGAGCAGTCCGCATACTTACCTTCCGGCACATCCACAATACGTTAACACGGCAAAACTAACCCTTTTAGCATATTCGTCAACTGAAGTGGAAACATGATTATTAAACTTTAAATGTATTGGTCATGGTGTAGCCTACATTCTAGTCTACATCATTATTTAAGGCTAAGAAAAAATAAACATTTTATTAAGTTGTGTTACAATATAAAACATTTATCAATATGTATTATAATTATAGCATATGACTATGACTACATAAAAAATAGTTTCGTTAAAATTTAAAAAAAAATTAAGATGGCATCTTAGATAATGGCAGTGATAAAGTTGTAAGTAACAATTTAGTTAAATTAATAATACATCAGTTGCCTGTTATGTTCAGAATAAATTAGCTGTAAACTGACATTTTAGTAACCAAACATATAGAACCAAACTTAAATCGAACTAAACTCCGCGTAATTAAATGTCTTTCATGCACGAAAAAATACTTTTACTGTTTGAGCCATTTCTGCTACCTATAGCTTTCTACACATGCCTAAAAATTGTTTCAGGTACAAGTAGGTATTCCCTAAATGCTTTGGTCATTCAAGAGCTCACTAACTATCTACTTCAGATAACCGACTGGTTCTTTACCTACGTTCAAAACTATCAAATTGCACGTCAATTCGCCTTCCAGACAATTACTGATGCAGTGTAGCTGTGGTGTTTTAACGGACAAATGGAAAAATTCAAAATGCTTGTATTTTGATTATTAAGATTTCTCCATCATTATTCATACCAACATACATATTTGCATTTTAAATCTCTCCATTATTATTACACGCATCTATCTAACTTCTAAAAATATTTTCTAATGTACTGATCTTAATACACTGGCATATGTATGAACTTTCACACTTTAACACAAAATATAGAAATTAATTTGTATCGCCCCTACTTTGGTACATACGAGTGTTACGGGTGAAAATTTAGTGAACTTTTAATATATAAACATTTGAAACCAGTTAACTTAGTACTTTCAACGTGTAAATATTTTTAAAGTTAAATAGACCGTGAGGAATGAAGGTGGTCATTTTTCGCTCACTGACGTTTTGCGAGCAGAACGTGACGTCAGTTTGAACAGCAAGATATATTTTTTGAGACCATCAAGCAGTGATGAAGCTCCTCGCGAGTTGAGATTAACTGCCGCCTGCTCTCAACTGGCGCCCCAGTTACGACGAATTATTTACGACACCAAGACCTAAATACTCCCAAGACTCCCATGACAGGTCAACTAAATAACTCACGCAACGCTAAAGTCACAAGCTGTCTCCGAATGCCAAAAATATCATTGAAAGGAGCATTTTAAGGTGTATCCATCTTTGCTGTCCTTAATAGTTTCAAGGAACCTCGCAATATCACCCATGCAGTCTTTCGTGAATGTACGATCCTTGGGTCTTTCAGGGGCTTGTAAAAATGTGAGAAAAGGTACTAGTTGAACCAGCTCTATACACACTGCCATCCACAATGATCAACTTGCAAGGTGAAAATATTAAAACATTGCTGGGAAATAGAATAGCCAGGAATATGTAAACCCAAACAGGTTTAAGTTAGCGTCGCAAGAATTCGGACATTGTTTCAAGACGTGTTTCTCACTAAATGCTGCCTGTATATTTAAGGATCTTCAGTTAAGGCTGCGTCAGGAAAGGGTTCATCCTTACTATCGCAAACTTACAACCATGTTGACTAGTTCGCTCAAAACGGAAAAAGAAAAAAAAATCAATCACGAGCATATAGTCAATATTGTTCTCTTATCACATAACCAAGCTAATTCCTTAATCCGGATGGCTGATTGTTGTATATTAATCCTGTGGTACATTTTTGTTTTTAATTTAGTAAGTTTAAGATCCTGCCCAAACAAAAATTACAAAACAATTGTCAGGTCTTCCAGAATATTTTTCTTTCGTATTCTACTATCACAAGTTTTTATAATGTCTAAATCTCTCAACGTCCTAAATTAAAACAGCAAGCATCATGTAACCACAGAATAAAGGGATAAACTTGAATAAGTGATATGAAACTTAAACTTGCTCACTTTCGATGAGGCGTTGCACAACCAACAATAGTGTAGCCAATACAAACATTAATAGGTATCTACTAATGTGAAACATGCAACTACCTCGACATGGCAGCTCAGGCCGTCATAACGGTTGCCAAAACCAGCTGGTGCTACCCATGATTCAGTGCACCACCGCCCACGGACAAGCAGTTTATTGTGGAAACACGAGTCCAGTCCACGTTCAACCGCCGACGAAGCGCGTCCCAGCCAGAGAGCTTGTAAACAATACTGTTTACAGCCTCAAGTCCCAGCGCTGTTGTGGGCAGCTGCGCGCGTGTGCCATGCATCGCATGAACACTCGCTCACACTGATAGTTCACTCTCGAGGATCACTATCACGATACTCGCGTAAATATGTCTTGGGCCCTTCTTTCACGATGTGAAGCCGTGTTAGTTAGCTCGAAGTAATCTTCCGGGTGTGCTCTGCAGAGTATGTTTTGCTTAGCGACTATTTTTAGGATTCAATGGAATTAATATGTTCTTGACAAGTAAACATGATTTAATAGGTTTTAACAATAAAATCACATTTCGGCTGGTATTCATAGCCATGTCATTAGTAACGTATTGAGACCGTTTTTTTTTTCTCAAGGCAGCGAATTTCAATACAGGACATGTTTCATAGTCCGTAAACAAGATGAGCTTCATGAAGACTGCGTGCTCAAGCAAGAGCTTGTGTGACGTACCTACGGCAAACTAAGACAAGCTAATGATTTTCCTTTCTCGCAAAAATCAATTTCAAATCCTATAATCCACCCCCCCTCCCCCATCCTTCGCAAATTCTTTAGATTTGACTCGTCGTTCTCGTGACGATTCATATAGAACTCTTTACGCGCAAGTAAAACACATCCTAACACGACAGTAGCTTCATTGCCAAATCTGGCTTCAGGCAGCATCACACGACGCGGAATATAATCGTTAAAATACGCAATAGGTTAATCTTCGTAAATATTGATTCACGAAATCACGGGGACTTACCTGCAAGGCAAAACCAGCCAAATCAAGAGACTTGAGATACCAAGCTTCCTACACCAAGAGGCGGCCCCAGGATCCTGCGACTATTTGGCCCCGAGCTAGTGCATTTCATTTTCATTTTCCCCATTTGCCTTGTGTTTGGTTAAATATATGGTCGTTCATGGAAAAAGTAAAATTAAATTTTTATTAGCGCCTAGTTTGAAGTTCTGGCCAATACCCGAGATTTCATTATTTCCTATTAGAATAACTTTAAAAATATTTTATTTTCTTGCACAGAGATGAAATTTTTCAATAAACCATCCCTTCAGAGTAAATTTAGAGACATGTAGTGGGTGAAAAACATGTTTTCAGATTTTTTTCTTTCCGTTCTAAAATGCCGCGATATCCGAGTATTTACTATCAAAATTTAAGATTAGCAAAACCATCGTTGAAATTGAAGTTCCAGATTGGTTTAAAATTACAGTTTTAATAGTTTTAAATTTTTCGGTGCAAGGCCATGGGCCTCTTCAAAATACAGTATATCCATAAAATAATGCCCCAATTATAAAATGTAATAGTATCAACTGTAAGCGTTCTGTGTTGGTTCTTAGGTCACAAAGCGTAACCTAAAACAGTTTTATATAAGAACATGCGAATACTGCTCGTCATTTTCTCACTTGCAGCGCGAAGGAATGGCTCTTTCCCCCAATTAGTGCAGTGTGAACCTGCACGAGAGTGGTTGAACGTCAAGTCCCTGATCGTTGGATTGGCAGTCATGGTGGAGACGAAAGAGCTTTTTCGCTGGCCTCCACGTTCACCTGACATAACACCATACTTCCATTACTCCGGACGCGTTAAGCAACGAGTGGGAAGAATTGGACTTTAGGTTGAATGGATGTGTGCCGTATAGTTTAAGGTGCACATATTGAATATTTGTAAAAAAAAAAAAAAAAAAAAAAAAAAAAAAATGTTTACCTTTAATCTGATGTATGATTTGTTGTAAATCAAACTTAAAATATGCCATTCAAACGGACATTCTTTAATGAACATCATGTATCATGCCACTATAGAAGTACACGGCGCACGCTATTCTATACAGTATCACACTAGAAGTTGGCGAAGTGACGCAATGGTGAAACTAGACTCGCACGCCTGAAGTCATGGGCTAGAGTCCTGGTCCGACTGTCAAAATCAGTTTTCCACTGCCCGAAACATCAAGAAAATTCTGGCGATGGTTCCATTCCCATTATTTAAAATTTGGGTATAATGTCCTCTTGAGATTTAGGCGTAAGGCCAAATTTAACAAAAACACTGGGCGAGATTTCTATAACTTCTGTGAAAACCATTTAAGTGTTGCCTATATGAAAGTCGTGTCGACTGAATGAAACATACGCGTGAGGTTATGTTTAGTTGGCTGAATCTAATTTGTGTTGTGCGTTTTTCTCACTTCAAATAAAGTGAAATTATTAATTTCATTCCTAACTAACGGTTAACTATCGAGACTCCTTAATACCGGCTAATAACCGAACTCTAATAAGATAGGCGAGTAAAATACCTATGTTTTATTTTCCATTAAACTCTTGCTAACCACGGTGGAATTGCTTATCCTCTACGCAATGCAGCGCACCGCCAGACTTCCAACAGAACGCCCACTTAACGAAAATGTGTTAAAACTCTCGACGTACCGCGTCAGAGGAAACTTAGAGCTTGTTATCGAAACTATTTAAACGAGAGCGGAACGCGCTTCTACTGGAACTGGAACGCACGTGTGAGGTGTACACTCGACAGGACGCTCTCTCGCGGGTCTTAACCGGTGTCTGGAAGTAATTATGTTCGAATTAGATTTATCATGGATACGTATCCAGCCAAAAATTTTCCTGTGTTTGCCAAGAGTTCGTCAAACGCAGCGAACATTGAAAAGTAGCATTTCACACTCCAAACATGCACACAGCAGTGAATTCTATTTAGACTAACAAAACGTGCACATAATTTTAGAACAAAGTTTGGAATTAAATAAACCATCACTCACGTAACCATTTGAATTTAAAAATAAGCAAACCCAGTAAATATAATAAAATATTCAATAGCAATGTAACTACGATATTAATGCCGCAGTTTTGTAGCGAACTGAATCATTCCAGAGATGACCTAAGGATTATATGTCGAACTTTATCAAACATACAAGATTTATACATATTTAAATATTCATAAACCACGCCATGAGAGAACACTTGTGACCATTCGAATTTAAACACGCTAGTACACATGACTAGCCAAATGTAAGCAACCTTAATGCCCGGCCCCATTTGACTCACCACTTAGAGAGACTGTCAGCAGCAGTAGAATAGAACCCGCCGACGAATGGCGGCGACATCTCGGTCCCATTTCAGAGACAGTGTTTCTCCCTGAACAAAACAATATTGATGCGTTACATACAAAATTAAATGAAAACTTAAACACAAGACACACCCACGAAGGTTATTTTCAAAGAGTTTGCAATCGCAGCGAGTTGAGGTAGTCGCTTGTTGCTGGGTATGGTAAACATTACGTCCAAGGAGAACTTTTTTTTCTTTCCAAAACTGGTTTGCAAAATCAAGTTTCCAAAGCTGAGATTATTCACGAGACCCGCAGAAACTAGGTCAGGCAGCTCGGCGCCGGCATGCCTTATGGCAACTTTCCCGATGACTTGAAGGTGTCGCGAGGTGAGACCCCCACGCAACGGCATGCGCACGCTCTTACCTCAGACGTATGCTCTTTCTGGCGAGGCGTCTGTTACCGCAGGGCGACAACCTCCGAACCAATTCACACGCGTACTACGCTGACACGCACCTGTTCCAACTACGGTACAACACCCCTCCCGCCGATCCCCCCCTCCTTCTATTTTACACTTCCCCCGTACTGCGCAGGCGTAGCAGGCACTCTTGCTGAATGGAGGAGGGGAACGCGATTGCACGTCAGAATCGCTCGGCAATTGTTTTCGTCTGTGTCCCGGTGTGACGTCACGCCCCCCTCCCTTCACTCTCAATGCGGTTTCTCCAATACGGCTTCGCGATGTCTCGTTTGTGGTTAGTTTCCACGCGCATCTTACAACCGGCCCGAGCAAATTATCTTTGCTGGATTCGTGATCTTACAAGGACAAATAATACAACATATCTGTCTCACTGCAATAATAATTTTACGCCTTTTCCCAATGCTTCCCTCTTTTTTTTTTTTTTTTTGTTAGTTGAAACTTGCATGGGCATGCCACCGAGCTGAAAAAGAACTGTCATTAATTCGTGTAAAGGACGTACTTACGCATAGAAGGAGGGTGGGAAATACCCCCCACCCCCCCCCCCCACCAACCCGAAATTATAAAAAAAATTATATTCTCACCAACAAAAAAAAAAAAGTAAGTCGAAAGCAAACCGTGGGCAAAGTGGTTATATCCGCCTCCCACCCCTCAATATAATTTTTCGAACGCTAATTGATTCGCGATGCAAAGACATTTTACGCCGAGAATGGCAAAAAGTAGGTAACAAACACGTTTCTTTGCGCAATACGAGTTTCAATGGCGGGCATGTCGAGAAAAAAACTCCGCAATACCACTACTGCAAAGTCAATAAATTGCGAATTTCCATGTTAAGAATTGAAAATTATAAACCTGATCGTTAAAAACCTGAGCTAAATAATCAATAATATAAGGATGTTATTAGGCTGAGTTATTTCCTTTTATAGTTTCGTCAGTGATATTAAAATAACAATATTGGTCCCCCTTTTTTTTATCATAGTTCCATACCCCAACTAGCCATTACTGGGCTCCATTCTTAAGAATGTAATTTTTCAGATCTTAGTGAAATGTGTTTCCCCTACTTCCAGCATTTCAACCAATACCATCACGAGTCTATCCTTATCCGGCGTGAGGGATTCCCTATCACAGTAATTACTCCCTGTCAATGTCATGTCCTGACACTTTAGGAAGAAAAAGTTTGTTGTAGTACAAAAAAAATGTGTGCATGGACTTCACGCACGACAGAAGTGAAACTTCTTTTTTATTATATTATTAGGTATAGGAAACATTATTCTCTTTGGATGAGGTCGCAGATCAAAATATATATATGCAAGTATGTGAGTGCTAAATTATGTTATTGCACAAGTATGCGAGTCTTAGAAGTATGTACGTGTGCAGGTGTGCGAACGTGAAAATGTGTAAGTGTGTAAGCGTGCAAGAATGATGCGTCATTTCTTCCTTTCTCCGCCATCTCCTCTACCGGTTCCCCCACCACTTACCTAGGTGTTTCCCCTCATGCGATCGGAATTTTCGTAACGGTCGAAAATTGTTGCCCCCTCAGCAAAGTAGTTTCACTTCAAAAATGTTTGTGATTTGGAAGCAAATATGTTTGGCAATGTTTCATAAACGAAAATTTAAAATTCACAGGTCTTGGTAGTAACAACCCCTTTTACCAATGTAAATGAAAGTTACATCCCACTGTCTGCGAGTTATTTAGAAAAGCCACGCTGCAGTAAAATATTTTTTTTTTACCAAGAACTATTAAACTGCCTTAAAGACCGATAAAGCGTGTTCTGTCAACACTATCTCACAATAACTATTTACTTTTGAAAGGCGTGTTGCTTAATTTCGGGACATTTGTTACATTTTGTGAGCGAACGACCTTCCAGCTTCATAAAGTTCATCCCATCATTATATAGTTTAATGGCCTGCACCATTAAAGTTCAGGCGTGATCTCAAGTCATTAGCTGGCTTGATCATTGCTTGACCACATTTTCTGTTGCACCATTGTGTTGTGGGCGCTGAGCGAAGATCATTGGGAACTTCGATATGAACAAGACTCTCGGGTCGGTTCACAGCAATGATCTCGGATCAACGCAGCACCTGCAGACGTGACCGGCATTTTCACAGACTTTATGCAGGTTGATTGAATCAGAACAAATTAAAGAATGTTTACCGAATTTCAGTTTATACGTAATACGCGTATTACGTATACGCGTATACGTAATACGTATTAAACTTTTAATTATAAGTGTTACTATCTCTTCCCGCGCGAAATATCCATATTTTAAATGTTTAAAATATTTGTCATTTTAGATTAAAATTTCTTATTAATTTCATTCCACATTAAATAGAAGCATAGTTTTTTTTTCAAAACCCATTTATATTTCCGACTGCTACGTTTTGTATTAACTTTCAAAATCCAGTATATATTATCAGTTGTTATTGAAATTTAAAAGATGGGGCAGCGACTATATGTGTTGCTATCTTGTGTCAATCACATCATCCATTTGCCCGCCATGACACATTCGATTATAGCGACTCACATCGTTCCATCCCACCAATATAAATCACCTAACATTTCTTTGACATTTCTGCTGCCTGCTGTCGCAGATTGGAAATGTATAAACTATAGTTAACGCGAGCGAAGATCGTGTAGTTCCAGTAACGTTTATTAGAATGATCCTTAGATCATTCTTGGGCTAAGATCATTGGTTCGTGGATCGAAAGGCAGAATGGCATGCTTATCATTTAGCGTTCTAGCCGAAGTGCTATTACATCAACTTCCGACTAGGCGTCTGTTTTTAATAACAAGTACATATTATTTCTTGGATTTGTAGGGGCGAGACATGCAGAACCAGAAGGAATGTAAGGGGGGGGGGGGAGGTAAAATCTCTGTGGTTGAGTTCCAAAATATTTTTTTTTTCATGTGTACAGTTCTTAGCTCTCGGTATGCGGCGTTTGGTAGGAGTAATTTCGTAAGAATGGATCAAAAATCGATGAACGAAAATGTGTTATAAAGATGGTGGACCCACGGTGTAGCAACATGAACCCGTTAATAATCACTTTAGTAAACATTAGAGTATATACCATATGTATTGATGTGCCAAATAAAACTTAAATGATAGTGAAACTACCTTGGTATATATATGGCAAACTCAGGGGCGTAGCCGGGGGGGGGGGGGGGGGAAGGGGGGTGTTTAGGAGTTCAACCCCCCCCCCCCCCCCTTAGCACCAAAACTTTAATTAAATTTCTTATTCATCACTCAAACAAATTTCATATTAAAAATTAATAAAAAAAATTTTACCATTTTAATATATTTAAATTTAAGTACCGAAAACTGCTAAAATAGCACTATTTTACAACTTAAAATCCAAATTTTCCCGGGGGACGACCTCTGGACCCCCCCGCTTTAATACGGGGGAGGGGGGGCACGCTTCTTAACACCCCCAATACACAAATCCTGGCTACGCCACTGGGCAAACTAAAACAGTCACAGTAAAAAGTAATCACAAGTTTCAAAATACCTAAGAAACCTGAAATTACAATAATTATTGTAATAAATATTATCCTTACCAATTCAAAAGAGGCTTACTACCACAGCAGTAGAGCGCGTGATTGGTTCAATTCTCGTATCTGGGTAATTTTCTTTTACTTTTTTTTAATAATATTATAACACTGTTCAATCAGCTCAATAAGGTTAAGGTTTGTTTGTAGGTAGCATTTACAGACTGATTTCAGTCGTTAAGCAAAAACATATATACAAACATAACTTAGTTATATAGTATGTGTTTCAAAAATTTCCAGGTTAATATTTTAGTAATGCCCTGGAAGTATGACTTCTAACGAGCGTGGAAACTTTATAGTATTAAATGTTTAGCGAAATTTAACTAGATGGGCAGTATTTTGATAAAATTTCTTGTTGAAAATCAGGTCCAACGCCGGGGTTTTATCGGAGCAGTTTCTAACAATTATAAAATTTCCAGTTGTTTCGCGCTGCTACCTACTATCTGCGTTTAATAGTGGCAAGCAACGTTTACGATTCAGGCAGCGAATTCTAGCGACGCGCGCCGAAAGTATGTGTGTGATTCGCATCCAGAAATTTTGGTATTTGGAAAGCGAGTGCTTTATTAATCAGTTTATTTTTCACGCTTGATATTTCTACGTTAAATTTTGTGCCCGAGTTTTCGTATTATAAGTTTATTTGCAACATGAACATGAGAACACATGAATTCGCTCGTTACCGACGTTAGATGTTTACACATCACTGACAAGTACTGAAAGACACGTTCAATTTCTTTTATGCGTGTGGTTACTCTAAAAAAAGGAAAAAAATTACAATTATATTGCAAGTAAAATTAATTGCAGCAATGAAATGCAATATTATCCAAGTCACGTTTAAAGTTATGGTCACGGTAACTTTTTATATACACTGAGAGGATGTAAGGTGCCCAAGGCACCCGTTGAAAAAAGATTAATATAACAAACACTTTAATTTAATATAACTGCAATTTTTATAATTTAATTTCTTTTAATATTGTGCAAATGAAAATAATTTCTGATATATATATAATTATATATGTGTGTGTGTGTGTGAAGATAAAAATACCTAGTTGAAAAAATATATACATACATAATGTGCATCTGTACTCAGGGGCGCAACAACAGGGGGGGGGGGGGGGCAAAGAAAGTGCTGTGTAATCAATTTTTAGATAATAAAACTGCTTAAATAGCACCATTTTCCACCTTAACATACAAATTTTCCCGGGGGAGGAAATAGGGGGGATCGATGATTCTTTATAAAAAGTTGTATTGCCCCCCCCCCCCCCCCTCCCTTTGGAAATTTAGTTGTTGCGCCCCTGTCTGTACTATCTACATATAATCATAGCAACACGTAATTAAGTGACCAAAAAAGATTCTAATATAAAAATTCAAATGCCATAACTACAAAACAGCAAATATACCAAAATATTTTAGGGCAAACAAACGTATATTATATACACTAAAAAACAAATATACCCACCGTTTTAAATAAAAACATAAACTTCAAAAATATAAGCATATTTAAAAAATAAAAACAAAGATTTTCGAAAGCTTATAAAAACATAATTCAAAATATCAAAAGATTCCCAGTGACGTATACTTATATTTTAAAAAAAATTCACCGAGGTTCGTTAAGACCTAAACTTTCTGAGATATAAGCCCTAATTTTAGTAATTATAAGCATAATTGGTTGTAAGGCGCCCTGTAAGGCGGTGTTGAAAAATGATAAATGTAACAAACATTTTAATCCAATAACTAAGGCGTGTTCGACTTATGTAGCTGTATTTCAAATGTTACTCTACTGTTATACTTCCATTTTATATTTTATACACATCTCTATGGAAGAGGCTAATACTTGTGCTTCATGAGACTCTTGTCTCCAAGGTATACATATCTCTTTGGCGTTACCCGGTCATTAAGTCAGTGATGAGCGAAACTATATATATATATATATATATATATATATATATATATATATGGGCGCGTTATGAAAAAAAATATAAAAAGAGCGTGAATATTTACGATGCGGTGCACCATGCAACGAAATTTTTACGAGATGAAATAAAGGCTACATACAAATCAAAATTATATATGTGCTTTTAAATATTATACTCTAGTGTTTGATATTGAATACGGGTCTATATAATTGAAACCATTTATTTATTGTGAATATTAATGACAGAAATTGTGTTCATAAACTTTACAAGTTAATTTTCTAGTGTATTTATATAAATGTTCCCGTACGTATATTTTATTTGCATTATAAATGATCAACTATTACATTATTTAATTAATAATTACAATTAATAAATCATAATAAACATTCAGCATATTTATTTTCAATATTAATTAAATTTTATCTCTATTATGTTATTAAATCAAATAATTAAATTTATCCACGTGCTTATTTAATTCAATAATTAATTATTAGTATTTATTTTAAAAAAAAATATTTTAATTGACTTTATACTTCACCAACCGTATTTTAAATATCACTCCAGTTCTTTTATTATTTAATTTATATTAATTATTTGCATCTAAATTTAAAGTTAGATTTTATCACGTCAAGTAAGTATAACTTCTAACGCGCGTACATAATTGCACGTAACCTTTTGAATATTATTACTTTCGGAAATGGGGTGGTAGGGGGGGGGGGAGGGGCGACCCAAATTATTTGCTCCCTGGCCCTTTTAGTTCCTCTCGACGGCGCTGGAAGACACGTCACACGTGACTCCTGAATGATGGGCTCGCCCCTTGAGAGGAGTCGGAACTACGGACTGTCGCCAGACGGCGCTCCACAAAGAACCATGAAGGGGGGGGGGGGGAGGGGGGAGGGGGAGGGGGGGTCTCTACACACGAGTGTTTTCATTCACCCCGCTCTTCACCGCTCGCGGCCGCTCGGATAATCGGCCAGGAGCTGCGCGCGGCACGAAGCCACGGCACTTCCGCGCGCCACGTCAGCTCGCGGGCAGCGCGCGTGCGGACGCCGCCGTGCCTCTACGGACACGTCATAGAGTCATAGTCTCAGGAACAGGGCTCTCCACGCATCCCTACTCTTTGCTGATTGCGATCGGAACACACGAACAACGTAACGTTACTAAATTACACGAGCTGATTAATGTTCAATTTTTTTTTACCGCCACTTGCTAAATTATCAAACAAACAGATGACACCAACCTTTTTTTTTTTTTTAACCCCATCATATTTGCGCGTAATTGAAATCGCACTGAAAATAACTTAGACATATCCAGTATTTAAGAACTACTTTTCACATATTTCACAGAACATTAATTTTCCTTACATTTATATATAACGAGAAATGACTTCGGTGATTATTTTACGACACGTTAGTACATTTATGGGTTCTACCGGGTATTTAACAAGAATTAATAAAAGTTATCTTAAAACTGACATTCCTTGTGAAAATAAACAATAATTCAGAACAATTTTAACGTCTCGTAAAGTTTTAAAATGAAGATACAGTTATACGGAAATAATTAAAAAGCAAAAACATTTTTACCCGCTTTCAATCACGCTTTTTTTTTTTTTTTTTTTAACTTGTCCTTTATGCCTTTGACTAAAGTAAAATACTCATTAATGTTACACATATTTTTTACATTATTTTCATCCACTTGAGAGGTATGTACTAAACCTCTGAACATATTTTTTTTCCCCCTTGCGGTTATTTGGCATCAGAAACTTGTACAAATTCCGGCTTACCCTACAGGTTTGTAAACTTAAGAAATATAAAATTAATTACGTGACAAAGTATTCAATGTAACATACAATCTTACCTTAAAAAACTTGTCTCAGTCCTAAAACACAACGCCACTTCTATAGCAAAGAAAAAAAAATTATGCCGTGAGTTGCGCGACAGTGACACGTGTATAAGTAAACAGAACGATTAAAGCACATTCGCAGCAGCGAACGCGCAGTATAAATGAGTTGTGAAGTTGTGAACGGAAGCGGGTCGGTGAAGTTCCCTCCGTCGGAACGGCGCGCCGTGGTTGGCTGCCGCGATCGCGTGATCATTGACGGTGGCGCTCGGAGCTCGGTGGCGGCGGGGAAGCGAACCTCTAATCTATTTCTACCTGCCAAGGTCTGGCGGCGGACTGTGTCGCGCTCTTCAGATAAATGCCGACTTAGTGCGCGTGCGCGCCGCAGCGAGAATAAACTTCGGCGCTTTCACAACGTCAACAGAGACGTAACATACTGCGTTGAGACCTTGTGACGCAAATTCTCGCTGTTTACAATTCCGCCCGTAGGAGAAACTGCGTGTCATTTTTCCATTCATGTTTATTTCGTCAATAAAGATTTTGAAGGCAAACCTTGCAAATGCGAATTTATCATTTTATTAGCATCGTGTTTTAAATATTGTTATTAAACTTAAATTAGGGTAAGATAATTATTGAACTGAATTTTACGTATGTAATGGGAGTTGTAAATTATTAATAATCGCTTGCGACCGACTACAAAAACAACTTAAATAATTACATAAAACTAATATGTTGTTGTTAACTTCTTACTAATCAATGGTTTTTGGAAAAAAATTATAAAAGTCTATCGAGAACCATATATAATAGTAAGCCTATACGGCATTTCCCTATATTCTATCTTCAAACACTAAGTTTTGCCTCCAATCAATATATGAAGTTTGGTGCGTTTTTCGCTCCAGTCCTAGCAAAAACTTATCGGATGTATGCACACAATCCGGAAGCATTCGAAAATCATATGTAATACAAAACAATAATTTAAAAAAACATTTTATCAGTTCTTGTTTCAAAAACTTTAATCATCAATTTTGCTTTTAAGAAATTCCGTCTTACGGCTATCAACGAGACTAAATTGCGACTTTGAGCGAAACAGCTGGTAAAGTATAGCTAAATTTCATGAAGTGTTTTTTTTTTTGTTAATTTATATAGAAGTTATAATTCTTTATACGCGTTGTAAAAAAAAATATGAGAGTGAATTTTCACGATGCGCGAGCACCATACAACGTAATTTTTAGCAGGATAAAAAAAGGCTACTTGCAAAAAAATTATAGATGTGCCTTTCAATTTTATACTTTAGTGATTGATATTAAATACTGGTCCATATAAATAAAAAAAAATTATTTGAATATTAATGTTAGAAATTGTTTTATAATCTTTTTAAAGTGAATATAATTGCATTTATATAGTGAGGTTATGTTCCCGTATGTCAAATTTGTTTGCATTATAATTTATAAATTATTCCGTTCATATTTTATAAATAATAAAAAATAATAAATTAGAATAACTATTCGGCATATTTATTGATTTTCATTATTAATTACAATTCATCTCTATTATTTTATTAAATTTTAAAAAAAATTATGCACGTGTTTATATTACTAATTATTTATTTAATATTTAAATTTCATTGAATTTATACTTTACTTTATACTTTACAATATCACATCATTCTGTACTTATTTTATTTATAGTAATTATTTGCATGTAAAATTAAAGTTATTTTTTAATTACGCCAAACAAGTATAACTTCTAACGCGCGTACATAAGTACACGCACCTTTTTTTTTTTTTTATTTCTCCCTACTGCAGTTATATGTAAAGTTATTATGTTTAATAACGTATTTATAAACGCATTGTTCCGTGAGTTACTTCAGGAGAAATCATGATGTTTAATATTTAGCCTTATCTCAGAAAATTGCTGAATTCCGTAAGTTTGTTTTTTATGGAATTTTACTCCACTCAGTGGCCAACTGAATAGCCTACCAGTTAAAAGTGCAACATAGGTGAATATAAATAATATGATTCCTTCGGTTCAGTGTAATTACCGAAATTTTCGGGACTTTAAAAATTGATTTTGCGGTACATTTAGAGGAATTTATAAATATAAAAAAAAATTCAATACGAATTACAATTCATTATAAGATAATTTTAATAAGCTTAAAATAAGAATCAAGTAATAAACAAAAAAATTATTTTTCATTTTAAAAAAAGCATGCGGTGCTTGCTATTAGCTGTCTTAAATTTTCAATCACTAATGACGATTCGTTAAGATATAGTCATTATGAAAATGAAAGAAGAGAGAAACCCACGGTTTATTTTTAATTAAAATTAAATTATTTTATTACTTGATTCTTATTTTAAGTTTATTAAAAAGATTACGTTATACAGAGTTGTAGTTAATTATATCGCTGTTGAACAAATAATTTAAATTCACATTTTTTTTTACATTTTTTTCATAAAACAATAAAAGCTTTTTTTTTTAGTTTTTAAAAAAATAATTTTATTTAGAGCCAGTCTGCACATGTGTTACTGTAAGTGTATCTTTCATACGTTTACATGTTCATTTCATGTATTTAATAACATTAGTATATTTCTATCTATGACTTGTTTTAAAGAAGTCATTAAATAGTTAACTTACGAACAAAGTACTAAAAACATTTAAATAAAAACCAAAATTACAAATGTTCGGATACTCCAAACAAATTCCTCACTTAAATTTCTACTTGTAAAGGTTCTAAACGTTTGTTGTTTCCTGAGATTTTATTTAAGTGTGACAGTAAATTTTCTTTTAAAATTAATTTATAGAGAAAAATGATATATATATATATATATATATATATATATATAATGTTTGTACAAAATCGTGGCTACGGCCTTAAGATCTAACGGACTTAAAATATTTTTACGTTCAAATTCTAATCACTTCAATCAGGAGCACAAATATGTAGGATTCGAGGAAATATCAACAAAAAAAAAAGGGGGGGTTTAAGAGTTTCTCACTTGGGGTTAACAGATTCAAGTCATATTTGGATACTGTGCCTGATTGTTGTATACTGCCCATGTTTTGGCCTACATGTACGCAACGAGCAGAAAACTAAAAAATAAATAAATAAATAAAAAATAATAAAAATGTGAGCGCGTCTTTCAGTACGTGCAAGTGATGTGTATACATCTAACCTCGGTAACGAGCAAATTAATGTGTTCTTGTGTTACAACTACTCTTATCATACGAAACTCGAACACGAAATTTAACGCAGAATTCTTTAAAATAATGCCAAGAGTCAAAAATATATACGAAAAATGTGTTTTCAACCACATTTCTTGACGTCAATCACTAAACTATATAATGAAACGGCTCCGATAAAAGCGAAAAAAGACTTGAAAGAATATTATACCCCGGCTTTGAACCTAATTTTCGACCAGAAATTTTATTAAAATACTGCTCATCATTAAAGTTCCGTGCGACTTACTTTCCATTCATGAAATTACTCCTCCTGAGAGCTAAGATGTTCACACATCAAAAACAAACAAAATTGCTATCGTCTCCGTATAATACAATAATCATAAGGAGATAGCGTAGAGGGTGGACAGAACCGTCGCTTGAAAACAGTTTCCGTTCAGAACACTAGTGCACATCTCTGGCTTTGTTACAACCTGTTACGTGAAAAAAGTAGAGGTAAGATAGCCCAGTTAAAAAAAAAAAACAAAAGGTAATCGCACACAATGGCGTAAGTGGTACCTGCATACTCCATTTTACTTATATTAATATTAAATTAATGCATATGGGTAAAAAAATAAAACTTTATAATATTACAATTATCCTTTATTACTTAATAACGTAACTCTAGCAAGTGCGAAAACTATAAAGTATTAACTTTTAATTGATTTTAATAAGGCGTACAGTATTTTAATTAAATTCCCATTAAAAAAATCAGATCCAAGACAGGCTTTATATTTTTTATTTTACAGTTTCTATTCGTTCAGCAAATATAATTATTTTCGATAGTCGATGTAGCTGCTCTGGTAGCGAATTCTAGCGGTCGGTGCGGAACTACGTGTGAGGCGCGTTCAGAAATGTAGTGATTGATATTGAATACAGTCCATATAATTTACAACATTTATTTATTGTAATATTAGTGATGAAAATTGTGTTTATAAACTTTTCAAGTGTATTTATATAAGTGAGGTTATGTTTCCAGATGCATAATTTATTTTCATAAAAATTTTAATTGTAAACCCACCCTTTGTCGTGCTATGTGGCATCTCACATCTAAATGGTACATTTCCGCATTCAAAGTGGGATTTTTTTACTATAAGATCTGGCAACACTGGCCGGAAGTGCGATGGCTGCTAGTGCAGGCGACAGCGGAAGCCGGACTTGCGATCGTGTGTTTAATTGTGCAGAGGAAACGCGCGCCGGCAACCACGCGAACTCATGCAGAGGGTACGTAGGGTCGGGGTGCCACGCTGTGCGTTTCTCCCGCTGAGGCTGAAACTCAAAAACGTCGTTTTTTTTTGGCTCAATATTCTTCAGAATCCAATACCTTCAATTTTAGATATTTACTATATTTGGTAACAGCGTTTACGGCAGTCGGCGTGTGTTAGAAAGAGAGAGAGAGAGAGAGAGAGAGAGAGAGAGAGAGAGAGAGAGAGAGAGAGCCCATTTACTTCCACACTGCAATCTATGCGAACGGATGCTGCGGCGAGGCGAAATGCGCGGGAAACCTCGACAGGATCTATGCGGTTTTAAAGGACCGGTATTCAGTTACCCACTAGGCCTGTTGCGTTTTCTTTGGATCACTCATGTCTGTGATATGTAGCTTGTCTCAAATATGGTAGTTCTCGAAGTTAGTACCCGTTAGTGTGTTAGTAATAGCTTTGTCGCATACGTATTAGTTACAGCTGAATACAAAACTAGTAATTGCTATGAAGTACTCGGAAATAAATATATGCAATCGAAGTGGGTATACTTGCTGACTTATTTTTGTTTGTTTTTTGCACTGGTCAAATTTATAAATTTATTTTTTAAATAAAACTTATTTTGGCGCGATGAAAGTATAATTTCAATTTCGAATTTGAATGCTACGTTTTCGTGAAGCATTGTTGTAAAACATTTCTGGCGCGAAAATGACAGAGAATGAGATCACTGGGCCATGTCCGTACGTTGCTGAGCTCGTTTTCGTTCTCCTCTTCGTGCGATGTGTAAATTAATTTTTAATTTAATCAAATTTCTAATCAATACAAACAGGTTAGGATTCTTAAATACTTGGAAAAGAAATGCAAGTCAATACATTCCGCGCTAGGTTTTTTTTTTAATTGTATTCTCTCTCTCTCTCTCTCTCTCTCTCTCTCTCTCTCTCTGCAGTTTTACCTCTTATGATATACTTACGAGTTGAGGTTTGAATTGCCAAAGAAGTTTTACTTCTATCACTAGTACTGTGTTACACACGCCCTTTTGTTTTCTTAGTGAAATGCCATGGCCCTTTTCCCAGATGTCACTTTCAAAGCAACACGTGTTTGTGTGGGAACACTGACCACCACATAGGTTGTTCACCACAGTGGCAGATCCAGAGGGGGGGCCATAGCGGCATGCCCCCCCCCCCCCCCTGAACACTGAATAACTTACTGATTTTCTCCTAATTCCTAATCAAACTTACTAAAGTATTATTTTACTGCAGTCCTATAAATAAAGGACGTTTTTGAAGCAGAAATAAAGTGCGCACGACTACCGCACTACAATTATGTTACTAAAGAATTAAATGTAACAAGTTAGTTAGCCAGTAAATGCTGTGTTGTAAGTGTGTTGCAAAATCTACATGTTGAAACGCCTGCCAGAGAAGATAAGGCACTTTAGCCATCTAGCACCACCTGCCGGCTGCCAGCATGAGCTGCAATGCGAACGCTCCTCTAGCTAGTACTCAAGGTCTTGGATAGTACTGATATGGCTATCATGTCTGTATTATTTACATTTTGAGAGCGCTGTGGCTTGTTGAAAAATCGCAAAATGAAAGTATTTCTGTGGTTTTCGCGTAGTTATTAGTTTCACGTGTGCATTGCAAGTTAAGTCTTCTAAAGCGCGAACAATGGTGAGTACAGAATACATAAATGTATATAATATGGTATTATGGTAGTGTTATTAATCCTAATTCGCAATTATTCGTTATTTGTTATGTATAGAGATAGTGATTTATCTCGGGAAAGTTTTGAGACAATTTGTTTATGCTGCATCTTTCTTTACTTATTGGCTTTGATTGGTGAATGAACATGAAAGTAATAGGCATTGAAGGACATCCGCGATTCATCTGAGAATAATTACAGAACGCCATTTCCAAAAAAAATTATTTCTAACAATACGCGCGAAGAGTAGCAATGTTTTGGAGACTATTCTGGCGCACCTCTAGTGACGTGGTATATATGCACAGTTGTTTCACGGCTGTTTATCAGCAACACACTGAATTGTGGTCAATTACAGCAAACCTAATTTACTCTTATTATGAGAGTCAGATTTTTTTAAAATTATTGTTACATACCTAGATCAAATACTATATTGAAATATATGCTAATGTTGTATGCAAAATAGATTCTTATAACTACTAAGCAAATTAAATGTGACAATTTAAACACAGCATGACCACGAAGATTACTGTGTTCAAATTAAATACGGTGTACTTTACCTTTAAAACATTGTTTCCTTGCATACTTTAAGAATGCATCAGGAATTGACACTTAACTATTTAGCTTCTTGATTGATTATTCTAAATTAAAAATATATGTTTTATATTTGTATCAAAACTTGGAATTATTATAAGATCTCTAAAATTTTGATCAATATATTTTCTTGCGATCACGTACGTGTTGTACCTGGATAGGCAAATGTATTGGTAAAATTTTGTGAAAAGAAAGATAATGATAATGCCACGATATTAAACACAACTAAGACTTCTATGTAATTAGAGTAATAATGGCAAAAAATGCGAAGCAGTAAGTTCCTGAACTCGTATTTCAGAGTTACTGGTATCTTGATATTATTTTTGTTTTCCCGAAATCACTCCAGGCAAATGCTGAAAAGTTAACTTACTACAGGCCATAGCCTATTCCGTCCCCAGTTTCCTTGAACTGGGTTGAATTTACCATCTCTAATGACAAACTAATGACTATACAAATAAAAAAAGTTTGCTTATTTACAGTTTAAGTTTAAGTTTAGTTTACTCTATGATATTATGATATAACAATAATACAACATTTTTATATTCTGCGATATCATATTAAGCTTGCAGCTAGCCTGGCTCTACTTGACTCGAGCTTGCTCATCTCCAAGCATACAGATTGCTACAAGCTTGCTATTGCTACGACAGGCTTGGCTCAAGGTTACCACGAAAATGGACTTGTCCAGCTGCATTTAGCTTATTGCAAAATTGCGAATCAAGGCTTTCTCGTAATGATCAAAGTTAGTATTAAATTAAGCTGGATGTGGCAAGCTTACACAAGTCTAACTAAAGTTTATTTTAAAGCCTTCCGCAAGCCAAAATGCTATGTGGGATCCCGGTTTTAAATATTACATTAGTAATCTTTAAATTTGTAATCAATAAATACTCAGGGAATAATTTTAAGTTTACCTAATTTGAGATTTGATTTTACTTCCTTGCTTGGTTTTACAGGCAAGTGACGCAAGACAAGGATCAGCGAAGAAACGGATGAAAACCATTAATTCATTTTTCTTACCAACACTTCCCAAGTCTTCTGTTGCGAATTCTTCAGTACCAGTTTCTTTGGTGCTTATTGAACCATTATCATATTCTGAAGTGGAATCATCAGTTTCATTAGGGGTGAATTTTTGAAAAGATGACTTTACTTCTTCTGAAATTATTTCAAATGTTCCACAACTTTCGATGGAACTGACACCAGTAGTGGGGGATGATTTCACAGATGCCTGTAGACTTTCAACAGCAGACCCTACTTTAGTGAATTCTAAAAGTTCTTCAGTACCAGAACCTGTATCTTTAACCTTTGATGAAAATACTAAAGCTGACACATTTTTTATCAGATACAGCTGTCAATGACATTGGAACTTTCATTGGGCAATCGATAGATGACATTAGAAAACGTGAGCTATTAGAGAATCCTTGGCAGGCTCCTCCAAATTACAAGTTTCCTCATTCAATACACGAAAAGAATGGGAAAGAGGTGAGAAGATTTCTGGGCCATAATCACCTCAGTAAATATAACTGGATAGTTTTCTCCCCATCCAAACTGGGACTTTATTGCAAGTACTGTCCATGGTTTACTGTAAGGAATGTTGCAGGAGGCAAAAAAAACCAGTAAAACTGCAAAAACTAGTTACGAAACCCCTAATACAATTTTCTAAGTTGCTAGGGCAAATTGGTGATTTAGAGGAACATAATAATACTAGATATCACAAGGAAGCTGTGCAAGCAGGTAAATGTTTCTGAGACAAATGAAAGCATTTGCAATGAAGGTAATTTCAGGGAGCTTTTACGTTTTAGAGTAGCTGCAGGAGATACAATGCTTGAACATCAGTTCAAACACACTTCCTCCATTAGTAAAACCACACAAAACCAGCTGATTGACAGTTGTGGTAAAGAGTTTTCTAGCCAAATTTTGACGAACGTATTGCAAGCAGGAATTTATTCAATTATTTTTGACGAAACTACAGATTTATCACACAAATCACAGCTTAGTCTGATTCTGCGGTATGTACACAAGGGTGAGATAAGAGAAGACTTTATAGGTTTTGTAGATGCTTTCCACGATCTTGAAAGAGTGCAAGTTGAAGACAGTGGAGACTTATGCAGCGAAAGCAACATAGTAGATGATAAATCACTTCAAAGCACACAACAAAAAACACAGATGACTGACAATAAAGAACTTTCCCTCACAGGAAAAGATTTGGGAGGTATAGTTTTGCGGCAGTTGAAAAGTATGGGTCTTCCTCTACAGCAATGTGTGGGTATTGGCAAAGATGGATGTTCAATAATGTTATTAGAAACACGAGGGGCAGTCGCTGAAATACAGAAAGAAGCTAAAAATGCTTTAAGGACCCCATGCTATAACCATGCTCTCAACAACTCTATTTCAAAATGTAGTGAGGTGCCTGCCATAAGTATTCGATTGGAACTATGAAAGAAACTATTTCGTTCTTGGTATAAATAAAAATAATACATGGAAAATATGATTTTTAAAGTTAAGGTTACTTTATTTTAGCATCAATCTCTGGCATTGAGAAAAAAAATTAACCATTAAATGTTATAACCTTATTATAGAAATTGTAAATAAAAACTTGTCTTGTCACTAAAAACTTATGATGGTAAAATTGTTTATTTCAGGAGAAATATTATTAAAATCACTATTTATGAGCACATCATTTAGATAAATTATACATTTTACTTAGACTTCTTGTAAAAAAAATGTAAATGTCTGTTAAAATGTTTGTGAAAAATTGTATGTGTATCAAATTGCTTTATACCGTAACAGAACCATGAAAAGAAAGTGAAATAAGAACTACATAATAATCCTTCTGCTTCCAACCCACTGTCAAATATAGTAACATGGTAATTAAGACCATACTAATCTTAGTGTTCTGTATTTCAATTTTCAATGTACTAAAGATTTATTAAAAAATTAATTTGCCCCCACCCCCCTGACCCTCATTCTGGATCCGCCCTTGGTTCACCAACACTATCGACAGAACTACAGTGGCAGAAGGATACGTATACCAATCGTAATACTGTTTGAGAACGGTCAAATTTGAGGTAAGTTCCCATGACACAGGCTATAATTATGTTCGACGTGCATTTAATTTACGAGGGTAAACTGCATTTGTTAGAAACAGCGGCCACCGCCATTCGTCATCATAGGGCGAAGCCCTCAGCGCGCGGGAGGTACAAGCCTTTTTTAGGGGCTCTTGTAGTCCCATTGGTCAGCATTAGAGATATTTGAAGGAAAGGGGAGATCCCCCCTCCTTGTCTTGAGCTGCTGTTGAGCTGCGTCCAGCGGTTGGTACGAGGTGGAAGGTTGAGTGTCACTGTCTCCGACCTCATCTCTGAATTCCTTTGTTTCCCCCTCCCATCTCCGCAGAAACAGCGGTCGTAAAGTTATTCGGATAAAATATTACCGTGAAAAATTATGGTTTTGAATCCAAGTTACCAACTGATTAATTTTTAAAAAAATTCTTGTAATATTTAAAAAAAAAACATTTTGAGGAATAATCTCAAAAAAAAAAAAATTTCTCCCATATTTAGTTATGATTTCAAAGGTTCTCGCAACAGTATTATATACTTAATATGTTACACAGCCTATGCAAGGATTTAAGAGGAGCTATAATCTATCGGAAGTAAACCTACTTATGGTTAAAAATAATACTAGCCATTGCCTCAGCTTGCTGGGATGTCGGAACGTACAGAAGCCGCACAATTTTTCCTAACATTAATTGAATACATTTGGCCTGGTAAAAAAATGAAAATAAAAAGATTCCAGGAAATAGCATCTGCATAGATATATATTTTTTGACTTTTAAGACATTATTACCTATTTTTCAGGGTTTTTTTCTCGTGTAGCTTGATTATGGTGCAAATAAAAATTTTGTCTGAGTAATTTTCATTAAAAAGTAACATTTTATTACTATATATTTAAATAACCCAGAAAAAAAAACTTTTAACTCCCCAGAATTGAATTCGTCCATCATCATCTTGAAATCTGAGTCCTTGTCATCCCTTTTAATGTCTTCGCTGGACGAAGTGTCCCATAAGGTTCCTGGTCGTGGCGTCGGTTTGTTTTGGGTCGGTCATTTGTTCGTAGCATCAATTCGCACAGGACTGGTTTGTGGTCACTATCCAGTTTACTGAGTGACGCAAACATTTCCATGGCGTTTGAAAAGAGTGAATGGAAGGGAGAAAAAAAAGAAGACACAACTGTTTACCGTTTGCTCCGCTAATAGTCTTGAACAGCGCGGCTTATTTCCGAGTGGTTTTCTAATTCGTTATAAATAAGTTGTGAAATAATAATATATAATAGAAATTCAATACATACATATATATACAACAAAACAATATAAGTGTTGTTATAAAATACGTGTTGTGTTTACACATTTTTGTGTTACGATAGGTTAGATCAAGGGTACCCAATTTTTTTCGGCCAGGGAACCCTATTATAGACTTTTCTTTTGGCGAAACCCCAACTTCTTTAAATAAAGTTATTTGACCATAATTGTGCCTGCTTTATATGACATTCGTCCTGACTTAGGAACCCCTGTGATTCTGCCACGGAACACCTTGGGTTCCGCGGAACACTTTTTTGGGAACTGCTGGGTTAGATGTTACACATCATTGGCGAGTACTTTAAGACTAGCTCTTTTTTTTAAACTTTAGTACTCTTAAAAATAAGTTTATGTTGGTGCTGTTAAAACATTTTAAACACGTTAGGAATTAGTTACAGTGGAGCTGTTATTTTTTTTTTCTTCAAAATTTTGGACTTCCCATTTAACTAGAAGTTAACTCCATACCGAACAAAACCCTCCTGTCACACGCGCTCTCCAGAGTTCGTAGCCGAGTCCACCAATATACAACGCTAACTGCAAAAAAAAAAAATATTAATTGAAAAAAAAAAATCAACGTCCCTGGTTTGTTTTGTTCTAACCGAAGATTGTGCCGCCAAGAGCGAGACTACCAATCTGCACCGACGATGTAGTTTCTCAGGAATGGAGTTCCTCGAGGAATGGGGTACAGGGAAAAAAAAAGTGTTGACCTTGAGAAAGAAGTGGTGCACTGCCGCTTGCCTTCGGTCAAGCTCGCTCGAAGCACGTGCCGAGTCCAAGCCTGTCTCCTGGTTTTGGTGATGGGGGAGGGGGGTGGAATGGGCGCAGGGGAACTACAATACTTTAATTCACGTGCTAAACTTTTCTTTCATAAAAAGTTTTTTTTTTAATTACTGAATAACAGTATTTGAGAACAAAGTTTGTAAATATTCCAAGCCTATCTCTGACTCATTTTGACTCCGGCTCCTTCACACGCGCCGCCCTGCCACATTCCCATTCGCCAGTAGAAACATGGATTTAGTACGACGCAAGTGCATTGTTTGTGTTGTTGCTACACCGAAAGAAATGCCATAAAAAATATATTGTATTTAACCGATTCTTATTTGGGCAATAACACAACGAATTCTAACCTACACATTTTTTTTAAAGTTATACTTCTTTAGGCACATCATGAAGAAAAAAAATGAGAGTGAATTTTTACGATGCGCGCGCATCACTCAACGAAATTTTCACAGCCTGAAAAAAAGGCAACATACAAAAAAAATTATATATGTGCTTTTAAATCATATACGTTAGTGATGTATATTGAGTAATGGTACATATAATTAAAAAACGTTTATTTACAGTAAATATTAGTGATAAAAATTTTGTTTTTAAACTTTTTTAAGTGTCTTTATATAAGTGAGGTTATGTTCCGTATATATATATTTTCCATTATAAATTACAAATATTGCATTATGATTTAGTAAATAATTAAATTAAAAATTAGAATAAACATTCATACTTTTAAATTATTTTCATTATTAATCAAAATTCATCTCGATTATTTTCAAATTAGTTAATTAATTTTTATGCTCTTATTTATATTAATATTGGATACTGAGTATGTATTTAATATTTTAAATTTGATAGATTTGATACTTTACCAATTGTCATTTTATTATTTTATTTCTATTAATTATTGGCATGCAAAATTAAAGTTTTTTTTTTATCACGGCACGCAAGTATAACTTCTAACGCACGTACATAAGTACAAGCACCCATCTTATTTAACTCTTTGAGTATTCCTTTGCAGCCATGCCCCGGATTGCGATCTCCTCCTGTCCTCCTAAATTAAACCTTTCGGTGTGGAAACTTGACTCTGCCAGCACTCCAAGAAACAGCCATACTGCAGGAAGTGGCTTGATTTATACACGCGCCAGTGTGCTCACGACCCCCCGTCCGCTGCTCGTGTGAATGCAGCACCGCTCAGTGTGAGAAGTTCTGTTTTGGTTTCACATGACCACGGTGTGGCGCGTTTCTACCACTGGAGCGCTCGCAGCGGCCCGGTGTGGAGGCAGCATTGATGCCATGTTTTGCAGCTGCAGTCTTTCCTTCCCGAGAAGTGTTACTGCAGCCGCCTCTGACCGAGTGAACGTGTCAGGCGACAATCTGTCACTCTCTGCGTCCATGGCCTCCACATTCGATTACGGGCCCTGGACCCAGGATCGGAGACGGCAACCCCCCACCCTTCCCCCCAATTTTACAGTCACGTGCTACATTATAATTTCGTGGTTATTTCTTACCTATACTCTTTTTAGAATGTTATTTAACCAGAAAATACGGGGTAAAATTATGGTTATATATTATTTTATGAGTCCTAACTAAGCTTTATTTATAAAATTATTTGACTTTAAAATAAACACAGCGAGTATGTATATTTATTTCACACACTGAGATAAAATGGGCCCGGGCCCTGGACCCAGGGGTCCACCCAGCCCCACCCTTGTGGGGGCCATGTCTGCGTCACCTCGAGCGGACGTCCTGTTGTTGTACTGGGGGGCGCGGAAGACCGCCATACTGGAAAACTACCATAATGCAAGTATTCCGCCTGGCCTCTTCGAAAAAGGCGGAAAAGTACCATAACGGGAAACTGCCATAACGAGACCGTATTCTGCCATATTTTCTTATGCGCTCCATGGAATGAGTACAGCAGCATTGCTCTCGAAGTAGTGTATAGAATACCCAGTAGGTAGCGCTGTCAACCCTCTAGCTCAGCGGTTCCCAAACGGTGGGTCGCGACCCACTAGTGTGTCACGGAAGGGTTACAGGTGGGTCGCGACTCGATCCTAAAACTATCAGAAACCATCCAATAAACCATCAGGAAAGATGAGAAAAATCTAAACAAATCGAATTGTGTGCAAACACATATCTATTGTTAAATAAATAACTGTTTTGCTACAAAGTGCTTATATTTTGTCAACCATTTTCAAATCAGAACACAAATTGTTTATCAATAATTAATCGGTTTCTTAAAAAATGCTCACATCTATATATTTGCAATATTAAATGGCAAATGATATATACATAAGAAAGGGATACGATACAAATAGGTTTTTTACTCCACCATGGACCGATAGACCGTGGAGGTATACCTATAATGAAAGATGGGTCGCCAGCTGAAAAAGTTTGAGAACCACTGCTCTAGCTGTTTCTCAGGTTAACTTTAAAGCCTACAAATAATGCTTCTGACTGTCATAGTTGCAATCACAAATCACCGCATAGATCACGCACTAGTAGAAACAAATGTTTCCAACAATGTGTTATAGGGAGCAGCACTGTCTTCCTATTACGACAATTTGTAAAAAAAAAGGTAGTTTTCCATTATGGCGCATTTCCTCCTGTTTTGACGGAGGCGACGGAAAAGTACCATAATGGAAAACTGGCATAACTTAAAAGGACAAATGGTAATTCTGCCAAAATTTCTTATACATTCTACGGAATGAGAAAAACGGTCTTACTCGTAAAATCATAATGTAACTAGCTTAATAGAATTTACAGTTTTCCACGCTGAAATAATTATAATAATTGTAGATCATTATTATTTTAATGAGTGAAAGTCCAACGCAAATATTCAAGGGTTTTCTTCTTAATGTTTTCATTATTAGGGTGATAGAACACCAAAAACTCAGATATTACGGTTTTTAATATCCATATTAAATTATTTAAAATCTACATAATGTATTTTTAAGATGCTGAAATGAGAGGAAAATATTTTTGTGTGGTGTAAAAGACAGGTCAAGCAGCACAGGCGCTCTAGGGGAGACACAGGCTCGTACATCGAATGTCGGTGGGCTTTGCACAGGCTTGCAGCCTTTAAAAAATAAACTCTGCTAAAATTTAAGTATTTTTTATATTAGGAAATAAAAAAATATTACTTTGCGTAGCATGTTATTCTGCTTCTTTAAAACTGTCAGATCAAATTGAAATTCAGTTTTTTGTGCCTTGCAGCACCTATAAACGAATTATGACACTAAATAATAACAAAAAACATATTAACATAAGACATACACTGATACATATCAATAACTTTTCGACAAAACACGAAACAACACAACACACAGATATATAAAGATTTATAAAGTTCATGTTAACTAAATGATTACTTTGGTATGCACAAAAATCTTAAACAGAAACTAAAATGGTGTACTTATACAAAATAAATATGTAGATTACAAAAGTTTAAAATAACTCTTTGCTTAAGTTTTTTACCAATGAATGTTTCTAGATTATTCAAAAAGAGTTAATATATTTTACACATTTTATAGTTATTAATGGTTTTAAAAGTGTCACTAATTCTGTAATTGCAAGTTGGAATTCTTAATCCAAACCGAGATATTATGTCTGAACCAACAGAAATGGTAATAAAATGTATACATATAATAAAAAGTGCATCACTGATACAAATAGTTTATATAGGAATTAAGCATATTCAAAATAATTCAAATGCCTGCAATTTTCCATTCTATTCTAATTAAAATTAGTTTATGCAGAGAAAATTTAAAGATCTTCATGTGTTGCTAATAGTATTATCTACATGTTGGTGAAAAAAAAGCTTGGTATCCAATATAAATCGCAGGTCTTAAAGGAGGACACCACGTTTAATGTCATGACTTACTATGTGATAATTCTGATTAATTTAATTAGTTCTTTTTACTAAAGGCTATACCATAAATCGTAATTCAGAGTAATTCAGAGACGTTTGTTAACTTGAAAATCAGATATGGACAGCTGAAATATCTTGCTGAATAGTTTCACAAACATATTTCCCAATTATATATTTTTTCATCAGCATATTTTCTTGATCAATTCTGATTACAATTGGAATATCATTTATTAAATATTAAAGAGTAGTTGAGAGAAACTACTACTTTGCGGCGCACCTAATACCATGAAATTGCATTTGAAAATTTGACTGAAAAGCGTCTATTTGTAAGATAATTAATACATATATACCTAGTATATATATGTTTTTCGACGAAAAAAATATTTATAGGTACGTGAATTTTATTCCTAAAAATATTATTTCTGAAAAAACACATTGTTTTCAATCAGGAAGATAGTCTTTTAACACACACGTATGTATGTGTATGTACCAGTATAACATCAAGATATAAATAAAATATTCTATTTATTTCAACATGAGCAAAGCCTTTGATACTTTCCAAAACAATGATTGCTAAACTCCGCGACCCCGGTGAAACCCCGTAATGGCCACCGAATGGGGAGCCCAGGAACAGAAACGGGCTCCCCATTTGGAAACCACCCTGGAAAGTTTTTTTTTTACCACCCACCGTCTCTTTGGTATCCTGAATAGTTGCAAGGGATTATATTTATACCAGAAAAATGTCGCCATTTTGTCTGGGCAATCCGCCTTGGAGGAGCCAGGGCGCGAACCCGGTCCTACAAGTCACAAGGCAGGCGCTCTACCCCAGAACCAGAGTGGTACAGCGGGAACTTGCAGTCTTCTTAACACTGACATGTTATTCCACGAGTTTACTGTAGTTTCGTGTGTAATTTACACGTGCAGTAACATATATCCTCGGTAACGAACAAATTTATGTGTTCTTATGTTGTTCGTTCTTCATGAATTACCGTATGTAATTTCATAACAGTGAAATATAATTTGTATAATTAGTCTGGCAATTTTTAGTTGTTTTCCTGCAAACAAACTTACTGTCCCACTGTACAATAATTATAAAGAAATAAAGACTAGTAAAACAATATGTAAGATTTATTTTGAAATTCACATATACTTAATCAATAAAACTTAAACAGCAAACGTGAATCGTTCTCAAGTAAAGTATAACAAATATTCCATATTCACAACTCGCAGGTTGGAAATGTGATTGATTTTATCTATTTTTAAGGCAATTGTTTTTCTTTAGATCTATATTTTAAAATACTCTTCTAGTGGTTTTCTCAGCTCATACTAAAAACATAATGCTGGAATCACAATACCCTGTGACAGCCCCGACTCGACTTAAAACAACACAACAGCCATTAAGAAGTAAGGTCGTAGTGAAGTCAGTCCACGATAATTGAACCACAACAGCCCATCAGAAACATAATGTGGGTATTATTAATGATGTAGAAACGTAAACATATTTTTTTGTGAAATCATTCATGCTTAAGTTTATTTTATCGTTCTTTTGATAGACATGACGTAAAATAAAATCAATTGAATTGCCACCTCAGTACTATATATGGCTATATACCTGATGGTGACAATCTGTCGTGGCATTTTAAACGTATGATATAAATCATGCAATATTTTACTTACTTAACCGTCGATTGTCAGGGAATGGGGATTTTCGGTCACTAGATTGCATTTAATTTCAACTAGTGATCTGGAGTTGACACATGAATTAGAATCACAATACTTTGTATGCTGCTTATTTCTACAAATTTTTCTAAGATAACAGACATAATTTACTCTTGTCGTTAGTTCACAATTGAAATCTTAATGTAAATTTCAGCCAATGAAATTTCGCGATGTATCCGACAACTGTTGGCAGTGTTAGTAACTATATTAACTACCAAATGACTGTTCCGTGACATCTGACCAGCAATTTGTGAGCACAGTTTATCAACATATAAATAAGAGTTTATATAAAATGTTTAGATAACCATTCTAACCAAGAGAATATTTGTATTATTTACAATTGTTGTTAGTCATTCACAAGTAATAGCATGAATTTTTAAAGGAGGAATTACGCCTGAGCATTATAAAATCTCGACAATGTCTTGCCACAATATGATCGGTAAATATAAACAGTTCTCTAGTCCCCCCAAAATGGCGTCATACGCTACTCTCATTGGTCCGTAACAGAAATAAAATGTATCCAGTTTCTATGCGCACTACCTGTCTCCCATGCACACGGCCGTCCTATGGGCTATTGTGATTTAGTAGTTTAGAAAACATGGCGGACAAATCTTGTGTCACGACCTACTGTTACTGTTATATTTTCAATTGCGCACCCAGTTTGAAGAGTTAATTCTCCGCACGACTACAACTTCCATTGACGACGAACCGTTTGGTGAAAGACGCTGCCGGGCGATGCGACATCCCTCCACGAAATGTGCCGAGTTTTAGTCCTACTTGCGGGACGCGAGACCAAAATACAAATTTGATGAGAATAGCACGTGAGTGAGATAATAATCGGCCGGTGTTACGTCGAAGCTTTCACGTCTGGGGGGCGGCCAGATTCTTCGGAACCGGTTCCCACGCGCCGGACTCATCGAGTGGGCCGACTGGTTTCCGTTATCGAGCTATGGGGCTGGAGTACCATCTCCGCTGCAGCTGACTTCAAGAATACCCCGGGCTCCGCATTTCGGAGCTGAGTCGACAGTGGACTTAATTCATCATCACCGCTTGACTTTTGCTTGACGAATTCGCATCTTGGCCTGTGGTCGCCTGTACGTATGACAAATCAAGTGTTTGGTTGAAGTACAGACTGTCCATAAAAGAATTTCCCAGTTTCAACGGTATATCATAACAGTTTAATTTAGACTGTTTACACATCAAATTGAAGGTAAACTAAACTAGTTTTTCTTACAAATGTCCAATATGTGCACCTTTACTTAAGCGGCACACATCCAAACTGTCCAGTTCTTCCCACACTTTGGATAACACTTCCGGAGTGTTCTGAAGAGGCTATAGAAGGTTCCGTGCACTGTGGAAGCAGCAGACGCGATACAATGGCGGCTTCAGGATGACTTTTCGGGAGGGGCTATCGCACAAAGAAAGGTCGTAGTTGCAAAAAATGAAAGCGGTCCGATATTGGCCTTGGAATATTATTTACAAATTACAGGTTTCAAATACAGAACCTTAGTAGCTCCATGCAACTTTTGATGAGACAAAAGTTAACATATGAAATTAAATATTTAAGAAAACATAAATATACACTAATCAATAAAATTGGTCTCGGGAGGGGCTATCGCCCCCATCGCCCCCCTTATGGAGCCGCGCTTGACGCGATAGTATGATGTTCCGGGAGATCCGTCTCCGTTACGTGTTCCGTTGTCTCCGTTTCCGTGCCATTATTGAACGCGCTTTTTGTGACATGTACATTACTTTTTGCGTATGTATTTGCGGTGTTTGTAGCTACCACTTGAAATAAAGCCAATTTGTGTGTATTGCATTAAATGGGCCATTATGTATATTAGTGTCGCAATGTTACGAACTGGTTATGTACTGTGAAACAATGAGGTTAATCTAATATTGTTTTAGACCACTAACAAATGCCACGTTCCGTCTCTAAAAAAATCTTATAAAATACTTAATATTTATAATACGTATATCAAGAAACGAAAATACAAATTAGGCGATATTGTAAAATGTATTATGGACCTAGATCCTGAACCCGAAAAGTTCACATATAACCTATATCCTGATATAATTCGGGACAAAATTAAATTTCTTTGGTAATGTTTTTGGACTAGATTTTTTTTATATTTGCTGAAAAGTAAAGAGATGAATTATGATTTTGATTTCAATACTGAAAACATTATACCGTAAATTGTAATGCGTCGCTTCTTATTTTATTTGTTTATTTAATTTTTCGTGCAACTGTATCTTCATGCACGATACACCACATGGTACACGCAATACATGAGACAAAATATTGATATTTTGGAGTGTGTTAAAGCACAAAGATCGTGATTGTAAAATTGCAACTTATGTAAAGAGCAAGAAATTACTCCTCCGATGAGCTATAAGCTAGGATACATGTTTCCAGTCGTAGCCTGATGCTGTGTGATCTTCTTCTGCACGCCACTGTCCTCTTCATGACATCAGGCAGCAAGGACGGATCTAGACTTTCCTTCGCCAGGGGCAGAAATTGTGATCACTGATCAGCAAAACCTCCCCCCTTCCCGGTGCACCCTCTCTCCTCAGCAAGAAACGTACCAGGTATGATTTGTTTCGCATCCTTGTACATCATATGCAAAATTTTAAATTACTTTTTTTTTTCATATCATGTGTACTAACCAATGTTTAAGGTTCAACTACAACACAAACGATTATAAAATACAGTTTTAATTGTGTTGCATTTATAAATTACGTACAACATTGAAAAAAGATATTTGACAAAGTACAGAAACTAAACTTACTTTCAGTGTTGTATTACATAAATCCTGTAAATACAAATACAAGATTCAACTTGTTTGCTTACTTGTATGGTAATTTATTAATTTATTGGCATGCAAGTTTCTTTGTGGTATACCACTGACCTGTACATCTCATACCACACTTGTTCAAAAATATTGGCTTACCTTGTACCTAACCCAACTTGCCTTAAATATTGGACACTTGTAATTTTTTTAATTTATGAAAAAAGAGATGGAACAAAAACAAAGTATAAAATAAAGGAAGCTGCACTACATGAAATTACAGAACTATCTTTGAAGTATTTTATTAAAACGGAGTTATTAATATTGTACTTTCGCAGACTTTTGCACCTCAAATGTTCAGCTATACATTAACTGATAGTATTGCATTTCCGTAAAAATATCGAAGACTTTCTCATGATATAGTAGTAACCAGTTTTAGCCTGTAGAACACAGTAATGAAAATAAACCCTAAAGTTAAATATTTATTCCGTTTAAGGTGTGGTTTAGTAAACTACAACTCTTAGTACAATGTTGCAATGATGTTTAAGCACCATAATAAGAGAGAAAGGTATCAGAATAAAAAAAATAACAAAAAAAATCTGGACGTTTAAAAGCTCAAAAAAATATATATAAAATAATCTTGAATGACTATGAATTTTAACTGTTTTATACAACCAAAACCTTTTGAAAAATAGGTTTATATATATATATATATATATACACACACATATATATACATGTGTGTGTGTGTGTGTGTGTGTGAGTGTGTAACGCAGGTTTACAATACAGCAGACTAACCAGGTAGTTAGTAACTTTCTCGTTTTGTAAAGGAAAGACACAATATAGTGAATTAAAAGATATTTAAAGTAATTCATAATTTATTCATTTTATATTAATAATTTCACTTGTAAGAATTCAAAATTACAATATTTTATAAATACTAAGTAATTTGAGGTAAGTGAATATAAATACAGACACAATAAAAATTAATTGCACACTTCACTTGAGAGTACATAATGCTAATCAGGATGGAGAAAATAATCCTCTAGCTATGTAACCAGCACCATTAACTGCCAACATCTTGACATTTATGGTGATAGAATTGCAAAAAGCTAACATCTTCAATCGAAATCATGAAATGTAACATCGAAAATTCTTTCTAATCACTATTACATGTATTACAAAAATTACAACAAGATTATTAAAACAACAGACTATAAAATACAGTCCTGCGCATCAAGTTAATGTTTAACTATATAAGGCAAGAATTATGATTATTTGTACAGTAAACTTTAGATTGTTTTCACACAGTCAGTAGCATTCAAAATATGCAAAAAAAAAAAACATATTAAAGGGTACACAACCCAGATAGATACTCGACACACGCAGTCCTGCGACAGCCTCATTGCTGCACACACACTGATTGGCTGTGGCTGGTGGGGCAGTAGCCTTCTTTCGCATGAAAATTGACAATCACCGAAACCTCAAGAATAATTTGTTTGTATGCTCGCATTCAAAAGCTATGATGAGTATGTAAGCGACATGATCACCACAGGAGCAAAACTTTTCTATTTATCGTGAACTCCATCCGCACCCCCCCCCCCCTTTTTTTTTCCATCACGGCCCGGATTCTCACAGGACGTATGACAGCTGTGACAGAACGGAGGGTGGCCAATAAAAAACTGCGTTCCCACACATCCAAAAAACTGAGTACGCCTACATCAAAGGGTTGTTTGCCGAACATAAATTAATTGGATTTGTGAAACATTCTTGATTGGAAAGCAAATGTTGCTCACCCAACAAAACCGGCGTTTTTAAATACAAGTATTCTTCTTGTTAATTTAGCAAAATTAATATTTTTGTTCAAAAGAATTTAGTTTTGCCAGCAATATTTTTTAAAACAGCAACTAGTTACTCGGTTTGCAGTTTGCAAATAACAACTTTATCGGCACGTGCAAACTTTTCTTAGTACACGCGTCTGTGTGATTGTCCGGATCTATTACTCGGCTTCAAGGCGTGGTGCTTCCGTGCACAACCGCTGCGCAGCGCTAGTCGCAGAGCGACAGTGCTACTACCGTCCGGCGGCTCAGTACAGCATGTCGGGCAGACAGAGGTGACGGTGCTTCCGTACGCGGCCGCTGCGTAGCGCTAGTCGCTGCGGAACAGTGCTGCCACCCTCCGGCGGCTCAGTACAGCATGTCGGGCAGGCAGAGGTGACGGTGCTTCCGTACGCGGCCACTGCGTAGCGCTAGTCGCTGCGGAACAGTGCTGCTACCCTCCGGCGACTCAGTACAGCATGTCGGGCAGGCAGAGGTGACGGTGCTTCCGTACGCGGCCGCTGCGTAGCGCTAGTCGCTGCGGAACAGTGCTGCCACCCTCCGGCGACTCAGTACAGCATGTCGGGCAGGCAGAGGTGACGGTGCTTCCGTACGCGGCCGCTGCGTAGCGCTAGTCGCTGCGGAACAGTGCTGCCACCCTCCGGCGACTCAGTACAGCATGTCGGGCAGGCAGAGGTGACGGTGCTTCCGTACGCGGCCGCTGCGTAGCGCTAGTCGCTGCGGAACAGTGCTGCCACCCTCCGGCGACTCAGTACAGCATGTCGGGCAGACAGAGGTGACGGTGCTTCCGTACGCGGCCGCTGCGTAGCGCTAGTCGCTGCGGAACAGTGCTGCCACCCTCCGGCGGCTCAGTACAGCATGTCGGGCAGGCAGAGGTGACGGTGCTTCCGTACGCGGCCGCTGCGTAGCGCTAGTCGCTGCGGAACAGTGCTGCCACCCTCCGGCGGCTCAGTACAGCGTGTCGGGCAGGCAGAGGTGACGGTGCTTTCCTGCGCGGCCGCCTCGCAGCGCTAGTTGCGGAGGTAGTGCTGCCACACTCCGGCGGCTCAGTAGAGCGTGTCGGGCAGGCCGTGGGGGCGGGGCTGCGTGCTGCCGTCGCTACTGGAGCCCAGGCGGGACTTGTGCGTGCTGGAGCTGGAGGTGCCCGACCAGGAGAAGGAGGGGGGCCGATGCACCTTGCTGGAGCCGCGGCACGGGCAGGAGCCCTCGCACTGGGCGATCACGGCCCGGATCACCTGGCACACCGCGTCGAACGAGCGTAATGTTAAAATAACTAACTGCATAATTATTTTAGTTATTATTAATGTAGGCACCCGTTGAAAAATTATGAATACAATACACACTTTAATCTGCGCTATTAACTAATAATTTTAGCAGCAAGAAATTAAGTGACCACAAAAAAAATGTTTCAAAAGAGCGTAACAACAAAAAAAGATAATCTGCCAAAATAAGACTTTCGGGCATACAAACAGACATATAGCCTACATAAAAGACAAAAATACCAACCGTTCTTTAATAACATTATTAATTTCAGAGATATAAGCATATTAAAAATATAAAAACAAGATTTTCGAAAGGGAATAAGTGAAAAATTCCAAATATCATTAAAGATTCTCAGTGACACAAACTTAGATTTCAAAAAATACATACATACATTTTTGAAAATTTTCACTAATTTTCGTTTAGACTTAAACTTTCTGAGGTATACATATCTCTTTGGCATTACAGAGTCAGTGATTAGAGTAAGTATACTTAGAATTATATGATTTCAAACGAATTTATTTCTAACATGTTGACCTTAACTCTAATCCCCTTACAACATACCAGGTAAAAGAAACAACGAATACATATTTGTGAAGGGAGCAAGAAATAATCTTTGTGATAAAATTGAATGACAGCTACAAGCATAAATCCCTACTACATGTATAGAATATTGTAGTTAAAAGGGTTTTCGAAATATTTTCAATATCAAACAAAAAGTTAAAATTCATAATGACTGATAAACTAGTAAGTGCAATTCAGAAAAATATCGAATACATTTTTCTTTGTATTTCAAATATGTATGTTCTCATTGTTTGAAAAAAAAAAAGCTCTCTACTTTTTGTAATAATTTTAGCAGCAATAAATTAAGTGACCACAAAAAAAAAGTTTCAAAAGAGCGTAACAACAAAAAAGATAATCTGCCAAAAAAAGACTTTCGGGCATACATACATACATATAGCCTACATAAAAGACAAAAATACCAACAGTTCTTTAATAACATTATTAACTTCAGAGATATAAGCATATTAAAAATATAAAAACAAGATTTTCGAAAGGGCATAGGTGAAAAATTTCAAATATCATTAAAGATTCCCAGTGACACAAACTTAGATTTCAAAAAATACATAAATACATTTTTGATAATTTTCATTAATTTTCGTTTAGACTTAAACTTTACCTTTCTCTACTACTGTCTGCCAAGCACATTGACTCAGACAGCAGTTATGCAGGTAGATTTTCCTGAGTGTGTTGTCGATAGTCTACCCGTGCAGGCGTTTCATCTCGCTTGCCTACCAGTCCTAAGTTTTAGTGAAGGAAAAAGAATAACGGTTCCCGTGCTTCGCCTCGACGTAGCTTGGACGTGAAGGTTAGTCTCGAAATATCTCAGTAGTTTAAACCACTGTAAATAGTGCCTGGATATTGTCAAAAACAGTGAGGTAGTTAGTTCAATAGCAAGTTAATAAAATAAATAACACGAAATAGTGCTGCAAGTTTGGTGAAAGAAAACGAAAATACTATGCATCTTAAGAATACAATGTATATTTATTCATGTCAGAACAATTCCCACCACCACTACCATTTTGGAATATTTCCAGTTATTCATGATTCTAAAGTTAATGTGAATTTGAGTGGTGAAGTAACTTTGCCTGGTTGTTAACGTTTCCAAAATATTTTCTGTTGGAAAATCTCCAATCTGCACTAATTCGCGGCTTTGGCACTTATTACTGACGGATTTATATCTTCGCGTTGACAATTTCTAAAACGCCTTGAGTTACAAGTAATCAAATCGACTGCAAACCACGACATTCTCTTGAAAAGTCTGGTAAAGTATCTTCTCCAGAATGGGAAAAAATTCAGCTCTTCAGCCTACACCCCTGGAGTAGGGACTAGTGAATGAGATCCAGAGACGGAACTAAATTAAAAAATCGGAAGTAAATCTCGTTTTTTTTTATTTATGATTTTTTTATTTGTGATTTGATTACCACTGAGATATGATTTTTTATAAAAGTAACAATTAACACTATTATATAATATCTTAAGTTTCTGACAGACACAACCAGGGGCGTAACAACTAAATTTCCAAAAGGGGGGGGGGGAAATATACCTTTTTATAAAGAATAATCGATCCCCCCCCCCTATTGAAGCGGGGGGTCCGGGGGTCCTCCCCCGGGAAAATTTGTATTTCAAGGTGGAAAATGGTGCCATTTAAGCAGTTTTATTATCTAAAAATTGATTACACAGCACTTTCCTTGCCCCCCCGTTTGCCACCACTTCAAGGTTTCAGAGGGGGGGGGGGCAAAATACCCTTGCCCCCCCTGTTGTTGCGCCCCTGGTCTGAGCCCAGCTGCGCCGAGGACCCACCTTGTCGGTGCAGGTGAAGGCCAGGAAGATGAAGAGCCCCTGCAGCGTGTTGAGCGCGATGAAGGCGTACCACAGGCCCTCCATGTCCAGCGAGCCGGCCACCAGCCCCACGGTCCACGCCAGCCCCATGACGAGCGCCAGCCGCACGTACAGCCGGAAGTCGCGCCTCGTGTTGCTGCTGGACGTGTACCTGCGCATGCGCGCAGCGCTCCAGACACCGTCGCCCTCGCGGCCGGGAACACAAGCACTCGCGACACATCTGCGACGCCAGGGCGACGGAAAATTGGCGGGCTCGGCAGAATTCCCCATCAAATTTATTTTAGCCCGTTTTTATTGACTCAGTCAGGGCCGCAACTAGAGTCTCTGGCACCCGGGGCATGAATGGATTCATGCGCCCCCCCCCCCCCATTTTTTTTTGCACATACCACACCAATAAAGCGGGGGGTCCGGGGGCCCTCCCACGGAAAAAAATGGTGCCATTTAAGCATTTTCCATACCTACATGTAACAGTTTCTGTGCTACTGTAACTTCCATGCATGAACCCACTATGTCCATAAAGTAGTCCGTATAATCACTAGACTTGTTCATTAAATATGTTGAGACGTTATATTGTAAATCAGATTAGACATTCCTGGCATGCAAGTTAAAAAACTTTTTACCACTTACCAGTTGTAGTAGGAATTACAATGCAAGCGATTTCGGTGCCCCCACAGCTTTGCGCCCGGGGCGTATGCCCCGCTTGCGGCCCCCCCCCCCCCTAGTTACGGCCCTGGACTCAGTTTCTTGTATTTTTTGTACATACCACGTTTTTAAAACGGACTAAAAACTATAAAATCATTTCTCCTAGCTCCTTACAAATTTATGACCTCATACAGATTCCTAACCCCATTAAAGATTGCCCTGAAAACTTGTGATTGTGAATTTGTAATAGCCATTAAAATACTTCTAAGAAATAAGTGGGGCGCACGCAATAGTAAGGGGTGTAGAAGAGTAGTTGACGTTGAAAAAAGTCACTCAACAGTTCGTATCTCTTGCAGTGCAATAAAATTGTTAGTGACCTAGCTAAAATATTAATATTTCATTGCATGCACCCCACGTTTTTTTTTCTTTTTAAATCTTACAAGTATTTTCATGGCTATTAAAAATTCAAAATCACAAATTTTCAGGGCAATCTGTAATGGGGTTAGGAATGTGTTTGAGGTTATAAATCTGTATGGGGCCAGTAGACATTACATTTTATAGTCCATTTTAAAAATGTATTATTTAAAAAAAATTATTTAATTTTTTTTATATTCTATTTTCATCGCGTCGCGGGCGCGGTGTTACTGAGATGCGTGTCAGAATTTAGTTTTCGAAAGATGGTTAAACTGGTGCATTGGTAAATTATTTTAGCATTCATGTATTTTCAAGTTTTGTTTATTGTCCGTGAAATCTCTGAAATGTATGTACGCACAGGGTAACAAATATCTTTACAACTGAAAGTTAACTTTGAACTAAACAAAGTTAATTTCCTAAATCTGAAAAAAAAATGCAAACATTTATGGTTTTCGTATTTTTGGTGCGTATGTAACAGCAAGAAACATTTAATATAATAGATTAATTTTGGTTGTCGGGCAGGTTTTCACAATAACACGATATATCTGCTGTCGCGTCGCCATTTTCTCATCGCGCAGCCACGCTGTTGTGGTTCCAGCGTCACCCTGAATCAGTGAGAAGAAAGTAACTGAAGATTTAGAAACAAAACTCGGCTGATTGTCAAATTAGCGGACTTAATTGATAATCCGTGATTAAGGAAATGAAACACTCCAAAATCAAAGAAAATCATGATTTCAGTAGTTTCAAGGGATTTACAGTAAAAATTATTTTGTTTCCGGTGGTTGTGAAATTTAAAATTGACTGTACAACTAGCACCAAATATATAAAAATTGTATATGTAAAATTTTACATTAGATCAGGTGGAAAGGTAGTTGGTAACGTTCTTGTGTACCAAGGAGAGGGGGATATTACAAAGATATGTTTTATTTTACAAATTTAACATTGAAACACTGTGGCATACAATATTAACGCTCTGATTTTTACAGATTTAACTATCTCTGTGATTCTGACTTGAAACACTTTTAATTATTTGGGTCTCCCTCAAACCATATTCTTGGCTACGCTACTAGGTAGCTTGGGCTTTACGCCCAGTAATATTAACAGCCGGGAGCAGCCATGACAGTTTATTAATTACAATTTGATTGAAACAACTATTTTTGCCCAAACTTTCTGTGCAGAAAGTAAGCACGGTAATATTAGCATTTATAAAGATGAATTTCGTAAGATTACTTATTTTTTTGTTTTGCTTTCTCGTAGATCTTTTTATATTTTATACTTCCACGGTGAAATGAAGATGTTAAGCAATTATGTTTTGCCAACACGGTCGCTTGTTCCTTTATTTGTGTTGTACACTTTTGTTTCTAATGATCTCATCCCGTCAACTAGTAAAAACAACAAAAAAATTATTCGTAGATTTAGACTAGGCCTACTGAAATTAAACATAAAATTTTGTGTAGATCTTTGAAAAAAAGATTGCAAGAATTAAAAAAATGTGAGTGAGTCTTCCAGTACTAGCCAGTGATGTGCAAACATCTAACCTCGGTAATGAGCAAATTAATGTCTTCTGATGTTGCAAATAAACTTGTAGTACGAAACTCGGACATGAAATTTAACGTTAGAATTCTTTAAAATAATGCCGAGCATGATAAATATCGAAAAGTATTCATTTTAGTGGGAAAAAAGGTAAAAATATTTCCCCTTTTTAAAAACCTAACTATAATTCTATTTAACAAGATGATGATAATCTTAACGAACAGAACCCAACCCAGATTAGGATAGCCTAATTTTGTTTTTATTTCCTACAATTTTTCTCATAGTTGGTACATTTGAAGCGCTTTGGGTAGTTTGGGTACAGTTATGACGCATCTCGTGCGCTGGTGTAGGCAGGATGGCTTACAAGAATAGAAAGCAAAGTTAAGGAACTCGTAAAAATGTTAATTTTTTTCCGAGATATTCATATTTTATAGGCTATATACGTTTATAAGACTATTGTGTTCCATGATGCGATGGGGTAGCCGAGCGTGTAAATGCGTATGCACCATCGAGCGTGGTCGGTACTTTGAGCAGCACCAAATGCCGTACACCGGGAGTAAAGGCCAGCCCAGTGACGGACGGCGTGTCGGCTCACCTGGCCGTGGACGTGGTGGCGTAGATCATGTAGGCGCTGGACGCGAAGAAGCCCATGTTGAGCGCCATGACGACGGCGAGCGGCGCGGCGAAGAAGGCGAGCAGCGCGTCCCTGCTGCCGAACCAGCAGGAGTAGCGGCCCATGGCGGGCCTCAGGGAGTCCAGCACGGCCCCGGGCCCCGCCGCGTCCACCAGCCCCGCGGCCAGCACCACCAGGCCGGGCGCCCCCCACGCCACCGCCGAGTAGCACGCGAACTTGCGCCACTGCCGGCCGGCGGACACGCGCAGCTCCAGCGTGGCCAGGCGCAGCGTGTGCCACACGTCGAAGGCCATCGTCAGCATCCAGAAGAAGGAGGACAGGAAGAGGTAGTAGGTGGCCGTGCCGACGACCACGCACTCGGGCGTCTTCCTCGCGAGGAACTGGCTGGAGATGAAGAGCAGGTAGCCGAGCAGCAGCGCGAGGCACAGCGACGCGAGGTTCTTGCCCGACAGGTTCCTCATCTCGGGCACGACGGCGAAGGCCAGCAGGTGCAGGCACAGGAACACCACGGACACACCCAGCCCCGCCATGGTGACGTAGCCCATGTAGGGCCCGAACTTGTCGACGAGCTCCAGGCCGAGCGGCACGGCGCAGATCTCGACTCCGCCGCCGTCCACCAGCCAGTACTCGCCCTCCTGGAAGATGCGCTCGTACTGCGGCACGAAGATGCTCTCGTTGCCCAGCATCATGAACTCCTTGCCGGACAGCAGGAACTTGGGGCACTCGAGCAGGGGCAGGCTGGCGTCGGCGGTGGCGTTGTCCTCGCCGGGCAGGTGGTGGAACAGGATCTCCGCGGAGGAGTGGTTGCTGTCGCGGGCGCCGACCTCGTAGACGGGGGAGGGCGCGGCGGCGATGCAGCTGCCCTCGGAGAACTCGCGGCCCGCGGGGCAGACCACGCTGCGGCAGCGCTGGAAGAAGGGGTCGTACAGGTCCGAGGTCTCGGAGCAGGCGCGCATCTTGCCCACGGCTCCGTCGCCGCCGCCGGACAGGTCGAACAGCACGGCGAAGGCCGCGGGGCTCCACTCCTTGTTGAAGGCGGAGCGCTGCAGGCTCTTGGTGCACGCCAGGTACTGCCGGCAAGAGCACAGCTTCGCTACAGCCCGCCCTTCGGGTCAGCCCGGTTCACCCTTAAATAACTACTATGAACTTATGTTGCCAGTTAAAATATAAGGGGCAAGCCGACTACACAATAATATATTACTTAACTTGTGTAATTTAATTTTAAAATTTCATCTAAATTTTGATCCTTAAATTACTCTGCTAAATTATTTAATTTATTGCTGTTTGTATTATAGCAAAAACATTTATGCTAGTTAAAAATAATTAGAAATGTTAAATACACAAAGTATGAAATTCCTACTGTAAAATAAAAGTGTTACATGTTTCATCTTAGAAGCCGTGTACTCATATTCTGACATTCAGATAAACCACTTTTTCACAATTACGTGGAAGTACTGTATTATTATACTAACTGCGACTCTGCAGAAGCGTCGCCAGCTTATAATGCATTCTATATATTTTATTTAAAATCTCGGTGTGCAAACATTACAAAAAAAACTTACAATAATTTTCATATAATTATTTTTAAAAATATAATCATAATGTGAAGCAACATTATAGGAAATATGAAAATCTAATTAAGTCTGAGACTTGGTTCATGTGTTTTGTTTGTGCTGCGGAATGATTAGACTCTTACATCCAACCAGCGGGATAAAAAAAAAGCATAACCAAAGATTCATTTATAAGCTGTAGATAAACTAATGCAAATGAACTACACAAGCTGAAAATTATAATAAATATGTTAATTCGAATGCACTATAAATTAAATGAAAGTTAATCATAATTAAAGCGCATTCCAAAACAGGCTTAATGAAAGTTAGTGTTAGTTTATATGTTAGATTATAATGCAAGAAAATGTAAAAAGTTAGAAGATAATAAATTGTAATGAAAACTATTGCTGATTAAAATTAAAGCCCATTATAATACAAGCTTAATAGTGCACATATATTATAATACAAGTGAATTATAACAGTACACGTTATAGGAAGTTGTGAGACGCTGTCGGACGGGCTGACGTGACCAAAGGGCGGATCCAGAATGAGGCTCAGGGAGGGGCCAAATTAATTTTTATAATAAAATTTGTTTATTTAGAATTGAAATACGGAACAAGAAAGTTTAGAATGGTCTTAATTATCTTTCTGCTCTATTTAATTGACAGCGTGGGTTGGATGCTGAATAACAATTTTGTCGTTCTTTTTTAGTCGTGTGCATTTGATTTCTGGTTCAAAAACGTCCTATTATTAGAGACCGGAAAAATTCGCGGATTCATTTCACGACAGCCTAAAATGCATATAGTTACACCTCAGTGCTGCCTCTGCTATTCGCTCACAACTCACCTGGATGAAACTGGGCCAATGAGAAACACCCGACCAAAGCTTTATCGAATCACAGGCCGATACATTGGGACGCCTTCGCAAGGCAGCAGCCAATGAGAGGGTGGCATTTGACCGAGTGTACGTAGAACTATGGAGTTCATCCTGGAGGTCATTGAACCCACGAATTTTTCCTGTCCCTACCTATTATTTATAGCACTGCAGCAAAATGATACTTTAGTAATTTTGGAAAACTATAATTAGGAAAATCAGAATTTATTCAGGGTTCAGGGGACCTGGGGGGGGGGGGGGGAGGGGCATGCCGCTATGCTCCTCCACCCCCTCCCCCCCCTTTCCTTCGGTATCCGCCAATGGACGTGCAGCGCGCGGCTCACCTGGATGGGCACATTGTTGCAGACGGCGCAGTGGGGGTTGCGGTAGCCCACGCCGCCGTTGTACACGAGGCTGGTGTAGGCCTCGCAGCGGTGCCGCACCTCCGAGTTGGTCCAGTTGACGGCGCACGTGCGCACGATGTCGGGCTGGCAGCGCCGCACCACGTGGCCCGCCGTCTCGGGCATCACCGGGTCCACGTGGCACGCCTTGAAGCCCGTGTCCGTCAGGTTCAGCCCCCACGACTGCTGCTCCTGTCAGGGTCACACGCACAAAGGTTCAGCGCGCTTCCTTTGGTTCGTCTGTCTTAGTCCAGTCATCTTAGTAAGTTCAACCCGGAATTTTGAGATACCCAGCTATAAACTCGTATAAACTTGTATTTTGACATCCTAAAAGTTGTCTCGAAACCTACATATGGTAGGGTGTACGCGACTATTAAAATAAAAGGTCAAAGGTCACAAAAATCGATTTTTTGCACATGTTTTGCAAATATCTCGTTTCCTATTGGTTTTCCACTATTTGTATTTTTTATCAATATTGTAGAGTATTAAATTCCCCACAACTTTTGTTGCAAAAATGTTTTTATACGTTGAATCGTTTTCGAGATAGAGGGCGGAGAGCGCGCGGCTAGAGCATCATTTAAGGTCAACCGGTAGTCCCGGTCAAAAACACGCAAGGTTCAGAAATGTTGTTCAGGGTTTATTATTTTTGCATTCTTGATTCTATTCCATGACACAAACTGTGCAAAACTTCAATGGCGTATATCCAAAGAATATTGTGTTAAATCAACATTTTCCATTGCATGAATAATTTCAAGATCGAAACAAAGTTTAACGCTCAGAGCGAGCAAAGTGTACAGTCAGACAATTAATTGTAAGACTCTACAAGAATTTCGTGACCATGTTTATTAAAATTGTGAAGCTGCTGTGTGAACTTTCATCTGTACTTTATTAGCTATCAAATAACTTCCCGAAAACACATATGTCAACAGCAGCGCCTGATGACACGTTTGAATTATGGGACACTTGTATTCTTGAGCACAAGCAAGCATACTTTCGCTAATGCTCGTCCACATACTTGCACACATTATTAATCCCTCGCATGCTTGTTCACTTGCCTGTATGCTTGTATACTCGCACACTTGTGCACGTGTTTCATATATCTGTGTACCCTATACATTTCCTATCCCTCTATCTGTGACGTTTCACTTCCAACGCGCGTAATGATCACGAAAACACCCGTTTATTTATTTTTTGCTGCATGAAAAATTATTGACACTAAGTCTGTTACATAAAAACGTCTCGCAAAAAATAGGGCTTTAATTAAATTTTTTTCCTGTGATGGTAGGTTTTCACACGTCTATGAGATTTTAACTGTAATGTAAATTTAGTTGATTGTGCTCAGCAACATTTAAAATACTCTAAATTTGTGAAAATTTGTGAATTCTCCCAAATGCTTTTTTTTATACTGACCGTGAAGTTGCATGAACGAGCTGAGAACTTCGGATATGTTCGCGACCGATCGGGGGGCTTCGAATATAACGCTTCCCGCAGTCTCGATTACAAGAGTACTTTTGAAACTGACCATTGGACAATATCACTGCCCATTAACTAGAATCGATAGACTGCGTCCACGCTCTGGTATACTCCCAGTTAGATTCTTTAACATAACGTCATTAAAAGTGGTGACTTATAATTGTTTTTTTTGTTCATGTTAAAGTGAATAATATGTGACATCATAATAAAACAATTTTATATTTCAAAATGATATCAAAGTACGCTAAAAAATGTTTCCGAAAGTTGAATATTTACGTGTTTTTTTATTTAACATCTTGTCAAAATCAAGGTCGTTAAATACAGACACAATATATAATCACAGTTCAAAGAAACTGGGGAAAGTATAGGCCAAGGTCTACGTTCAGAAACCACCCAAGAAATGGCCAGAAGTGATGTCAGTAATGTGCCGTTGTGCACTTGTTGTGTGGGCATGCGCCCATTATTGCTTATATGTTGTTTAATTAAATGCAAACTGGGAGGCTACTTTTTTTATATTTTTTTAATACCTAATTGTTTTTAACTTTTTGATTATTTGAAGTATAATGAAATAATTATTATCTTAAGTATCAATTTGTAAGAAATAATTGTTTTTGTATAAAAAAATGTTTTTTGTTAAAATATATTTATGTCTTTGTTAAGCTTTGTGGATTTAAAAGAAAAACATATGGACTTCAAAAGACTTTAAACATCATAAATTAATTTTTCCTTTTGTTTATATTAATATTGTGGTTAAGATTTATTATTGAGTTATTGCACTTAAGTGCAGGAAAGTGTAACATTTTAAGTTTCTCATCTCTATGTATTGTCATATCTATGATCATCTTCATATTGGAAAGGAAAAGGTAGTACTTTCTTTTCTGTTTTTGTCAGCCATAATGTAGACATCAATATTTTTGTGCTCGTCACGTATCCATCGACATCCATGTCGAAAGTTGTGTATTTACTACCGCATTAGCGGTCCGGGTGTTGGCGACCTCTCGCTGCCCCATGCCTGAGGTGTGATCCATAAGCTTCGCCCATAACATCTGGGCACCCCAGGGCTTGTCCCGTGGTTCTACGGCGATGGGAGCCGCCAACAAATATCCCAGGAAAGTTTTCGACGACTAAATCCTAAGCATGCAGCATGGGTAGTTAACCTGTTTCGGCCGCGCGTATCTTCTTGCAATCTCATCGAATATTTCATCAAACTACCCCTTTGGCTTCGAAATCATTTTATTATTGAACTATATTTTAATACTTTCTGTATCTTAAATTTACAATAATTATTTTGAATATGTAACTAAATAATAATTTTTTGAAAATGTAACTAAGTAATAATAATATTTTTTTTGAAAGTGTAACTAAGTAATAATTTTTTTGAATATGTAACTAAGCAATCATTTTGTGGGGCCCCATTTTTGTTTTGACTGTACGAATACTCAATTAATACTCTTTATCGTGTTTTAAATAAATATGTTTTGTTATGGCTGACCCGATATCAGTGTGTATTTTATTTTGCATTTACCTAACCTTTTTTAATTAATTTCTTATCTATATAAATTCTTAACAGGTTATCAACTTTTGTTCGGTAGTTTTCCCAGTCGGCATATTTCCTCTCTACTCATTATTTATTCAATACAACAAAGTGCCGTGCCATTGAGCCTAAGGTCCTGGAGTCTTCCGTCGTGATTTGCCTTGGTGAGGTTTGGTAAACTGAGCCAAGAGTAAATAACGGCTCAAAAAGATGGTAGCAGAGCATGGTTGTTCTGGCATGTTGCTTTGTTGTGTTTCTTGTGCATGTGTAGGATATTTTATTTTCCTTGCATGTGTCCCTGCCTCAGAGTTTTGCATGGCTTGGGGATGGCAATAGTTTGTTTTGTTAATTTGGTCTTGGTATAAGTTTTGTAAGTTATTTGTTTATCATGACGTCTACTATTGTGCCTGAGTTCTTGTTAAAAGATGAACTTACTTTTGAGTGTCTTTCACGTGGTCTACCATGTGAAAACACCACAACTGCCGTTTTGCGTAAATCTCTGCGCACTGCCCTTCAGAATAATGTGCCTGTTGTTAGTGATAATTTAATTGACCCTAATGAGGAATTTAATTTGGTCTCAAGTAAAATCCTTGTGTTACAAGAGTTAGTGACAAATCTTGTTGATGATGAGAATTTTGCGCTTACTTTGCCTAGAGTGAGAAATAGGTTGAGACATTTGGAACGATGCGTTCAATCCCTGTTAGAGTTACATTCTCTTGTTTTGTCTGAGGTCCAGGTTGCCTCATTAAAAAATGTTTTTGCAGAAGTTAAGAAACTACTTGAACTTGTCAGTAAATCAGAATTAGATTTTTCCCTTTTAAGAGACCTGAATCCTGTGTCATCCATGACACAAGTCTGCGACCGTCTTGCTGGGCTAGCATTGCCCGCTGCCTCTAAGCAGCATCCGACTACTGCACCTATTCCAGGTCCTTCTCATGTGAATTCCGATCCTCCTGTGGTTGATCTACCTAACCTAACCTACACCACGGTGACACCGCCCACGAGTTCAAATTCTCGTGTCACGTTTAGTAACGCATCATGTGTACCACACCCAGTGACAACACATAACACTTCATTGCCCAATGTTTTTGGTAAATTGACTCACCCGCTAGAAAAAATGTTAAAGGATTTTCCGACCACTGATGGTCTGCATATTCCTACCTTTTTGAATTTTCTCAAGCTTATCGTCAAACTGAAACAAAGTAATAGTATACATGAAACTCAGATTTTAGAGGTTATATACCCTTTTACGCTTGGTCCGTTGGCTGAAAGGACACAGTTGGCCATTACACAAATGTTTTCGTTCGATCAGTATCATGAAGACATACTTAGTTTCTTCATCCCATCTAGGCTACTGACCCAACTACAGTTGAATAATTACAATAGATTACAAAAGCCAGGTGAACATCTTGCAGCCTATGTTAATGAGGTAAAAGAGGCGGCTGCTATTTTTCGTTTGCAAGTTAGTGAACAGGAGGTGATTAACACCATTTTAGATGGGCTCACACCTGATGAACGGTCCAGATTAGTTTTTCTAACTAAGCCTTGTACATTTTCTGAATTGGATAGGATGTGCATTCACTCCCAAAATGTCCGCTTTGCGGATCATCAAAGAAACGGGTCGTTTTCTCAGTATCCTGGAAATAAACAATTCAAGTATTATTCTAGCCCGCGTACTGAAATGCATCCCAGTCATAATGCAGTATTTAGGACCTCAAACTCACGATTTCAGAATAATACACCAAGAAATCAGAATCAAACTTATCATGGGCCTATTTGCCATTTTTGTAAGAAGCCTGGGCGTGTAATAAAAGAGTGTAGGGAACTAAAACAAAAAAAATGCTTAAAGCAGGGAAGTAAAGTGAGCGGCTTCCACTGCAAAACTAAACAAGCCAATAATTCTCAATACAATGCTCACCTATTTCGTCAAATCAAATCTGCCCGGAATTTTCAAAGAAACTTTGGAATCCAAATTCCTTATAAGCGAAACCCAGATCATATTGATAGTCTTGGTCTTCCTAATTTTGTGGGTTTAAGTCCTGCACCTGTTCCTCGTATACCAGTAAGTTTCAATAATTTTGAGGAAGAAGCCCTTGTAGATTCAGGATCCACACGTTCCATTATTTCATATGATTTGTTTTCTAAGTTAAAAGCAGCTAACCTAGTCAAGTTTGTGGAGAAAGGTGATTTCAAGTGTTACACTGCATCTAATGATGTGTTACCCATATTTTGTCGTGCGACTATAAAATTGAAAATTGCACATTTTACCTGGATGTTTCCATGTTTGTTTTCTAAAGAGGTGATTTTAGATTTTATTCTAGGAGCAGATTTTATGTCCAAATCTGGACTTGTTCTAGATATGCAAGAAAAGAGTGTTTTTTTTAAGTTTCAACCTAATCTTAAAATTAGTTTTGTGGGCACCAAGCAGCAACATGATAACCTTGCAGAAATTAGTACAGAGAGCTACAGTAATAAAGAACATGACCCATTGGATCATTTACCTCATCAACAGTGTATCGCTATCAAAAATTTGTGTGAACAATTTCCTAAGGTTCTAACCTCAGAATTAGGGCTTACCAAACTGTTGGAATACGAAATCAAAATTAATGATAAAAGTTATGTCAAAAGTCAACCTTACCGTCTTGCACCTCCCCAAATGAATCTTTTGAGACAAGAAGTACAACAATTATTGGATAAAGGGGTCATTGAACAATCTACTTCACAGTATGCGAGTCCCGCATTTTTGGTCCCTAAACCTAATGGCAAACAACGTATGGTTGTAGATTTTCGTAAGCTTAACCAAAAAATTGAAATTGAGTCTGTCCCTTTGCCTGATTTGCATTCGGCATTTCATTGGTTTTCTAAAGCAAAATATTTTACCACCGTTGATCTAAATTCAGCATACCATCAAATTCCTTTGAAACAGGAGTCAAAACCAATTACTAGTTTTTGCGTACCATGGAATTTATACCAATTTACTCGTGTTCCTTTCGGTCTTGCGACAGGCGCACAGGTTCTCACACGATTATTGGATCAGATTTTTCATGACATCAAATTTAAGTTTGTTTACAACTATTTGGATGATCTGGTGGTATATTCCGAAAGTTTCGAGGAACATTACCAACACCTGAATGAAGTACTGTCTCGTTTGGAAAAGGCAGGTTTAACAGTGAATCCCCAAAAGGTTAAATTTGCAGTTCAGGAAATTTCATTTCTAGGTCACAAAATTTCTTCTCAAGGCATTTCGATCGACCCTGAACGTACCAAAGCAATTAGAGATTTTCCACCACCCCGTGATGTCAAGGGTATAGCCAGATTCATCGGTATGATTCAGTTCTTTGGAAAATTTATCCCTAATTTAGCGGAAAAAGCAGTCCCTTTAAATCACTTACGAAAAAAGAATGTGAAATTTGAATGGGGAGAGGAACAACAAAAGGCATTTGAAACTTTGAAACAGGATATTATGAGTCCACCTGTTCTCCGCATGGCGGATTTTTCAAAACCCTTTATTTTACAAACTGATGCTTCTAGTTCAGCCATAGGCGCAGTTTTGGCACAAGAGTTCGATGGTGTTAGACACCCTATTGCATTTGCATCCAGAACACTCACCTTTCAGGAGAAGAAATCATCAATTTATGAATTAGAATGTTTGGCTGTTGTTTTTGGTATCGATAAATTCAGACCTTATTTAGAGCATGCAGAATTTTTGTTGGAAACCGATAACCAAGCATTATCGTGGCTTTTAGCTCACCCACGTCAACTAGGCAAAATTGGTCGTTGGGTTATGAGAATTTCTTCATTAAAGTTTAAAGTTCAACATATCCGTGGAACACAGAATGTAGTTGCGGATACCCTTTCACGCATGTTTAATGATACTCAGGTTGATAAACCTCTAGATGAAGCTGCTTGTAAAGTACTCTTAACCGATTTTACCTTAGCTTTCAAAAATATTCAGGCTCATCAGGAAGAGGATGAAGAGCTGCAGAAAATTGTAAAGAGTTTAAGATCCGGCATTTCCCAGGGCCCATATTTTTTATCTAAAGGTATCTTGTATTCAAGAATTCGAAATAACCAGAAACGTATTGTGCTACCTAAAATTCTGAAACCAGTTGTCACAGTAATCATAAATATGGCCAGTCAGGATCCCAACCCGGTCCTTCCGAATGTGAGTTCAGTGTTTTAACATTGCGGCACCCCCCCCCCCCTCCCCTCGACGTGACTCACGGTACATTTCACGTCATCCGAGCGCCTCGCAACTGTCGCCAAGAGCGTTCTTTAAGTCGAGAAGCATTTTATTTGTACCAATATGCGTGATATAGAATACGTTTAAATCGAATTTCGTGACCACCAAAAAAAAAAACTATCCCAAAACTTTCAGGTTAGCTGCACCGGCACGCAGTTTGAAGAAAGGGGCGAATGTCCCGGGATCAGGGAATAGAAAACGCCAGGCGATGCCTATCACCAAAGTGGTTGTCTTTATTTCTCTTCTGAAAAAAAATAAAGACTTATTTAATTTCAACTAGCTATAGAAATGCTATTATTTAACGTTTTAATTTATTTACAGCAAAGAAGTGAATCATTTACTATGGTCGGAATAGCCATTTTATATTTAACAATGGATTATAATAGTTAACTAAACGAATTTTTAATGAAAATATATTAAATATTAATGATAATATGTAATAAAATAATGAGTGCATGTTTGGCAGGTGGTAAGGAGGGCGCGTACCGGGCTGTAGACGAGCGAGTTGGTGACCTCGGACAGCCGCAGCCGGAACTGCAGGTGCAGGGTGGGGCACTCGAGGCGCGGGCCCCACAGGTCCGTGGTGTTGTGCTGCAGGTCGCCGTGGCACAGCGCGCAGCTGGGGTTGCGGTAGGTGACGCCCGTGCGGTGGCTGGTGACGGGCATGGCGGCGAGCGGGTCGCTCCAGTCTCCGGGCGCCGCCTCGCAGCCGTCCCTGACGGCGCGGTGCGGCCACCCGGGAGGGCACGAGTCGCGCATGTACACGCCGCCGAACTGGCGCAGCTCCACGCACGAGAAGGACGCCGCCCCGCGCCGCTGCTCCGACGGCACGAAGTGCGGCGAGTCGAGGCAGCAGTCGCCGTAGCGCGCGCACAGCTCGTCGCACAGGCAGTTGCGCTCGCGCCAGTCCAGGTCGTCGGCGGCGCGGGAGCGCGAGCGCGGGGACTTGGCCCCGGAGTCGCACACGGCGCGGCCGTCGCACGTCCTGCGGGCAGCGGGGCACAACATCCACACGTCGCCGCGACCCCCACTACTAGAGAGACCGGAAAAAATTCGCGAGTTCACTTCGCGATAGGCTAAAATACAAATAGTTACACCTCGGTGCTGCCTTTGCCATTGGCTCAAAACTCACCTGGATGACTCTGGTACCGATGAGAAACGCCCGACCAAAGCTTTTGTCGAACCACAGGCTGCTACGTTGGGACGTCTCGCAAGACAGCAGCCAATGAGTGGGTGGCATTTGACCGTGTGTACGTAGAACTATGGAGTTCATCCTGCAGGTCATTGAACCCGCGAATTTTTTCCGGTCCCTATACCCACTACACTTCAGCTCGGTGCGGTGTACGGAGTTTCAGTCTTTCAGTTTTATTTTAAAATATATTTAATTAATATAATACTCGCATATAATAATAATAATAATAAGGATGGATAAATGTTATTCCAAAACAAGTGCTACAATCCCTAATCCACTGTTTGTAAACCTTTTCAAACATTTTGTCGCCATGAAACAGCTCCGTGATCTTGTAAAATAATACTAATGTAAACTGCAATCGTGAGAGACTGACCGCTCGGCCAGCACGCAGATCAGGTAAGGCCACGCGTGTCTCGGCCTTAAGTGACTAAAAGCAAAATTTTCAGGAGAGCTTTATGCGCCATGCTGGAACTGGATGATAGCCGGTGTTAAAAAAAAAAAAAAAATTGACCGTAGCAGCGCATGCTGGTGGCTACTCCGTGGTATGATTAAAGAAATTTTTTTCAGAAGAATTCATTTAAAATCACAAAAATTCTGAGGATTTTAAAAGGCTTGCTAAAATAAATTTCTTGAAGGAACTAAACCATATCTTAAAATAGCCAGCAAAATTGACGTTAAACCTAACAAGATCCAGTTTTATATTCCACTTCAATCTTCATTCTCCTTATCCAAACTGAGCATAAACGTTAACCATCAAGAAGTATATCAGGTATAAAAGTAACATATGTGTATATATTTCTGTGTCAGTTTTACGGTTACACATGACATATACAAATCACGAGCCTAGTGGAAGAGTTAATTCTCCATCTGGTGGAGGGACACTGGAGTTATAATTTAGGCAGGGCTTATAAACTATGCAGTTAAAAGTGAACCAATATATTGGAGCAAGTTTAGTCTTCTACGTACCGGTATATGATATCCGTCACTGTAAAGGCAAACCAGTGCTGAATTCCAAGCACAACTATGAGAAATTAAGGTGATTTCAAAGGGTTGACATTTTTTTTGTGCGTGCTCATATGCGCGAGTAGTGGTAAGATGCGATGTGGAAATGAGATGAGTATTTTAAGTCTGTTTGGTTGTACAGGTGATGATCAACACACACTTTTAATACGAATGAAAGTTAACTTAAGAAGAAAACCGCAGTGTTTGGACATATTTCAGGGCCTCAGTGGTTGCTTGGCTACGTTATCAAAGATGAATTGAATGTGGGAAAAATCTAGAAAAAGAAAAAAAAGAAAGTCACTTGGTCACTCAGCGTATATCATTGAAACAGAATTTCACGCAACTTCGACAATCAATGAAAATTTTTTAACTGATCCTTTTGCCCCAAGCCAATATTCAATGAAACCTTTGAGAGACCTAACTGATACTACCCTGTCTAAAAATAGGATATTTCACACAGTTATAGTCTAGTGAAGATATATATGTGGCTCGAGTACAGATAACTTTAGACTGGCACCAGATTTTTTCCGCGAAATTTCTAGGTCTCCTCAGTATAGATCATGAAGTAAAAACGATAAGAAGTAGTTGTGTGCAATATTTTCCACATTGATGATTATAGCATATCCCATCTGAATAGCAAAACAGGTTTTTTTTTGTAATAAGTGTATCGCTAAAAAAAACTGAATGATGGTATTTTTTATGATTATTTCTAGCGGCTTACTTTCAAGCTATTAAACAAACACCTATAATTACACTTTATTTTTGCATCTACGGTTAGTTCTGGTAACCAATTGCTAACCGGAGTGACTTCAACTTTATAACAACAAACACCCTCTCCATTAACAAATACCTTCATGTTATGGATTGCGCTATGGGGAGACGTAAAAGATAAGCAAAGAACAGAAGGCATGGAGAGTTGCTTAACAAGTGTAGATAATGATGACTCGGAAAACATAAGGTACTTCGGTGTGATTGAATTTAAGGGAGCCACCTGGCAGGGTGCTCGAGCTATAAAATCGCGTGGGAGCTAAGGACGTCATTGGCTCGCGCACCACACGCTTCTTCGCCTCTAAGCGCCAATCATTGCTTAGGTAACGGCCTCTGCGGGAGTTTGAGCGGAGACTGTGCAATTTTATGCTAGAATATTAACAAATGAACCCGGCCGGAGATGATACCGGAAAACCCATAAATAAGTGGTTCGATCTGTTCACAAGTTTTAAAAGTAATTGTATGTTATTTGTCTAGTTACTGAATCATACTTGCGTAGACTATTCGTATATGTATGTATTTGTGACGTTAAATTTGCTTATTGGTGTTGTCTCGTATTTCTTTGTCAGTGTCTTGTTATTTATGTATTAATTTACCGTTTGTGTGTGCTGTATTTTTTATGTACAAATAAAGGATCCTGTACCACTTACAATAAATAATGAGTTCAGAATACACGTTAAAGACGAAGCTATGAAATGAAACTTGTAAAGACAAGTGCAATGGATCTTAATAGGATAGGAAATGTCGCATAGCGCATGTATGACGAGAATATGAAAACAATAATATAATGTGAATAACTTCACATAATTTGATGGGGTTTATTTTGTCGGCTAGATATTATGATTACGGAGTTCTGAATACACAGAAATAGTCAATACTATGTATAGTTCAAAAAAATTGCAAACATTTTCCCATAAAATAATGCATTGAAACAAAAAATAAACAAATATGAAGAAAAAAAAGACATTTGGCTGCAAAATTATTAAAATCACGTAAGGAAAAAAAACTCTATAATAGCCAAATCTTGCAACAAAGAATATGTTAATGATTTTCTTTTACAATGACATAATAACATGTTTTAATGACATTAGTTCAAAATTGTAATACATTTTTCGTTCTACAGATTTGATTACCATAGAAGTTTATCTTATAAGATTTTAATAATTTCATAGCCAATTTTTTTAATATTTTTTTTTTGTTTCAAAACCTTATTTCATGAAATTAAAAAAAAAATTGCAATATATATTTTTTTAACAACACACTGTATTGACTAATTTCTGTACATTCAGGTCTCCGCAGTGAAGATATCTAGCCGACGAAACGAACTTCATCGTAATTCTGTCAGTTCGTTAAGGTTCTATAGTTATTTTAATATCCTCGTCAGTGATGCACGCACGACAGGTCATCACGAGCGGCGTGCAGACGGCTCGCTGAGTAGCTCGGTCGGAGCTGCACTCACTCGTTGGCGCCCTCGAGCTCCCAGTGGCTGAGCGAGAGGGGCGAGGTCCCGGGAGCCAGCAGCAGCAGCAGCGCCGCGGCCAGCAGGAGCGGGGGGCGGGCCCCGAGCGGGCCCCGGGAGGAGGCGCCCATCGGGCAGATCGCTACCTGCAGCGGCGCGCGGCCATCTCCGGCTGCAACAAGGGCATCTCTGGATGAAACGCAATGCATGCCAATTTGCATCCCGCATGAATGTGCCCAGGGTTTTCCCCGTGTCTATGCTAGGGTGACCAAACGTCCCGTAAAAACGGGATTGTCCCGGTTTTTTAACGATCGTACACGGGGTCCCGAAAAAGTATCCCGGGACGCCTAAATGTCCCGTATTTACGTTGGTTTGATGATACACTTTTGTCGCGCCTCTCCTCGGACCGTCTTCCCCTCTTCTCGTCAGTTGAACTCACCCATTTTAGTTACCTTGTTTAATTATGTTTTTAAGTATGTCAGACATACTTATAATAAATAAGTATTCACTGCAAAGTTATTGTTTTTATTTATTATACGCCTCACAATTTAAATTAAATTACATATTCATAGGTAAATTGAAAAAGAATTATAGGTCTCAAATTAGCAAACAAGAGCATGTTTCAATGATTACGTCTCGATGGAGGCCCCTCACACCCCCTTTTCCAGGAGGGTATCGCCCCCAAACCCTCCTTGGATGTATCCCGTTTTTTCAAGTTTATGATTTGGTCACCCTAGTCTATGCAGGTTTTACCTGGGCCCAACCTATCTCTAGTTATAGTCTAGATTTAAGAGTGAGGGGAGTTAAGTCATGGCGCCAATCGTTGCCATGGCTGGCCAATCCCCTCCTAGCACACGATGCATGCGACCCTCTTCCTGCATGGCTATAATCCCAGCATGACTAGGCGTATAGGCTTCGGCCTGAGACGCACCTAGGTCCCTCCCTAACCCGGACCCCTCCAAAATACACTTAGTTTTAGTTAGGTTAGGAAAAAAAATCTGGATAAAACTATACGTCTCATGCTTGCAAATTAGATACCTAACCGAAGTTTAATGTGCACAGATATTTGAAGTTACAGTTCTTTAGGCGCGTTATGAAAAAAATTATGAGTATTAATTTTTACCATGAACGCGTACAATGAGTACAAAGAAATTTTCACAAAACGAAAGAAAAAGGCTAATAACATACACATGTGCTTTTAAATCATGTACGTCAGTGATTGATATTGAATACTCGTCCATAACATTAAAAACATTTATTAATTGTGAATACTAGTGTGTGTTTGTAAAATTCAAGTGTATTTTCAAGTATATTAATATAAGTGATGTTATGTTCCCGTATGTATAGTTTATATGCATTATAAATTATAATTAGCATTCAGCATATTAATCGGCATTCATTATCCATTAAAATTCATCTCGATTATTATACAAAACTTAATGATTTATTTTATACGCGTATTTGTATTAATATTTATTCCTGTATATTTATTTAATTTTTTTAAATTTGATTGAACTTATACTTTAACAGACATGTTTATAATATCACTCCAGTTTTTTAATTATTTTATTTGTATTAATTATTTGAATTGCAACTAAAATTAGCTTTTTATTACGACAAATAAGTACAACTTCTAACACGCACCCATTATTTTTTCTGTGCGAAATGATTCAACTCAAAAACTTCTTGTGCTATTGACTTTGAAATTCAATCAAGTTTTATATCATAGCCCCATAATTAATTATTCATCTCATTGTGATATTTTAATCGGTACCAAAATCTAATACCAAGCATCGTTACATCTACCTTAATTGTAAATTTAAAAACAATGGATTTGCAAATTGATAAATAAAACTTATTCCAAAACCTAAAAAAATAATAGCAATTGATTTGTTTATTTTGATTGATAAATTTCATGCACTAACGTAGTTGTAGAGTTTAATTTTTTTTAAAATTAGTTTATAGAATTTTTTAAAATTAGTTCAGTGTTACCGTCAACTTAGGAGTAAATAAGTGTATTATCTGGTGTACATAGCATGTTTTCGAATCCATTCAACTGCTTGTGCTTGCTCCAAAAAGAAAAACAAAAATATGTAGTTTACAGGGAAGCCTTAATGTAACTATAACTTTAGTGTACACATACATTTATAACTGTCCGTGTTTTCTATTTTAATAACCTTTATTATTCTACCCATACGAACAAAATTGCGGGCATAGCTGTTTATAGCTGTTATTTAGTTCTGAGATTATTTAAAAATACAGCTTAAAATTAGTTTTTTAATTAATTTTATTGAACCTTTTTAAAATTATGCAAACTGTGTTAGAACTTAATAAAAAGTCTGGAATGCAGTAGGCCATAGCCTCGGAGGTGCCGAGGAAAGCAAGGAAAGATACTCAGTAGGGCGATAGGGAAGGAAGTGATCCACACATAACTTAGAAAGCCACAACTTAAAACTTAGAATTCTTGAAAAAATCTACAAAACTTGGAACTTGTATAGATAAGAACTAACAAATACACTAACAACAATAATAACTTATAAAATAACACCTTAGAAGAAACTTAGAAAAAATGAACTCAGCTGAATAATATCGGAAACAAATCAGTTATTTGATCTGTTCACAAGTTTTAATAGTTATTATATTTCATATTTTTTTTGGATTATTCGTAAATGTATTTTTGACGTTATTTGCTTATTGATGTCTCGTATTATTTGATCAATACCATCCTATTTTATACTAAATTACCGTTTATGTGTGCTGTATCTGTTAATGTACATAAGCTAAATGTAAATGTTGCCTATTGACATTCACTATTGGTCAACATACAGAATTAAATAAAATAAAAAATAGTCAAATAAAACATACAAATTAAAATAGTCATAAAAAGCTAAATTCATAGAACATTAAATACGCGCTATTTATTTTTACGAAACAAATAAAAAAAATTTACGAGTTACCATTTAATCGTAATATTCTTTGCCAGTCATCACAATGTTGAACAGTTTTTACGAATTTTGTGGCAGTTACTCTTAACGTATACGTGAAAACGTCTAGGCTGTTACGGGTTAGTTTATTTTTACATGTCTACTATTCAAAATCTCAATAAATAATAGTAAACTAAGAGTGAAGTAACCGCATTCAAAATTCCAAAAGTATTTCTGCATAACTTCCGGAAGCAATTATTATTAAAGCATAAAAGAAATGCATCATTGCAGTGCGGATGTATGAGCAAGTTTATAACCCCTTACGGATATGCAGCACGCATTTCTAACAAGCCAGTCAGGTTGCCTACCTGCAGGAGCACGTAGCCTCGAACCGGAAGTTGGACTTAAATAACTTAATGTTCTTCAGTTAATTTGAGACACCACGAGGACTGGAAATAGACTGGTCTTCGAGGATGCCTCACGTTGGACATTCAATTATTATAATAGTTTATTTTAGAATTTTCAACTTTGTTAATTTAATACATATGTGCCCAAGACTCCTGAATTAAGCAAAAAAGAATTGACTTTATAAACTAGTGGTTTTAAGTTCGTCATGAATAATATTTTAACAATTTAAGGCCAAATCTTAAACAAATAAACAAATATTTTTTTGGAGGGATTACAAGCCACAATTTTGGAATTTTAATTTTGTTTTCCTGACAGCACGCAATACTGCTTCCGTGTTACATTTGTTTGGCTTGGCATGGACTAGGACAAATCTTTGTTCCCCTTATGAGTTCAACATTCCTGGGCTAGCGTCATTAGTATGACAGTTGCAGTATCGTTCGCGTACTTATCCCCATGGTTATTTAATAGAGGATGTTGATTTTAAGATTTTTTTTACATACGTCATTGCTAGTTTACACTGTATGTCACGAGAAACCTCAATTAAGGACAAAAAATTTGAACATGTAAACACACAGTAAGTTAAATGCATATACAGCAAAGAGAATTCCGTATAAGAAATAAGAAAAAAAAATCACAGCACAGTCGAACACAGTGGGCTGACGACGAAACAGTCGTTACAAGAACGGTAAATACAGAGGAAAAGGTCCTTGGCCATCACAGCGAAAAACAGAAGAACTTAATGATGATACTAAACAGAAAAACTGGACACTACAACGACAACAGCACGGACGAACACAGTAGTTGTTTTAGGAACAATCGTGCTGTCGTTGTATGGTGTCCTGTTTATCTGTTTAGTATCATCGTTGAGTTCGTCTGTTCGTCACCGTGTTCGACAAGGAACTTTTTTTGTTTTTATTTACTATTCTTGTCGCAACTGTCTCGTGGTTTTCCTACACTGTGATATTTTTTCTGACTAATTCCTTCCAAGGAATTCTCTGTGCTGTCTAAGAACATACTTTGTATGAACATTTTCTGATTTTGGCTAGTTTCTGGTATGTTTGCATATCAGTATTTTCTATCCGTAATTGAGGTTTTTTATGATAAAAAAAGTAACCAATATGGCGTATGTAAAAAAAATAATGTTAGTAGAGAGTTTTTTTTTGTCGGCAAGCTAGCCTGGCACGAAGGCCGTGGTGCGACCGCGCCACGCAGACAGTTGACTGTCGCTATCCCAGTTCCCACGCGCGGGATCCGGTGAATTATGCTAATAGCTGCACCCCCTCCTACTACCAACTTTCTCTGTCGAGCTGCCGCGAGTCACTGGCTTCCGGCGCATGGACGGCGCTTCTCACGTCCTTCGAGGACGACGGTCCCCCCGAGTTGGCCAATCAGCTCCGTTTCCGGCCAACATACCGGGAAGTGCGGTGTTCGGAACCGCAACAGATTTTGAGAACTGGGAATTTTAGTACCAGGCTTCACCGGAACCGAGAATTCTTGGTACTTTAAGTGCTAGGATATATTTTTTATTAATGGTGCAGCAGTCGGTGATTGAAGTAGTAATAGCTAGTTTTGAACGATTAAACAAATTTTAGTGACCAAAAGTAAGAATATAAACATTTGGTTAAAACTTTGTTTTGCAGAAAAAGTATCTACCAACGTGAAAAACATTACTTTATTCTCAGCAAAAACACTCAATCATTAACTTTGAAAAAAAAAATTAAAAATCTTTATTAACGCGTGCAAAATCACAGAATTATTAATTTAAAATAACATTTATTCTCATAATAAACTTAAAAGAAAAAAATATTTAAAGAATATTGGCGCAACAGCCACAGGCACTATCGCACTCACAGCAGTCCGCACACAGACTGGCGACTGAGGTGCGGCCGCATGATCGCCTCGCCAGAAGAGAACACCAAGTGGAAGTAGCCTCAGCGCGATAAAAACAAAATTTTATGCTGTCGGTTTCGAATCCCGAAAGTACCGTAAGACCCGGGAATCGATTTTAAATTCTCGGTTATTTTACTACACCAAAAGTGCCGGGATTTCCCGGTTCTAAACCCTAACCGGAAGAGTGAAGGTGCAGCACGTGTTGGCACACAGGTGAGGCCAAAACGGACATTTCCTCTTCCAAATACAGAGTGCCATGCGGTCCACTCAGTGCTTTCTTATGGTAAAAAAAAAAAAAGCTATTTTCAATATATGCTCTTCGCCTCTTGGCTTCACCCCTCCCCCTCGTCTATATTCAGGGCATATAATTTTGTCGGGCCACCGCCCTATTATTTAATGTACAACACTTAAACCCCACGAAAATTCGTAAACGTTAACGTAGTCATAACAGTACAGTGACTTGCGCGTGTATCATAACATGTAAGGTTCCCTAAGAAACGCAAACTGGAAATTCAACCAGACCCCGAAGGTAACTCTTCCCCCCCTCCCTTTCCAAGCCTTCCACCCCTCCCGGTGACCCTGGCTACCACCGTGATTATTTGCGTAGTGAACATTTATTTCAGTTACCAAGTTCCACGTAATGAAACACAAGAGGTTAGGTTTTGTACGAAATTAAGGGGGATTCAGCCGCAAAGACCATAAAGATCGTGCAACAGAACTTCTTTAGGCGCGTTATGAAAAATTATGAGAGTAATTTTTACGATGTGCGCGCACCATGCAAAAATTTGACAGGGAAAAAAAGGCTACAAAGAAAAAAAAATAAACTTGCTTTTAATCATATACTTAGTTATTGATATTCAATACTAGTCCATATAATAAAAAAAATATTATGAGTATTAGTGATAGAAATTGTGTTTATAAACATTTTCAAGTGTATTTATATAAGTGACGTTACTTTTCCGTATGTATAACGACGCCAGGTTGTTTGTAAGATTCCATTGTCGCTAGCAGGGAGTGTCTGTGGAAGGTTTAGTTGTCTCCTGGCCGTTTTAATGGGAGTGTTTGTGAGGTTATGTTCCCGTGTGTATAAATTTTTTTTTGCATTATTAATTTTAAATTATTACATTATTATTTAATTAATAATTAAAACTAATAAATTAGTGCATATATTCAGCGTATTTTGTTTGGTTTACATTATTAATTGTATCTCGTTTTTTTATTTACTAAAACAGGTGTTCAAATTAATATTGAATACTGACCTTTCTTAATTTTTTTATAATTTGATAGAATTTATACTTTACCAACCGTATTTATATTATTACTCCAGTTCTTTTATTATTTTATTTCTACTAATTATTTGCATGCATAATTAAAGTTTTTTTTTACTTTACCAAGTATGTACCTATCACTTATAACGCGAATACACGCATTGGCGAAATCTGTAGTATTACCCGGGGGGTGGGGGAAGTGTGCCGTGGGGTAACGTTTATTATTCCCATTTACAATTTTGAAGAGAGGGGCTATTTGATTTGGGGGGGAAGAGAGCCCCCCCCCCCCCTGGCACCTCTGTAATCTACGTCTATTGAGTACACGCAGTAACACCTTCTCGACAACTAGGTGATTGGAGACGGTTTGTAACGACACGGACCGTGGATGTTACGACAGGAATCGAGGTGTTGCTCGCAGTGGTCTCGGGAAAATACGGGAAACACAAGCCACGACGGTCGGTTCGGGATTCGAACCCGGGTCCCGCGAAGTTGCGAGTCCGGTGCCTGACCACCGCGACGCCTCGCTCCGCAGCTCCCGTGTTACATTCCACGACACGAGCCGCACGACCCAGCTCCGAACACTTGTAGTCAGGATCATTACTTCACACTCTGTAGTCGCCGTCGTGGTACAATTAGTGACTTTTCAGCGAGCAATTACGCCTGTTAGAAAACATTGGGCCAAGAAAAAGTAAAACGAAACTTAAGGGCGTAGCTATATACGACCTTGGAACAAAAACAAGCCACTGTATCACGAGAGCCAAAAAATTCAAGTGGTAGAATTTGGCACACCTTCCTAGTTCAGCCATGAGAGGAACCTTAAACTCCACTGAAAAAAGAAATTAAGTTATCAGACTCGGTTGACCTACTAAATGGATCCGTGGTAGATTGAGCCTAAAATTATCTGGGGGCTCCTAGATTCAATAATTTTCCCCGAACTAGCTGGGTACTATCGGCCAATTGCAACTCTAGCTAAGTGACGTCAGCGAATCACTATATGACATAGTACTACGTACTAAAGGATAACGCCTGCGTACGCAGAATTTCATTTTGGAAAAAAATAAATTGGGGGGGGGGGGGGGGGGTTTATATAGAACCACTTTGCCTACTGTTTGCTTTCATATTCTTTTTTCCTTTCGTGGGAATGATTTAATTTTTTAGGATCACCCATTCCCACCCCCTGCCGCGCACGCCTCTAAGCACTTCATATATCGTCTTACCAGCGAGAGTCGAGGACAGGTTGTCCCGGCCGCAAGGGGACGGCTCCAGCAGGCGTACCAACAGTCCGCGCCTCCCTGCAACAACAAAGAACAGACATGAGCCCCGCAGTGATTTATACGCAACTGTCTTCTCCAACGCCACACGTATTGCAGACCCAGCTTTGTCTGTGCTGACGAATAACGATGAGGCACACAACATTTTCGTCTTCTGACTTACCTTTTGCTACTGAATCGTTTAATTCGTCTCATATAAATAATAAGTAATTATTTACCTCTTAAAAATTTGGCGGTCAGTATAAAGCCACTTCGTGAACATCATAAAATTATTCTGGTGTTATCAGAAATGAATTTGGCAGGGACTAAATCAAAACTTTAATTTTTGGGTGGTCACAATACTTCTTTCTCCCGATTTCCTTTTGTGTTTTGAAATAAATCATGTCGCCCTTTCTAAATAATGTAATGGAGTTAACGCCGATAACAAATCTTTTTGCGACGGAATAAATTTATTTTTACAAGCGTAAATATGACTATCTACCTCATTATGAACTGTTTGTTAAGAGTTAATAGACATGACATTAGCAAGTGTGTGTGTGTTTTTTCACTTATGTCTGCAATGAATTCTCTCGAACTAGGACTAGCCAGCCTCCACCACAGCTGTAAATGGAACCCATAAAAAAGGCGGTATTTTTGGATGACCTCGCGCGACTATGATGTAGGTCCCGGTTGGAAATGAAGGACGGGGCGAACCTTGCCAAAATCATGTGAATTATTTCCCACGAAACTAAATACATTGGCTCTTCTTCAGGAACGAGGAGCGCCTCCCACGTGTACAGTCACTTCACCTTCACACATAGAGCGTCAAATCCGTAGAATACTGTCTTATTATCTGCATGTTTATAAATCGTCCTGTAGTCTGCCAATCGCTTCTGACAAGTAGAGGTCTTATTTTTTAATTTTAATACACTGCCAAGATCCTCAAGCCTCTTTTTTTTGAAAATACTACGTCCTTAATAAATTTCACTTGTATTATTTTTTTCTAGTTCTGAACGAGCAGTGTAATATGAACTTTACAGGCGTGCATACTTATATATTAAACATAAATATTTTCAGAACAAAAAACGCTGTGGTTCGCTGCTTTATTTTCAAGACTTCGGAGAGGATTCGCCGATTTAAGAAGCTAACGTGTCGAGAGATACGTACTGACTTTATGCTGTATGATTACATAAAACTACACACACATAAATAAAGGAAATTTGAAAAGTGTAAGTTGTACTCGCGCACACGTTCTCACACCGCACGTGAAACATTTACTACTTTACTATATTGAAAAGTATTTCTGGAAAAGCTACTATGTAGTTTAGTGGTTTGAACGTATAAAAATATTTTAATTAGTCATAAATATCGCAGTAGATAACAAACACGCTCAAACAATGTTAACTAATTATTTCAAACATCATTACAAATAATAAAAAGGCAGCCGTGCTATATTTAACAGCTCGAAACAATGATACGTAACATTTGTTATAATTTTTGCAATACCCTCTTTACATACCACACAATTAACAGTTTGAAATATTTGTGAAGTGTTATAAAATATTAAAATGTTTTAGGTGAGTTAAAATTGTATTTATGATATTTGGGGCTTAACTGCAACCAGGGGCGGCTCCAGTGCAAGGAAAGCAGGGCCCCGAGTGGGGGATTTTCATTTTCATTTATTTTTGATTGTCTAGTGTTATGTTAAAAACATGACATTAATGGGAAAATTAAAACTGAATTTTGAAGTGAAACTTCTTTGCTGAGGGGGGTACAATTTTCGAGCGTTACGAAAGTTCCGATCGCATGAGAGGAATAGTTATGTACGTGTTGGGATAAACCGGTAGAGGCGGAGACGGCAGGTGAGAGGAAGAAATGACGCAGCATACTTACACACTTGGATGCTTGCACACTTGCAGAAATCAGAAAAAAGGCGACTACAGTAAGGTTTCGCTGTGATCTGTACTGAATATAAAATCTGTAAGGAAGCCATAATGTGGGCCAGGTATACAGTTTGAAAGCAAACTTATTATGTGACTTTTTTTTTTCTTGCAAATTATGTTCATTGTTACGACTTTGTTGGCCTCACACTACTTCTGTGATCATCGAAGAGCGATAAAAAGCCCCAGCCTCAACCTGGAACGTGACCACGTGCAGGAGAAGCTGTTCAACTTGAACTACTGGCGTGGCCCACGTGGTCCAAATTAGTGGACAGTTTCCTGACCTTCGCGCAATAGACGTAGCGTCAAGCGTCGCTTCCGAGTAGAGAAACGATATTAGGCAAAGATAACGTTTGGGTTTTGGTCGCTTGCTGCTACACACAGGTTTAATGCGACAGGACCTCCACAATCCTAGCGGAATCCTAACCACCGGGATTTGAGATCAAAGCATGGATAAAGTCAGCTTTCTGATTATATTCCACACCCCATACTGTGCATAAATCAACTGGACCAATCTGTCCAAGTAATACGCTATAGCTCAGGGGTCGGCAACCTGCGGCTCGCGAGCCACATGCGGCTCTTTGGATGTGAAGCTGCGGCTCTTTAGTTCCGTACCAGAAATACTGCTTCACCAGGTAATTTATACAGAAAATACTTTTTTTATTACAAACCAGTAGTAAGTCTGGTTTTTTTCCACGCTTGTTATATTTTACTAAACAAAATGTCATCAAACAGTTAAATTATCAATTTAAAGCTATCCATCCGCCCGAGTACTTACGGGCCCACCCAACAGATAGGCTTATATATGAATAAATTTTTCTTATGAATAAATATTAGTTTTTTTATCAAAAAACTTTATTTATGCAAGTAGGTACTATTTATTGTTGGCAAGAAAAAATTTTGTGGCTCTTTAAAAACATTGAAATTTTGTAAATTTTAATTTTTGGCTCTTCCGACTCAAAAGGTTGCCGACCCCTGCTATAGCTACATTAAGACAGGTAAACGTTTGTTGGATTTAACAATTTATATTTAACTATGAAATATGAAACGAAGATGAAAATCGACCGGTTTCAAATAAAATCCGCAAGCACCAGCTAAAAGGTTTCCTAGTATACTGTTTGAATTTCTTTATCTTAAGAATTAAAGATTACTAGTTACGAATTCTCACGGATCTTCAGCGGCTACTATTTTTTACATGAACTCACCGAATCATATTGGAGTATTAATATAACGAATACAATATAATTAAGTTCACACAAGAAAACACTCTTTCCTTTCACGCTCATGTCTACCCTGTTTAAAGGAACACAGAACGCATTAGTTTCAATATGGCGTGATTTATATTAAGAACCAGTTATCTGAGACTACGATAAACGCTTTGATTATTTGAGGTGCAATATTCGTTCAAATTCCATAAATTTACTGCAATTTTTGACAGCCGTAGTGTAAAGACCAAGGAAGAGATTGCGAGAACAGGTTTTACGTTCACAACAAGTCTAAAAGGCCTAAAGCCTGACTAAGAATAACAATTCTAGTTACAGTTTGGTGCTTGTTTCCGAAGCGACAGTCAAGCCATATTTTTATTTGTCTTGAATAACTGCTTCTTTCTCATTCTATTAACTTTTTTAATAATATTACTGGATGTTTAGCTGCTTAAGTAAATCTTGAGATCTGGGACACTTCATTATCACAATATTGTTTCCTTCGCGTCTCCAATAGTCCTCGGTATAAATTTCTAGCTTCCTATCAACCACCATTTTAGAACGCAGGCCTGCAGTGTTCTCCACCCTACCAGGCCAAACATTGTAATCAAATGGCTTATTGTACACCGAGCATGACTCCTTTGTTTGTATGCTTGTATGTTACATGGCTACACTCTTATACATTTTAATCTTAAATTTACGACGAACATTAATTACAAGTAATGCAGGCATTTTCGAGAATTTTTGGATATCTTCGTGAATTACGGTAAACATAACCTAACAAGAATAATCTTGGAGAATTAACATAAACCTTAAATAACTACAATCTAGAAGGGGAATTTTGTTTTTAATTTCCATGTGCATGTTTACACTATTTAAAACAAAAAATATAATTCAAACTTAGAATCCAGAGTAGTTTCTACGAAGGTCTCTTTATACAGAATTGTTAGCTGAGATGCATTTTCCGTCGAGAAGAGTTGATGCAACTCCCAGGCGGAGTCAACCTTCAGCGATCAACCGCCTCCCTTCCACAAGTCGCACTGCAGGCTTCGTCTTGGGGTTATTTATTTGCGCGGATGTAGGACTCTTCAGCTGCGAGGTCTTTAGATACGAAGCTTTTTTTTTTGTTAAATTGGACATATTTTAAAAACCTTCCTCCAATTTGTACTTTTAACTTAACCTAATCTTACAATTAAAAAACAGCGCACACGGCCATGTTCCACTCGGGATCCCAAGTTGGAGTTAGAAGGTCGGTTGAAGGCTGGGAAGAGAAGATATTTGTTTGCCATGTTGCCCGAAATAATTCCAGGAAAATGCTGGAATGGTCCATCGCTATCATAAAGTTCCTCACATAACTTAGAAACACGTGACTTAGAACAGGCATAACCTATAAAATTATATCTTGTGTGTTTCTAAGTTGTGCTTCTAAGTTATGACAACTACCCTGTCAAAGAGACAAAAATATTCAAATAAAAACAATTTTCTCCCTGTATCATTGTGCTCTCCCCAGGGCCGGTGCAAGGTAAATTGTTGCCCTTGGCGAAAAACCTTAATGCCCCCCCCCCCCCCCCCCCCACCGGACACCACAAAAAAAATTGTCCTTGCCTCAAAATACATCACGTAAGCCTAATATTTTCTCAACAATCAAATGTCAGCAGGCTTGTGTTTTTCTTTCGTTTTTTCTTATTACAAATCATAAACAGGTCACTGTGGACTTTGAATAATTACTCATATCAATATAAACATTCCAAACTGTTACAAAAATCCATTTTCATCTACTTTCAATAATCGTTAAACATATGATATGAGCTGTTATGTGTCGTGCTGCGCCGCCCCCAGCTACTCGGCGCCCTGGGCGGTTGCCTAGTTCGCCTGTATGGACGCGCCGGCCCTGGCTCTCCCGTGGGATGACCTGCTCTCTCGGCAGTCGCCCGGGACCCATAAACCCCGATGACGCACGGGAGGGCGGGGCAGCAGCTGGAAGCGGTTCTCGCACACGACGGGAAACGCTCCCACGACCTCGCGGAGACGATAATAACCACGCGCCGGGGCGCCATTGTTCCCCCCCCCCCCCCCCCCACCCACCTGAAGTCGCGCGGGAGGAATGTCGCGTCCGCAAGCAACGGGCCTCGCTAAACAGCCCCCCGTGCGGCGCGCTGTTGCGCTACGTCCTCCTTCAGCCCGCCGCGCGGGGCAGGGGGAGCAGGAGGCGGGGGGATGTCGCAAGGCGGGCGGACGCCCGACGTCCCCCCAGCGCCCCGGCGCCATTGTCTGCTCGTCGGCGTTGCGCATGCGCGCCGCTCGGCCGCGCCGGTGTCACGGCCACGGAGCCGGCCGACCGTGTCTTTTCGCCCGCCTCTTTCTGTATCCCACTCGTAATTACTCAATACCACGTCCAATCAAAGTAAGACACGCATTTGCTGATATTTAAAAGAGATGCAACCCCCAGCCAAAAATGCCCAAGAACCAGGCCCCCGATTTTCGGCAGCTAGCGCTCTGCGCAGCCAATCTTCACCCGCCCTCCTTCCTTTTACACCCCCCCCCCTCCCCAAACATCATAAAATTTTACACATTCCCTTATTTACTATCAGTCTTAAAACAGCACACTACCCAACTGAATAATAAGGTTTATCATGGACACAGGCTGTTTTAAACAATTTAATTCTATTTCTAATGTATTTGGTTTAGCTCCTAATAATTTTAAGCGCACATAAATAGTTAGTATAAACTAAAATTATTCCTTGACAGATATTTTTAAAAATAAAATCATTAAAAAACTTATTATCCCGCCCCTCAATTTTTTTTGATCTTCTATTGTTTTTGTACCCCCCCCCCCCCCCCAAAAAAAAAAAAAACTGGCGCTACGGGAAAATTCCCAGTTGGCCCGTTTGTAAATCGAAGCCTGCCAAGACACACACATACATATAGTTCGAAAATATCTTCCAAGTATTTCACACCAGTAACCGAAAATCACCCGAATGGAAGTTCACGTGGCGAATCATAAGAAAAACATAGTACGTCAACAGGATGGCAGCGAGGAAGCGGAGAGGTTTAAGGTAAACATACCACGCCATTTTGGATGTTTAAAGTACTAGACTCAGCATTCCGTACAGATTAATAGCAGCAACATTTTTGGCTTGGCAAACTACATCGCTTTGGACACTTGCTGAACCTAACATCCGTAGCTTGGTGTAAATATAATATCATCTTCAGTGACCCACTTTTCATAATCAGCTTGACCACTAATACCGGACGATAAACACGTACATAATATTATATAGGCTATATATAATCACGCGTTGTTGTACCAATAATGTGTGTAAATAATTGAAGAAATAAATTATAGTGAAAAATTGTATTGTGAATGTGGAACTAAAACCGTTTTGGGCTTTGCTATCGACACATCGCACGAATATTAAAAAATATTAAAAAATAATACAATTAAAATGTCAGGGTTTGAGTTGAAGCGCGCCAAAAATAGAACAAAAGTTTTTAACTCACTGAAATTATTTTATATGACGATGAATTTCCTCACAAAAATGCCTGCTTTCTTTCTTTTCTCATTTACAATAATGATTCTACGCCAGTTTTTTGACATTACAGAAAAAAAAAATATTTACATCTATACGAAGCAACACTACAATTCGAAGTGCAGGTTAAGAAACCAAAGTATATTTAACTTCTGAGCCTATCATGGTAGCACAATGTAAAATAATATCTCCCAACGCAGCACTGGGTCAAGGGCAACTATTCATGCTGGATAACAGATCTATATAACTGTCGTATTATTATGGTAAACAATAGACTTTTTTTCTGTAGTTCTGATGACAGGTGAAACTATCGCTCGTTTTCCTTGAACCAATTACTTGTGTTCAATGTCAAAAACAAGTGTAGTTACTACAAGTCTCAAAGGCAAGACTGATGTATGGGGATTTGAAATAGACTTTTTAGATTAAACTATCGTAGAAACTAAACTAAAAAACCATACCTTGGTTGAAACGAGAGGTTCTATGTTCGATTTGAGGGTAAGGTATTTATGCGTGTGAAGTTTTGTAATGTAAGATTTTGTTGAGTTTAGCGTAACGGTACAATTCCTACTAATATTAAGTGTGTTTGTCTGTTTGTACTTATTTCACGCAGCTACGGTGCAACGGATTGACATGGTTCTTTGCATAATAAATAGTTTATGGGTCAAAGAGTGACATAGACTACATATAATTATGAAGTTACATCTCTAAGTGCCTATGACCTGTCTCATAGGAGGCAAGTCATAGGCACAAAAACAGTGAGTTTGTATAATTTCTTTATTTCCGCCACACGGTCATATAGCAAGGACTGGAAACTTCCTATCCTCCTTAGTGAAGCTCGCGGCTGCTAGCGAAATAAAGGCGCTAATATCAGTTTAATTTAGAACTTCGTCAATATATAAGGTTGCTTTGACTTTGTAACGCGCTATCGTTTGGTGCGCCCGTCACATCTTGCCTAGGGGTTACTTGCCTTCCCACAAAATGTAGCTGAAGATTGCGTCCCGGTTTTACTTATGCGTAACCTTGATGTACCGATATCAAGCAATCAATGGGATTTTAAAATAAAAATTTTCCGTTTTTCAAGTGCATATCCTACAGACTTGGAACTCGGTAGCGATGTTCTTTATGTTATCATGTGTTTAGCCCTGACAACGCCTGGTACTTCAGCTAGTAAAACCATAAATTAAAATAAACTAATAAGCACTTGGTTTTATTAGTCCATACGTTTACAGAATAGTGCCGCGAAAATGTATAGGTACATTCTTAGACTTGCTGTGAAGAGAGAAAATTAGTAAAAACAAATAAAGATTTAATCAGTGTGACCTTGAAATTCGAACCAAGACTATTGAATCAGTATATTAAGGTCACGCAAAATTAAGTGACCCTTTAACTGGCAGATACGAGGACTAGGTCAAGAAATGTTCCTTCCGAGTTTGTTTGATGGCAAATAGTCTTGCACGAGCATTTATTAGGGTTGTAACAGTAGACAAGTATCTCGACAATCTCTCTTTGTTCACGATTGTAACCCGGGGTGGCCACGTCTGCATATTTACACGGTAACAGGGTGAAACAGTTTTTTGCCCAGCTGATGGTATGTGCCATGTTGGATAGACGCCTTAAACATTGGCTGAATTTTAGTGATAACATTGTGGAAACAGTTTAAAATTACTTATTTTGTGCAAGTGACTGGGTTTAACAATTTATATTTTAATTCATCTTACTAACCATCATCATATGTGGACAAGCACAATTTACGCAATGTTTTGAGCGTGAAAATATGGCTATGGTGAGGTAAAAAGGTGACTTCAACTACGTCACATCATGCCGTCCCCTTGCAACTCATAACTCCGTGATTGTAACATTGTCCAACATGAAAAAACGCTACGTTTCTTATATTTCGATGACTTCACTTTGCATTGGATCAGAAACTTGAGCCAGGATGATTCGTAGTTTTGAAATTTTGTGTGTGGTTAATTTCGTGAACAGTTTCGTCGATGGCTTTTCAAAACCTTCCTGAAAAAAATGTGCCAACTACTCGTGAGTTCTGTGGATAATCATAGCATTAACAGTGTTGCGCGAACTGTTCGCAGAATAAAACATGTTTCAACATGACCGTAGTACTTTTCAGTGACCACATCAGCATGAACACTGTTAGAAACCACAGAAAATCTACGAAAGTTTCAATGAAGAATGCGCTTCAAATAAAGGAAGAGTTACAGATAACAGTACTTTCGTAGAAATCACGCCGTGTTCTTGAGACCCGCGTTCCATTGAAGGAAGTTGAGTGTATTTTCTTTAGACTTAAGAGTTTTTTAAAGTTTTCTTAATACTCTAATACGATTCTTTTTTTTTTAAATAAGCTAATTCTGTAATCACACACTGAATACGATAACCGTAAATTTACAAAGAACGTTGGATGATTTAAACCTGTTTAATATACTGCGCAAGGAAGCTTTGTAACATTTCGTACAGCCTTTGAATTATCGATAGGCGATTTATTTGACTCTCAGCTCTAGTTTGAAGGGCCATACTTCTCTCGCGTGTGTTCTCCTCGGCCTCTAATAACCGCCCTGTCAGGGATCGCGAGGCCGAGCAGGTTCACAGAGGCTGCGGAGAATAACAGCCACCTTCCGCTGGCTGCTCGAGTGATATGGATCAGTGTGGAGCGACACTTGCCTTTTCTGCGCCACACGACACCCCAACATTCGCGCAATAACGCATACCAAAAGTATAAAACTATTAGGAATGAAAGTTTGTGTTATTTGATTCCCGAACTAAATTTATGATACTTCATGACGTTTTCAAACCTGAAGGAAATGTGAGGCGATATTTTATGGCACTTATCAATGTCTACTGACATTAAATATTATTATTATGATATAATACTTGGGAACCAATATTCATTAAATTAATTGTTGGAATTTTTCGCAAGAAACTTAACAATCGTATATTCTTGCTACTATTTTTTTTACGCTAAAAATGCTATATGTATTTTGGTTCAAGCTGTTGGTAAGTCATTAAGTGTAATTTTTTTTGGTTAAACAGGAAGTTCGCGGATGTAGCAATTTTTCTTACATTTACAAGTTCTTTTAAAAGCATAAAATAAATAATTTTGTGCGCAAAAAGGTATCAAAAATTATGTCCAGGGTTAGGACGCCTGAATGGCAGACATTCGGACGTGTAATAATGTTGAGTAATCTGCCTTTGGGATTGACAGTTACTGATGTAGGTAGTAGAAATGTGCTTGTGTTATATAAATGCCCAAGCACCTTCTTATATTCGGCTAGAGCGATAAGGAACGAATGGCCTAAATATTATAAATTGACCGTCGGTGTAACATTTCCTTCCGTGCGCGTCCGTCACACTTCGGGACACCTTGGCATCTTCGTTAACACTATTCTCCTGGGACGCACGCAACCGTGTAATCAAACCTGCCGCGCGTGAGGCCAGAGACGCAGGCGTTCCGCACGCAGGAGTCGTGACCCAGATCGCTTGTAGCTCGCGCCCGATTCGCACGGCGAGAGAGCGGGCACTTTCTTCGTTCGTGGCGCGTGCTCTGTCGGCCCGCGGGCGGCGGGCGCGTGAGCTCAGCTGCAGGGACTGCCTCGCGCACGGCTGCCGCCCAAACAAACATACCTCCGCACGCTACACCGGGCTACGTAACTTCGAGATCAGCAAGTCAGAACTTCATCAGTCTCCACTTGATTCGGACACACGGATAGTTCGCAAAATATTTTTTTATATGTAAGTCAAACAAAATAAATGCATGCTTCCCGGGAAATTTTTAAGTTTACACTAAAACGGAATTTACAAGTTTCATTTAATTTTAAGAAGGATTTGAAGCTCAATGGAACTTAAAAGGAACTCCTTCTACTACGTTAAAATTTTAACCTTTACGCTGCACGTCGTTATTTAGGCCTATAGCTGTGTATCAACAACGTGAACGTTTTATTGAGTTACAATGGAGTATGTTACAAAAAGTATTTAAGAATATACTAAGGGGGGATGGGTGGATCCGTATTCCATTTTCAAACAGTACTTTTAGAGAAGTGAAAATAGCTAAAACGCGTGTATTCAGAATAATATTCGGACATGAAAGACTCGGGGCAGCGTATTGAAGGCACTCAAGGGACTTTATTTGTCCTTTATATGATGTTATGGTTACCAATCAAACCTCATAGTTGCCATATTCGTCGAGAAGACTGCGCGCCAGTCCAGACCATTGTACTTAAAGGCGATACCGCGCTATACAACACCAGAGAGCGTCACACTAAAACAAATACACCCCTTACTAGTTTGGGCCCTATAAGTCCGATATCAATGTGGGTAGTGTCTGACGTTTTCTTAAAAGTGTGTCTAATTAACACTAAGATATACATAGTATAATTGAACAAAAGCACGTGTTTGTTGGAATGTCATTGCTAAACAAACACAGGCATTGTTGACAAGGAACCTTTGAAATGTACGGTTCCGCTGGAAGATTCCAAGCCAATGAAAGTAGTGGGAATGGGCTAGGCATCCTTCGGCCAATGTTGTTCCGTCAACAGGGTTTGTAAACGACGTCACGTGGGTGTCAAGTGTTCGTAAACAAACACCGTTGTGACAGTTGCGAAATTGTGTACCACTTGTAGTACCGTCGAGACATCTCGAATATGAGACAGGTCACGTGAACACGGACTATAGACCTTCGCTTGTGCTCGCTCATTCGGCCTCCGCACTGTGTCAGCTGCTCGCCAGGGTCGACTGAGGCTGTGGAGGCTCTCCGATGGACCATCACGGTGCCGGTCATCTTGCGAGCCGCGTGCATCCAGCTTTCCGTCCTCTAAGGGTACATCTCGGAGATGCCAAGCTTGGAACCTTCCCACAGCGCATGAGGTTACACAAAAAAATTTCTGTACTTTTAAAAAAGATTCCTTTGGGATTGCCTAGAAATAGTTTGTAATACTACAACAAATGGCTATGGTTATTTTTGCATTTTCGAGTTAATACTGAGTACACATGGCAACCATGATTATTTCATTGATACCAAGATAATTCAACACTGTCCAAATACAAATTTTTTTAGTTATAATTAGTTAAAACTCCGTTAATATGCCACTCAATAAATTCTGAACTAAGAATGTTTGTAAAATTACTTTTTTTTATTTAAGTTATTATTTTTACTAAAATTGGCACATAATTAATTTTATATTTTAACTGATGTTTCGTTCAAGCAACATTTCTGTTTAAATAAATATTCAACAATTTGGCTTGATTTTGTTGTGTCATGGAAAGCTATCCAGGGAACGGTTTACAAATAACTTTAACTATTGCAGTTACTGGTACAGTACCCGGGTAAGAAGCAGAACCCAGTATTACTACGAACACTTTTAGTAGTGATACGTTGTTTTCATGTAAATTTACAAAAAGAAATTACAGTGCCTCAAGCTTCTACGGGTCGTATTCCTGTCGCCTACACAAAGATCCTTTCGCTGGTCCGAATACCTCCAAATCCCACCAGAAACCCCGAGGATTGGGTTCTTGCGACTGAACTATGGCTCAAAAAGTAAGTAAAACTCAATGTTTTAACTAACGCTCTTATTTCCTTTGGAAATCAGCGAACTGTGCGGTTTTTATCGGCAACCTTAACAACCCAAAAGTCGTTTACTTTTCGAAAGAAAATGTTAGCTACCTTGATTTTTTTTTTTGTTTGTGGTCGTTCGATGCTGGGAATATTTACCAAAAATGTTTCAGATTATCTATTTCCCAATATGGAAAAACCAAAATACTTTGTTCAAGTTTTTTTGCATATCCGCAAAGTATGAGCGTTGAAAACCATTACTTCAGTTTCTATTGCAAATGTGCACATGTGATTATTTCATGGCTACCAAGATAATTCAACACTGTCCAAACACAAAATTTTAAATACAAATAGTTAAAACTCCGTTAATATTCCATTCCATAAATTCTGAACTAAGAATTTTTGTAAAATTACTTTTTTATTTAAGTTATTATTTTGAAGAAAATTCTATGTTTTCTTTATATTTAAAACTTAATTTTTGATGTTGGCATTTCTCAACTGATCAGTTTTTTTTAGTGGCGTTCAGTTGCGCACACTGCTCAGCCCACGCGGACCTACAGCCGGGCTCGACGAGGGACAGGCTTGCCACACGCCTCGCGGCACGCCGGAACCTGCTCCCCGGGGCGCGCTTCCACCAACGCGGCGCTGCCGCAACCCCGCGCGTGTGGCAACACTGCCGGCTGCGGACAGCGTCGCGTGCTCCGCTCCATCCTTGCATTCTCGCTTTCATTTACTGCGTCACATCATTTCACGTTTTCGTGCATTGAAATTTAAGACATTAAATACACTTTGTTACTGTTTACCAATTATGAATATCAGAAAAGCAACCGATTAAAAAAAAGTTATACTTACTTGACGTAATATAATACTAACTTTAATTTTGCATTCAAATAATTAATATAAATTATAAAAATGTAACTGTATGCTTGTCTGTTCGAGCATCACGCAAAAACTACTGTACCGAATTTGATGAAACTGTGCTTTAAAACTTATGATCTGACTTAAAAACTGGTGACGGAAGCCTTATTGGCGAGACGCGTCCACTTAGTGAAGTTCGCCCCCGATAGCAAACTAACGGCGCTAATAAGAGTTTAGTTATACATTTCCTCAATAGATGGCGTTGTCTGGAATTTGAAACGGCTATCACTTGGTGTTTGTTAGAGCAACACGCAAAAACTACGGAACTTCTATTTATGAAACTTTTTTTTTGTACAAAATCATACGATTAGACTTTAAAAAGTCTCTATTGAACACGAGAGCCGCTTGAAATAAATAAAATGACGAAACAAACATTTTAAATGTTCTGTAAAGAATTACGAACGAGGCGCTATCTCTTGTAACTATGTCATCAAATCTTGAATTGCATTCTAATTGTTTGCATTCCATCCATGCAGACTCTGCCTCAGATGGGACACTATGGGCCGATTCTCGAGGTAATTTTTACAATGATGAAACCTTTAATAGAACTGATATTTAATGCGATTTATTTTAGTTAAAAGTTAAAAAAATTCAAACGTGTTATTTGAAATAATTTACATTTAAAGTCATTTTTATCGTTTGATTATCCTAATACAAAACCCCCGGATGACCCCCGAATGGGGAGCCCTAGAAAAAGAAACGGGCTCCCATTTGGAAGCCACCCTGCAAGGTTTTTTTTGTTTCCACTCACCGTCTCTTTGGTAGCCTGACTTGTTGCAAGGGATTGATTGTATTCCTATCAGACAAATGCCGCCACTTGCCTGAGACAATCCACCTTGGAGGAGCCGAGCCGCGAACCCGGGCCCTACAAGTCACAAGGCAGGCGCTCTACCCCAGAGCCAGAGTGGTAGAGCGGTGTAATATCAGCAATATCCTGATGTTGCTACGAGAGAAGCCGTGGGTTATAAGCTATTTATAATAATAAAATAACTGGACTGATATTATAAATACCTATGGTTTGTAAACACTCAGTATTGAATATTATTATATAAACACACGTATAAAAATAAATTATTTATGTTATCAAAATAATCGAAATTAATTTTAATTAATATTAATTTACAATATTTATATACATGCACTTAAAAATACATTTGAAAAAAATTAAAAAATACAATTTATATCACTAATATTCATAATAAATAAATGTTTTAATGTTTTGTATTTATTTGTATGTATATATACGTATATAAATAACGTGAAATATACAAATATATTTACTTTTTTCACGTATAGGTATATTTACTTTTACTTGGGTGATTATATTTGATTTTGAACTCATGTGAGTCATGACTCAAATGTAAATTTATGACTATAGTTTACACATTAACAGAGACTCGATAGTTGTAAAGTATTGTGAATGTTTGTATAAGACATTAAATACATTAAAAGGGAAAGTTTTTTTACCAGTCAATAAATAGAGTTTGGGGGATGGTTTGGTGCCTGGCTTCACTGACGCCGAGTTGCAGCGACTATCGCCAGGCGCGGTCCGGGCTCGATGGCCGGCGAGGGGCCGTGGCGTGGGTGGAGCGTGGTTTCCCGCCGCTGCCTGCCACGCTCTGTATGCCCCCCCCCCTCCCTCTCACACACGGGTGCCCGGCGTCCGAGTTCACACGCTTCCGCGCACGAGGATTTCACTGGCATGCAATCTTCCAGCGGAACCGGTCCATGTCAAGGTTCCTTGTCGACAATACCTTTGTGTGTGTGTTTTTTTATCATTGGCGTTACAGCGAACGTGCGCATTTGTTCAAATAAACTAAACATTTCTTAGTGTTAATTAGACGCACTTGCAATGAAATGTCATGCACCATATACATTGATCTCGGTGTATTTGTGTTAGTACGACGATCGCTGGTGCTTCTAGCGCGGTATCGCCTTTAAGCGCAAGGCTCTAAACTGGCGCGTAGTTTTCTCGTCGTGTATAGGGCGACTGTGATATTTTAGTGGTAAAAATTACTCCGAATTACTCTTCTAACAAATGAAGTTTAAGATCGAAATACGGAAAAAAAGAACTATTCATTCTCCCTTAGCGCATTCTTATATATATATATATATATATATATATATATATATATATATATATATACACATAATAATTTTCTGCTATCAGGCAATTAAAATGAAGTCATTAAACACAGCAAGAGTAAAAACGTTGCCAGCATTATTAGAACGTACTTTTCTTACAAACATTATTTTTCGTTAATTATCAAATCGCCCGGTTATCTTGAAGCTCTGCGCACCGTGTGTGTGCATGGGCGGACGGGTTTGGGGGGGGATGGGGGTGTGAATGAAGTGTTGGGACTTCTTACAACCTCGCCGACTGACCAGCTGCGACCGCCTTGAAGATCTGTTCTCAATGTCCCATTGGCAAACGGGCTGTTCTGAGATTGCCCCAGTGAAACCTTGCGGGCGAGGCTTGGTCCACACGCAATCAATCCTGTAGTTCTGTATAAAAATTACCTAGCACAGAAAGTACCGATGATTCTGTTCCGTTGAAGACTAGTATCGAAATTCCAGGTTCTGAAAATCGGTTAAGGTTCCGAATACCCTAATCTACTTGTACTGCGGCTCTACGCAAGTGTCTTATATATTTTTAAATAGCTTGCGTCCAGGCGCGGATCTAAGGGGGGCGATAGGGGCGATCGCCCCCCCCCCCTTCAACCAGGAAAGCAAAATCTATGATGTAGCCAAATACATAAACACCCGCGCAATGTCTTACATGAAACCGAAATATTGTTAGCTGTGTGCCACATTGACACAGAGTAACTTCACTCTGGGCATGTTTCCTTCATCCTTCAACTTTTCAGCTGTCCTGAGCTCAAGGTAAAAGCATGGCTTGGAATGTTGGAAGGGGGTGGGGGGCGACAAGCTGGGCTGTCCCGTTACTGGAGTGGAGGGTGCATTGGAGGAGAGTTGCAGTGCGACCACAACCAACCCTCCCTCCCCAACTATACGCCGTGCCAACAGACGACTGCCTTGCCTTCTCGTCAGTAACCTACTGTATAGTCAGTGACAGGACAGTGTTCAGTGAAAGTAGCATAATGTTCGACGAAACTACTGATGCTTCACGAGTCCCAGTTAACACTTGTTTTGAGGTATGTACACAAAGATTCAGTGCACGAAGATTGTTTACAATTTTTAAATGTTCGACAATTTGTGAACAGTGAGGACAAGGACCAAGATGAAGTATATGAACCAACTGTATGTGGCAAAGATAATGGGCAAGTAGTACTTTCTGCTCTAAAGCATCACTGTCTTGACCTAAGCCATTGTGTTAGCATATCCACAGATGGGTTCAGTGTCATGGTGACAGAAATTCGTGGTGCTGTGGCTGATGTCAGGCGAGAAGCTGTGAATGCTGTTCACTGTCCACGTCACAATCATGCTCTTAATTTGGCCATATCAAAATCTTCCAGCGTCCAAGCAGTTCGAAATACTATTGCAACATTGAAAACGATAATATCGTTCTTCACTGCATCATCAAAATGCTCAACTTTACTCAAGAAAGTTTTATGTCACCAACTCTCTGGATTGTGTGAAACTCGTTGGAGTGAAAGACACGATGGCGTTTTGCAGTTCCGAACATCTTTTCTGAAAGTAGCTCAGGCTTTAGAGTGTGTCGCATCTTGGAAAGATGCTGAAAGTGCTGCAAAAGCCAAGACTTTTTTGACTGCACTTTGTGAGAGTGAATTTATTGTCACAGTCATCTGCTTATCTCATATGCTGGGAGACACTCTTCCTTTGAGTAGATTATATCAGAAGACTTCAATAGACCTTAAGGTTGCCCAAGATATTCTGACAGATACTCTTTCTGTTCTAAATACAAAAGGTACACAGTGCGAAGAGATATTTTCTTAACTTTTCAACGAAGCTGATGGTCTTGCCCAGGAGCTTGGTGTAGATATAACTATACCTCGACTTGTGAAAAGGCAAACACACAGACAAAATTACCCATCAACGAACCCTGTTGAATATTTCCGAAGAGCTTAATTCATTCCCATTCTGGTCCACATTGTCGAAGATTTAAAACATCGGTTTTCGGAAGAAACGCAACAGCTTCACAGCCTGTCAGCTTTGTTACCAACTTCCTCTTCTAGTCAAGTAAATGTCAAAAAAATTTCTACACAGTATGGCTCTCTCCTTGGAGTGAATGGGCTAGAATATGTAGAAAGACAACTTAATGCCGAGGTTCGATCATGGGAGGCGAAGTGGACCCGTGAGAAAGAAATTAAAAATACAATACCCTCCACAGCGCTCGATGTTCTCGCTTCGTGTGACGAGGAGCTGTATCCAGGCATCTACATTCTCCTGAAAATCTTAGTCACCTTACCCGTAAGTGTCGCTTCGGCAGAGAAAACATTTTCGACATTGAGAAGACTTAAGACGTGGTTGAGATCTACCACAAAGGAAGACAGGCTGACCGGACTTGCATTATTGCATGTCCATTATGGCTGCGAGATTGATAAAGAAAAAGTAATTTATCGCTTTGCAAGCAAGAGAATCCGCAGGATGGAATTCATTCTATGATGGAGAAAAACTGTTGTTTTGCAACTTCTAGTTGTGCACAATCATTATATTTACAAGACATTTTAATTTTAGTTATTACTACAAATGTTATGCCCATTATTTAATTATTGTATTTTATTTATTATTTTCTGATAACTTTATCATTTACCAAAACTAATTTTCTGGGAAAAATTTTACCGACTATACCAAAAGTGTATTTGACATTTTAAGCACAAAATTGCTATAAAAAACACCTTTTTGCATGCGAAAATCTATAATTTTTCCGTGGGGTGGACCGCCGGACTCTCCCATTTTAAATACTTTTGAAACCTACATTCGCCCCCCCCCCCCCCTGACATCAAACGCTGGATCCGCCCCTGCTTGCGTCACACTATATGAAGCAAAGTGAAACTAGAATATTCCTTAATTGTGCTAAATCTAGTTTTCAATTAATAACTTATAAATATTAGTTTAATATTTCTTTTGCGCTACTAGATGCCAAGGACAATTATAAAAAAATTTGGGACTTGTATCTTTACAGGTTTAATATAAACGCCACTCCCAACCTTATGGCATATTTGCGATTTATTAAATAAACTTTACTTATGAGTCAATGTATTATTTTTATAGGTGTTCACCTCTTAAGTAAACATACAACTTTCCAATAATTATTTTCTCGTCCAAAAAACTTTAATGGTTAAGTTTGAGTAGTTGAAGTATAGTTTACTTTTGGATTGTAAATATACTCCTTTCTTCTAACTCAGTAGCAAAATGTCATTGCAATAAGTATATATTCGAATAAAAAGACTGTGTGTTTGAAGTGGAATAAGCTTTCTGAGCAATGAAATTAATATAACTTACCACCAAATATTATTATACTTCTAAATAATAAGTTGTAATGTAAGTTTATCTTTATCTAGACAATTTAACAGTTATTTATTATATGTTAGTTTCCGAAACGAAACTGGGGGGGGGGGGGGGGGGGGGGTAAATCCAATGACTATCATAATGTATGATCAAACATTTATATTTTTCATGTTGTACAACTAGACATCCCAACTTAATGAACGAATTTCGATACTAATATTTTTTTTAAAATCAGCAACAGCTTACAGAAGGTAGCACTAACCTTGGAAATATTTTTATTTTTTTATTTAATTTGTCCTGGGAAAAATTATATATATTTTTTAAAAAAGCTCAAAACCAAGCCACTTTCGTTTTTTTTTTTTTTTTTTTTTTCACGAGTCGCTGTGAAAATGTCGGTTCTCGACTCTAGTTGGCGCGCGGTGGGAAAATATTCGTGTCTTCACTTTGGTTGTATTCCCTGCGGGCGACGTCTGCTCCAGGCTCGGACACGCGACGGTGCGAGACCACGTGTCATCTCCTTGAGAGGGGATGGGTGACAGGAGGGGGGGCGGGGTGAACCGGAAGGAGGAAGCTCGCGTGTGAGCGCCGGCAGGAACCACGGCGGAAAGAAAGCAGTCGGACCGTGTAAGCCGAGGCAGGCGCGGAACGTGTGAAGCGGGCCGGGACCGCGAGTCAACGACCAAAATGCCGACGTATCGCTTCCACGTGTGCTGGAGCCACGGGCACATCGGCGGGGGTTTTCCGCGAGTCAGGAACATAGCAGACGTTGTTGCGAGGACACCTATTCATTCCGTCAGTGTGCCAATGTTTTTTTTCTTATCGCTCCTCATCGTTTCTAATGATCCAAATGTCCTTGAACCGTTAAGGCCTAATTATGCCATTTATTATGGAGTGGGTGAGAAAGTGGGTTGGTGGACCTGCATTCCAGATCACTCGGATTTTAAATTCGTTCTGGTTTGTCTTCCAGGGTTTAATGAACTAACTTCAGGAAAGTGCTACTGAAAGTACTACTAAAATGCCACGGCTGATTTATATTCCAATAGCCTTATACCGTGCAGAGTGCCACTATGACTATTGACCTCGTTGTCGCGAGACGTTAATCCCAAATAATAAAGTGGAGCATACCGAGGACGTGTCTCGGTTTCGATGCCATTTGCGACCAAGCGAGAGAGCGTCACACCCACCCTCCATTCACATTAGGTAGATTTCAAAGAAATACTACCTATTGTAGCCGTTACCGTGGCGCGACATCCGCAAAATATTTATACAGTTTTTCGTTTCATGGTCCACAGACCCCAAAACCATCGTCAACTCAAAAGTTTGAAATATATTGTTACAAAAATTACTAATACACGCAAACTCATATATATATATATATATATAATATTTGTCTGCCATCAAGCAATTAAAATTATGTCATTAAACACAGTAAGAGCAAAAAAGTTACCAGCATTATTAGAACGTACTTTTCTTACAAACATTATATTTCGTTAATTAGCAATCAAATACACAAATTTTGAACCCTATTATAATTCGATACTCGAAAAAATTGACTTTTTCGTCCCGACCCAGCGGCCATCGATGCATGCGTGGATACTGCGCGGAGACAATTTCAGTCCAGCTGACGGTCTGCGTCATGTCTACGATGAGAATCGCTTCACGGCAATGGTTAAGCGCCATTTCCGCCAGCGACGTGGCGTTGGCGGAGCAGAACGTGGCTTCAACCACGCACGTCACGCGACGATCATCAACTCCGCGAACAAACGCGTGCCGGCACCGCGAGCGCGATGGCGGGTCGAGGGTCGACAAAGACACACATCGCCCACACGTCGGCCCCACGGCCCGCCATTCTTCCCTTCCGACGCGTGCCGGCATGCGACGTATCAAGGCCCCGTTAGCGCGACCTGGGAGGGGCAAGCTGGCGTCAACAAGCCCGCCCGGCCGCGAGAGTACTCGTGCGGAGAAGCCTAAGATAGTCCATCAAGTTCTGTCCCAGCCCGAACACGCCCGAATATTCACCTTCGGCCAACCTCGGGATTTGTTTTATTTTCGCGCAGGAAAAATGAATTCAAATATTAAAAGTGGTCGGTTAGGTTAGCTACATTGAAACACTTTAAAACACTGTGGACGGTTAGTTAGGTTAGTATAGCTACATTAAAATAAACAGAGAAATATAAATATATATTAATAAACCCGAGGTTGGCCGAATGTGAATATTCGGGCGTGTTCGGGCAGGGACAGAACTTGATGTACATCTTAGGCTTCCCACTCGTGCGAGGCGATGTCTTCCGGCGGGTGAAGACGCCCCCCACACACGATCAGTTCGAACTGTCAGTTCAGACTTATCTGTGTCGTGTGTGAGCAGGGTCGGTGGACTGATCAGTCGGAACTGATGGACTCACGAACTGATGGCTTCCCATCAAATCGGACTGTGGCCTCTAGAGCCCTCACTCCGAAATGCCGTGAGAAGGGAACAGCATCTTGCTAGTCCAAATAATCATTCCATAATCAATCAGTTGGGTGTCGTGTCAGACATATTTGTATATATTCTTTGCTTTTTTTTTTTCTTTTTTCTAACTAAAATGGCAGCTGCGGTTGCAGCATCCAAAGTTTCTTCCATATTACGCATGGAAACGATACATTCACTGCAACAGCAGTGACAAGACTGATCCTGGGGCCTTAAAACACATCGGCTTCACGTAAAAGGCATGAACCTCCGAGGAACACGAGATTTTATCACAATCTGCGGCGGAAATGTGTGGTTTTTGTTCGCAAACAGTGCTTGGTCGTGTCCGGCTCGTGTTCGGAAGGTCGTGGCAGAGGTGGCCCTGGACTTGGTCGTGCCCGGCTCGTGTTTGGGAGGTCGTGGCAGAGGTGGCCTATAAAAATGTTTCTTTCAAATAATTAAGAGATGTAATCAAAACATTGATAGAAAGAATGTGGACAATCAACTTAAAAAAAGAAACATATAACCCTGCACGACACGAAGACAGCGCTGACGAGCAAGCAGGCGAGAACAGATACGCCTTAGTTACGGACGACACTCTCATTCCAACTCTAGACCTAGGTCACGCACGAATGTTTAGTGGGTCACTGCGTAAGCTGTGGGGGAGCTCATTAAATTTTCCGAGGCCTGCATGACCTTGAAACTTTTTTGTTCCCGTGCAATATAAAACGCTCATTACGACACTGTGACACAGCCATCGGCAGGGGGAGATGGCTCTACGCTGAGACCAGAACGGAAAAAGACGAGACGATTTCACTGTTGTCAGTTATTGCAGTAGCAATGGAAAAGTTTTTTTTCCTTGGACATGCGTCATTGCTGGTTACACTGTATTACACAGAGAAACTCCGGTCACAGAAAAGAAAAAAATCAATAGGAAAACACACAAAACAAGACATTTACAGCCGATATATACCGTACAGAGAATTCCATGAAAGGAATTAAACAGAAAAATAATATCACAGGCAAAAAAAGTGGACTGAAAACAACGAGAAAGTTGCAAGAAATAACAAAAAAAAAGAAGAAGAAAACCCGTCCTTGGAAAACAAAACGACGTCAGCACAGACGAGCACAGTAGGTTTCCTAAGTCAAATGAGTAGAGACCTGCAAAATTCGCGGATTAATTTACCTCTAGGATAGACAAGACTCCACAGTCCTTTAAATACTCGCGGAAATGCCACCTGTTCATTGGCTACTGACGCGTGAGTCGTCTCAACTAGGCTGTCCGTCGTAATTCGGCACTTTCTTGGTTTAGTGTTTCCCATTGGGCTCACAGTTCCCCGGATAAAATGTGGGCCAATCGCAGAAGCGGTACGAAGGTATGGTCGTTTTGATGCTAGCCTACCGCGAAATGAATCCGCGAATTTTGCATGTTTCCACAAAGAAGTTGCGACTTTTCGGAAACTGGCAGTGTGTTTGTGCCTGATGGCGAACAGTAAACTGCTGCGCCAGCAATTGGCGAAGTGAGGTAACTCCTTGTGGGAGGAGCACGCCAGCCGGGCCACGGGCGGGAAGCACGACAACTGCTGGTCGCTCGCGCCAAGCGCCCGGCAACAGGTGGCCGCTCCGCCGCGGACACTCTGATCCGACAGTCACTTCAGGGGTTCAGAGGCCGCGGACAGCCGCTCCCACGCAGACAGTCGCGTCGCCGCCGAACAGGGGTTCAGAACCGGGAAATACCGGTCCCGAAGTTACTGGGAATTCCCGGTACTTTTGAAATAGTAAAATAACGGGGAATTTAAAATCGATTCCCTGTTCTTTCGTTAATTCGGGACTCGACATCAACATCATAACTTTTTTCCCGCTCCGCTAAGGTTACTTTCAGATACTCTCCTCTAGCGAGGCGATCATGCGGGTGCTTCTCAGCCGGCACAGAAATAGAGAGAGAGAGAGAAAAAAGACATTTTTTTTTCTAAATAAACATAAATTAATAAAATTATTACTCTCTTCAAATAAGCTCAAACCCCGTTGTGTTGCCCTCTGCCCAAACACTCCCTTACTAGATGCCAGCAAGTCGGGGTGGGGTCAGGCGCAGGCTGGTCCCTACCACCGCGACCCGCCTATCCCTGCAGCATGGCAGGGTTCAACCTGAGCCGCACGCCGCCACGTGGAGCCCGGAAACGGAGTCCGACAAGTTCTCTGCACCGTTCGCATCATATTCTCCGTCCTTTTAACGTCTGATATCAATTTTTCAAGAAAACGTTGCTTTAAATTTCGGCCTTGAACTTTTACTCCCATCGCGCCCAAATATGTTTCACTTAAAAAAAAAAAAAATTCTAATGATATCTAATAAGGAAATGAAAACGTGTGACTGAAAGGGTTAACAGCTGCGCTGAAGTCAGCCAGTTGAAGCCCTGCCCCTGTTGTCAGCCGGTGACGACAGAGCGCAGTGTCGCTCAACGGGACGGCGTGTACGCGCGGCTGTCAAGGCCGTGCGGCGGCGTCCTTGCGCCCGGGGCCGATGACAGATAGCGCTCCCGCGGCGGCTGTCGTAAACATCTCCCGCTGCCCATTCATTCACAAGGCACTCACGTCGGCCGCGCCTTCCCTCGCCGCGACCGTGCGCCGGTCCCACGACTGCGCGGGTCGAACACGCCCCGTGTCGAAGGTCGCGGATTACTATCTCGCGCTTGTTTGTACTCCTGCCGTGGGCTCTTCGGAGCAAAAACACAGCCAATGAGGAGAGGCCAAACATGACTGGTTGGTAACAAAAGCCAATGGCTGGGAAGCCGTCCCCTGAGTGGCACACACCTGAGCCAATGGAACAAGCCCCTCGTTTTTGGCCAACGCGTATTTTTTTTTTGTAAATGGAACATAAATATTATTGAAAATTGCCTGATATTTGTACATTTGTACATTTGCATGAACAAAAAATTAATCACTACAAAATAGTGTTCGCAGTAATACTGGGTTATGATTCTTACCTGGGCATTTATGCTCCATGTGTTAAAGTTATTTGTAAGGCGCCTTTCACGCTATCCGGAAATCGGACGGCAGCGAGATACATCGAGGGGCATGAGCGTGTTCACACTCGGAACGAACACCCGGTAGTTTCGCTGTCCGGCCGCCTGATGACTCGCCGGACCGCCGCTACTGTCGTCCGGACGCCGAACGGCGAAGTATCCGGGTAACTGCGCAGTAGCACACTGCGCAGCATCGGTGCGTTCACTCTTCCCGGCAGCTTACCGGGCAGTTCGTCCGGCGGCCTTCAATTTGGTAAAGTGTTGTTACAGAGTTGTATAAGATGTGAGTGAACTTAAATACTGATGTCGACAAATCAATCTGTTTAGTTCAGGAAAGGTCCGTTTTGTGGGGTAAAACATTGGAGATTTACAAGGACAAAAATATCACAATGAAAAATGGCGTTAAGTTTGCGTCTAGTTTTTTTGAAGATTTCCAAGGTAAATTACCTGCCGAAAATTGTTATTTTTCTATAATTATTAATTCTTCTCTAGTTATTAATATTTTTTTTTTTACGACTTTTCCTCATTTATATTTACTTAAATTCATTTTAATGCTCTAAATAAATATTTTGTTTCAGAATTCCCGTTTAATGCCTGGAAAAAAACATCAAAAATATTTAGATAAACATGTTTTAGAGTGTTTCGTTATTTTTGTTTGCAATAATATTCGCCAGAGTGATACAGCCGGCATTTATAAGGGCTGAATGCAGGTCCTCAGTTTGTGTTTTGACGCTCCAAATGAACTCTGAAAAGACCACGAAGTTCATTGAATGTTGTCACTGACATACGAAAATAATTAAAAAAAAACTATATATTGTCTCAGTTCTTGAAATAGAAAAAACGCCCCAATCTCATCCTTTCTGAATTTATCCTGTCTATTTACAGTCTATTTCGCTATTTTTACATCTTTGAACTATTTTTACGTCTTTGAACCAAATTTATAACAGCACATAATTTCTGTCTTCTGTCCTTGGCTTCAACAACCGATAAAATCCCGGAAGAATACGGTGTAGTGTGAAAGTGACGTAAATTTTTCTTTGTCCGGCAATATTGCCACCCGGGAACCTGACAGTGTCAAAGGAGCCTAAACTGTACCTTGAATATCTTTCCAGTATTAAAAGCGTACAAAACAAAATAAAGTACGGTTATTGAATATTAGATTCTCTTTTCCAAGGTTTAAAAAGAATATGTTTGAACGAAACACCTATTTAAATATAAAATTATGCACCAATTTTCTTAAGAAATACTCAATATTATCTTGAAAAACGTATTTAATTTATCCACAAATAATCATAGCCATGTGTTTTACAAAATTACAATATATTTCTTGTAGTATTATTAAACTATTTATCCGCAACTGGTTTTCAAAGGAATCCTTCCTGTGTGTATTTTTTAATTTTTTTATTTTCACTGTGTTGCAGTGTTTTCTGGGTAAGCAAAAAGTCTGAGAAAGCAAAATTATATCGAGCCCTACCACCTTCTAGTTCTCACTTGATTTATCGACTTTGATGTCAGCTGCATTATAGCGCCAAAAGTCGGTACAATCTGCCATTTCGACGCCGCTCAACCTCGAAAGTGAAGCCATTCTATTAGACAATAGCCGCAAAACCCCACGAGCTTACTTTCAAAAATGAATTTCAATTAGTGTTGTCCATAACAGCAATATTGCAATGACGGTGCGTGAAAACGGTGGTATGGGCACCTAGAGCTAGGCAACACATCGTGCGCCGGGTCGTGTGTAGAGACAGAAGAAACTTGTACGACGTGTTGCCTACTGACAGGCGTTCCGTTGAGATCTCGGTGCACTTAACATAATACGTGCACCACTCATTTTCAGACTTCCTGGCGTGTTCTTTACTGCTGTTTAGAAAGTACCGAGCAGCCATGACCTAAAATATGTAAATGATTTAACGTCACTTAACGTTCAATGACGATTTTCAAAGTAACCGTTCACCACGTCTGTTCGTGGTTACATATAAATAAAAGTTATTATAAATTTTACCTTTGGCGGCTTAAGACAATACATTTGGTCCATCTTACTGTTAACTTTACAGGGTTAGGAGCTTACAGGAACATTATACTGTGAGCAAAATGTTTTTGTGGACATTCTTAATAGTATTATGCATTAAGTATATTAAAACAAGTATAGATACCATACATGTGTACCAACATTTAACACATAATCAATTTCACTCATTACTTTGATTTAACAACTTGTGGGTGTTTTCTTGTAAGCTTTTGATACTTTGAAATATTTATTTAATCTCGTGATTTCTCAATTTAACTGCTTATATTATGTACCCATGTTTCGAAATCTAATCCCCATGTTTCAAATATTGATCCTGAAATTCCAAACAACAATCCTCATATAGAAGCTCATTTACATACTCGGTTTGATATGGTTTACCTTCGCTCGATTTTGGACACTAGCTGCAGGAGATGTTAACTCCGAGATTATAGTGGGCTCCGTACCACTTGGCTACAGACTCAGTCCTCGTGAATGCAAGTCATGACGAGTTGTTGGGATCGAACCCATGACCCTCGGCACTTGAGCGCAACTGGTTAGCAATCACGGTAACCGAGGACCCTACAGAAATACTTTGAAGTTAAACTTCTTTAGGCGCGTTATGAAAAATGATGAGAGTGATCTTTTACGATGCGCGCGCACCATGCTATTAAATTTTTACAGGATGAAAAAAAAAGGCCACATACAAAAATTTTTTACATACAAATAAAAATGATATATGTGCTTTTAAATCTTACACTTTAGTGATTGATATTAAATACTGATCCATATCATTAAAAACTTTTATCTATTGTGAATATTTATCGTGATAGCAATTGTGTTTATAAATTTTTTCAAGTGTATTTTTTTATATGTGAGGTTATGTTCTCATATGTATAATTTATTTTAATAAGTTATTACATACTTAATATTTAATATTAATAAATTAGGATAAGCACTCTGCATCTTTAATGATTTTAATTATTAATTCAAATTTAACTAGATTAATTCACTAAATTAAATCATTTTTTTATACATGGGTTTATATTAATGTCGAATACTGAGTATTTATTAAAGTATTAATTACATTATTTTTATACTTTACCAACAGTATTTCATAATACCACTGCATTCCTTTTATTATCTTATTTCTCTTAATTATTTGCATGCAAAATTAAAGTACGCCAATAACGCAAGTATAACTTCTAGCGCACGTACACAATTATTACCGAGGAGCATGTCTTGCCAACGACAGTCGAGCCCCGCCGTGCCAGCGACCAGGGAACGAATCACGAATGCGCTCAGCTGCGGCTGCCGTCACGTGTCACCACGTGTCGAGGACAACTGAAGGACGACGGACGGACATTTCGACTCCCACGAGCACGACACCATACATCAGCCGACTACATCCGCTGCGGACCGCACCGCTATTCGGGGCAGCGTCGCCTTGGAAACACGGCAATCACGACTCCTTCTTTGAATGATTCATGGCGTGGGGAAATTTGATTTAATACAATTTCTCGGACATACGCCATTGCAGTTTTGCTCTGTTCGTCACGGAAAAAACAATTCAAGAACATAATCTAATAAATAAATATTTTTGACGTGACAACGTCTAATAAATCGATGAACGCCGGCTGCACGCACGAAAAAGTGTCCCGTTACGCACATTGTACGCTTGCACCGCATCTATCTCTCTTCCACTCGACTGTTTATAAAGTGAAGTGAAAAGTTAATGTGGTTTTCATTGCTTATTACAACAATTTTGGCAATAAAGGTTAATTATTCTTGCATTTTAAAAATCTGATTACTAGTATAATTTCAAGTATTTATTCTTTTATTATTAAAATAAAAATGATTCAATTTTATTCATAAAGTATGCAATCATTTCATCGATGTTTTGTTATGACGTTGTCACGTTTAACTATCGTCCGTAAACCGACTTTACAAACAACGAATTTTTTAAACATAAACCCACACAGAACAAGCCTGTTTTCCAGTGTCCGATATCAGTCTTTGCCTGATGACGGGAACAGATGCCAGTTGAAACTGTTTTGTCATAGGAAACCTACTGTGTTCGTCGGTGTTGTCGTCATTGTTGTCCATAATACCTGTTTGGGTACATCGTAGGGTTTATCTGCTTGACATAGCTGTTTCAGGCTTTTTCTCTGTGGGCTTGTGTTTCATTTTTAAATTTGCGTTCTAGGATATTTTTTTTTCAATGACAAACAGTGCAAAACTGCAATGGCCTATTTCCAAGAAATTGTACTAAATCACATCACTCGCGAGGTATGAAACGTCGGAGTCATCGTTTGCGTTACTTGAACACACATCAGAATTTATTTCACTTTGCACTTTGCGTTTTGCATTTTATGTGTGGTGCAGTTAGATAAGCGTTTCTTCAGAAGCGTGTGGAAACAGTTTTACTCAAAAATTATAAAAAAAAGGAGGGGGGGGGGGCAGGTTTCTCATTTTAATCCCTGTTAAAATGTGGATTTTTTTTACTGTAATAAAATCGGCTTACTAAAAGAATTTATGTTTTGTATATTTTTTCCACATACTACTTTACATCAACTTCTTCAATTACACAAACAACCCTTCATTAATCACTTAAACTTAGTTTTGCATGAAACCGTTTTATAATGAAAAATTCGTTCAGATAAATAACATCAAACTTGCAACGTAGTGCAGCACTCTGGAACTGTACTTGTGCAGCGGTTCCCAATTTTTTTTCGGCCAGGAAACCCTATGATCGACTGTTCTTTTGGCGGACCCCCAACTTCTTCAATGGTAGTTATTTGACAGTAATTGTGCCTGCTTTATACGACATTCGTCCTGACTCACGGAACCCCTGTGACCCTGCCAAGGAACGACAGGGTTCCACGGTACATCTTTTGGGAACCGCTGCTTTAGTGTTAGCTAGTTATCCCACTGTTATCAGTAAACATGACGACTTTATAGGCCAAAGTATGGCGTCACGAGAAAAGGGGGCCCAAGTTTTGACTCCGCCTTCTAGAGTGAAGCGAAAGGCGAGTTAACGAGTCCGCGTGAGTTACACTGAGCAGGCAGCAGCGAGTGAATGCGCAAGCCTCGCGCAGTGTAATTGGCCGTTACGAAAGCTCTCAAACCGACGGACGATAACGGAAGCGCACACGGCTGTAAACCGGAGAAGTCTAAGATTCACTAACATGGAGTTAGACGACCGAACATTTCCGAACACGTCCGAAGGTTGCCTCCCACTGGTGCAACCAAATAACGTAATAGGGAATAAGAAATACACGAGACAAATGATTGCAAAGAACCTAGCGTCGTGGAGTGTACCTTTGTTTTTAAGTGAGTAAAATCAGTTACAGTAGTGGTATCTAGCGGCGTGGAGTGTAAAATAGCTAGAAAGCATTGCAGAAAAGTGTTTCGTGCTTCGCCAATGCTATTTGGCCAGATTTTCCTGGTGCATCTTCGTTTTCGGAATACACGCAATTTTACAATTTTCGAGTAACTAATCCTTCATTAAAGTTACAATAATCTATATGTGCGAAAGTCTACCATACTGATAAAATAAAGATTTGCGAAAATTATACTACTTGAACAATGATTTTACAATTGACTTAACCTAAACAACCTTTTACTTTCACAACAGCAAAAATAAATACGAAACGCAGATAATTCGAGCGTCTGACACCAGGTGGGTGAATCTAAGGCTTCCCTCGACACAGCGATGGGCGGACCCCAGCATCGACGGACGGCTTCACACACGACCGGCCAGGCGTGCCAACTGCTAACGAGCTGTTTCGGACCGGGCAAGGCTGCCGTGCCCGCTGATGCGGTAACGCCGTTACGGAACTTCCTGTTGCACGTCCAGCAAACTGGAATAATCACTGTCTCTCCACCTCCCCCCTCGCCTAAAGGGGGCTGGCCCACTTCTTCAGCCCCGTCTCACTGGGCGTCGGCCGTCGGGGAAGCGAAAGTCCTTCGGCGCAGATCCCCGCTGTCCGATGACGCATGGCGCGCGCGACGTCTCTCGGTGATTGGTTCCCTCGGCCTTGGTGTGTGTGTGCGTAGTTATCTCGTGGTTGGGCACTTCTGAATGTACCTATGTAAAGAATCTCTGCAATCCAACACTATTGCGAGCACCTAGATGAGATAAAAGTTCGGGCTGCCAGATAGTTTGTAAGACTTCTGGCGAGGGCCGATAAGTAGTTTTGATTCCGCATTAAGTTTGTAAACTATATTTTTAGATGTGATAGAATCGCTAAAAGGCGTGTTTCCAGAGTAACGTTTAGTCATTAAAACGACAGGTACATATTCTTGAAAGTACTTAAGGAACTTGCATTACACCTTTCCCTTCATTACCCACTGATCAAATTTCATAGTTGCCCTATGGACGACGAGAAGACTGCGCGCCAGTTCAGAGCCGCCACAACGCTAGAAGCACCAGCGAGCGTCGCACTTACCATCCCGCGCCTCACTAACAACGATACACCCCTGACTATGCGGGCCCCCTAAAATTATCGTAATATCCTTGGGTGGTTTCGTCGACTTCCTATCTCCCGGACGAACGCGGTCAGCCGCAGCGTGAGGGTCACACATGCCGTGAGAACCGCTGCTGCTTGTTTGTGCTAGTTTCCACCGTCGAGCGCGCCACAGCCGCCTCTTCGGGCGAGAGGAGGCGGCAACACCGCGCCCAGTTTTCTGTTCGAGCGGGCTCCTCGTCGTGGTCTTGCGCAACAGAACTTCCGTGGAAGGAAAACCATTATCATTTCACCAAGAAGACTATTTACCTGCTCAACTGATTTGATACAATTTCTTGGACACACGCCATTGCAGTTTTGCATATGTTTGTCATGGAAAGTACTCAAGAACGCAAACTAAGAAACAAAAATAAAAAACCCGCAGAGAACTCGCCCAGATCAGCTATGTCAAACAGATAAACCCAAAGATGTCGGCATGCTGTGAATGTAGTTGAAGTCACTTTTTTTTACTTCTTGTCACGCCTCAAATAATTGCGGAAATTGTGATTGACCACGTCTGATGATGGTTAGTAAGTATGATTTTGAATCTTCGTCGTTAAACACAGTCACTTACAGACTGACGGGGGCTCAGGAGCGAGCCGTGGTCAAGGCTTCTCTTCCCTTCCCCCTTCCCACTTCCCCCTCCCTTAGCGCAAGTATTGAAATTATTTAAGAAGCATCTCAAGGGCCACCTCCGTACCAATCTTGAAAACGACAGTTCAAACAACCCGTGATCTGGAAAGACTGAAGCAAAGTTTCCCAATGTTTGGTATACAAAATAACCTGGGAGAAAACTATATTCACACATAATTAACTTTAACAAATACATGTAAGTAGATATATTTTTCACTAGGAGGTAGTTATAACAAAGTATTCAAGAAAACTTACTTATTATGTTGTATTTTGTCGCGGTTGACACTCCCGGTGTCACACCACCACAAGTTAGACACCCGTCTGGGAACAGCCTTCAACGCTCCAATCTTGTTTATCTTTTTTAAATTATTATTTTGCACGCTGCTCCGATAAACGAGTGCCCCAAAATTCATAAATAAATTATTCAAAAAATTTTTAGAAATGGAAGAGAACAGATTAATAGCATTTAAAATAAAAAGAACGTAATAACTTGAAATGTCAAAAACTTTAATGAGACCATTCGCGCATGAGCATGGTAAGGAATTTAATTTAAGACCAAATATCAAAAATATTACAATTATATCTAAAACCTTTTGCCCTATAAAGTTACAGAGGCTTTTAATATAGCCACGTTTTAATATATACCAATAAATAATAAATACTGCAATGAACGCATAAATAAATTCAAACATTGATACAAAAACCGCTCTAAAAAAATATATATGTATAAATAATAAATTACAATACTATTCAAATAAAAGTTAGTAAAAATTAATGTCTCTCTAAAGCATCTTGATTACACCCGGGTGATTTTATTTTACGACGCTTCATGGCAAGCTCGATGGAAGGTTCGATAAAAATGAGTACGAGGACGCAACATACACTCGACGAGGGAATTAGGGTCTTTTGGCAAAAGTTATTTTTAAATTGTTCACTGTTATGGTGGGCAAAGTTTATATCAACGCCCCGGGGTTACAGGGGCAAAAGTTCGGAGCCGGAATCACTTACTTGGATTGAAAGTTGTACGTCGCATCCCACCCCGGACCTCCTGGCCCGGAGTTTAGCCGGCTGTACTTTAGCACACATGCTAAATGCTTCATTAACGAAAAATGTAGCGTGGACTCTTCATCCTCTTGGCAGCACCCGCCACAATGTCAGTATTTCCCGAAGCTCAATATACGTCAGCTGATTTATGTTAAAAAATATTCACGAGTCCCCGCCGGCCCAATACCACAAGCCATCGCCGCGCTCGTCACGCCCGAAGCGCATACACGTTCACCACGGCGATCAGCTGACGACTCCCTCATACAGCTCATTCCGTCCCTCTTGACGTATTTCCCCCCACCACCTTATTGCCTTGGAACAGTCCATTTAAATGTTCACGGAGGGGAAGCGTCGTACACCGTATTATGATTCAAAGTCCAAAACGATATAATTAAATATCAAGAAACTAAACCATTTAAAAAAATAATAATATAAAAACATATTTAAAAATAAGATTAACAAAACTTATAAAAGACCAATACTTATAAAAAAAGTAAAAGGGCAAATACTAAAACTAAAATTACGTCACAGCCATAATTCAAAATTAATTAAAATAAATATAAAATCAAGTGGCCATGCCACCTATGGCCACATTTTTTAATCTCTAAACAAGTCTGGTTGTGGATTGATGATGGGTTGGCAGCCTCAAGGATGTTTTGGATACCCATCCATCGCCCAAACCACGGCGCGACCAGGGAAGACTACGAGATATGATTTTGTGGTTGTTTTTGACACCGTATCACGTGGTTGGAGAGAAAGGTACCACACAGTATCCAGTTTTTTTCCATTAGTGAAAAATTTCCGACTCAGCATGGAATCGAACCCGTAACATATTATACGCCAATCATGATTTCAGACTTCTCCTCATGAAGTAGCTTGGCTTCTGCGTTGTAGCCGTGTCCTTGGCGAATAATTCACCGACGTTTCAGTCGACATTGCAGTCGCCATCATCAATGAGCAGTTAACTACTGGTAACTGCTCCCTGATGATGGCGACTACAATGTCGACCGAAACGTCGGTGAATTATTCGCCAAGGACACGGTTACAACCCAGAAGCCACGCTACTTCAGACAATGGCCGTGAAAGCCTGCGAACATTATTACTTCTCCTCATACTCGTAACACTTACTTGATTGCGCATTTAGCTTCAAACGTCCTTTACGCTTCGTTGCAGCTTTTGGATGGACGACTTTCCTGTTCACATCAATTCCCGGTGATCCCGTCCTGACCATGAATAAGAAACGTGTGGAAACTTTATATCAGCGCAGACTCTTGATCTCCGCCGCTGGTTGACGACAGATCACTCCTGCTTACTGGAACCAGTAGACTCTCGCGAAACGAAAACAAGACTCTGAGTCTCTGATGTCACTTTGAATGTTAAGCACGGGGAATTACCGCTACACACGAGTGGGTCATGAGAGGAATGCCGGGAGGGGAATCCGGTTTTCACCGGAACAATTTAAACACGGGAGACTCCATGACACAAACCTTCCTCATCTCACAATTTGGATGTCACCTTTAAGTTGTTTGTTTCAGCTACGTAGAGCTGCAAGCTTATCTCCAGTCCCCTGAATGTGCATTTAGTAAAAACTTTTACGTTAATTTGCAATAACACTTATAACACTTTTTTTCTCTTCATTTTAGATATGTAATGTACTCGTAGCTGTGTAAAACTACACACTGTCAGTATTTATTCTCATCCATTGTCTGCTAATTCACTACTGTAGCTGCATGTTCTTCACTATCCCACAGCTATCATCCTCTGGACATTTTTGTGATGATTTTTTTTGTTATCAGAACTTTAATTTTCTTTTTAAATTACAGGAACATATTTTGTATAATGCATAGCAAGACTCTTCGTGCCAGAAGATTCCCTAGATGGATAATGGAGAAGGCATCATTATGCAAAGAGTAGCCAAAGCCATGACCATTTGAAGTTAAACTCCCATAAAATACTATCTCCGTGGGTTTTCTCAGCTGAAAATTCATTATAAAATATTTTCATGTTCGCGGCTCGAGTTTTATATCCTTCGAAGAATGTTGGAATTTTAGTTTTGACCGCATTGAAAAGAGGAAAATAAATCACGATCTTGCAATGAATAAATCGGAATTTCTGAGCTTGTCTTTCTCTCTGTCATGAGTGCGTACTAAAATCAAATTGTTCACTCACTTTTTTGCGTAGTTCTAAGTGAGATGGCTAAGTCCTCGAGGTGGTATCGCTTACCTGCAGGTATTCTGAACGCTTCCGAGGACGAAGATGGGGGAAATCTGACAAGAGCATCGATAGGCGGACTACCTCCATTTTGTATTTTAATCAGACATTTTTAACGCAACAATTTTACATCAGTTAGTTAACTAAAGTGGAGTATGTATAGGTGGGGTTAACACTTTTAAAAAATCACATATATTCATACCTTACCTAGTATTCTAAACGCAGTAGTTTTCGCACCGAACCAACTGCACCACGGAGTCGGCTAATATGTTGAGAAGTGTAAACGTGCCATAGTTTATGTTGTACAACTAATAGTTGTTTATATAAAGGCTTAATAAAACGGAATAGCTGAGATTGTAGGTATTTAAGTCCGTGTGAAGTAGAATGGTGGATTTTTGTTGTAGTTACAGTTTTGAATTATTCATCGAAATGTTTGGCATTAAAATGCATAAAGAATGTCTTCCCGAATGTGAAAAGGGAGGAAATAGCTGATAGGGTCAGAGCGGGTGAAAAAACGTGTCATAAACGTTTTAATATTCCTTTAACACTGCTTCAAGTGTGCAAGACTGTTCCCTGTGATACGTAAGCTTTACTGCAGGCTGTTGTGTATTATAATAATATTAATCGGCTAGGCAATTATTCCCCCAAGGCTGGGTCTCACTCGCAGATTTGATTATTTTTTTTTTAGTCTTTGCATATTTTCCTGTAAATTTATTCCGATAGCTAGAGACTGGACTAGGTTTCAGTGACCTTCAGGATACTCCACGATCCTGTACGTGTCGGGCAAATGCCACTTGCTCATTGGCTACTGACTCGTGACGCCTGTTATCAGGCCTGCTTGTTATTCGATACTTATTTTGTTCAGGGTTTTCCATTGGCTCAAAGTCCTTCAGAGTAACTGAGATCCAATCATTGAAGCAACACCAAGGTAAAGGTGTTTGGAGGCAACACTATCGCTATATGAATCCGCGAATTTTTCCTGCTCTACCGATGGCTGTTTTGCATTTGTTGTTGGCTCACAAATTTTCTCGCAAGATATTTGCTAGAAGTTATTTTCGAACTGTAAAAGCTGCGCAAGCGATAATGTGACGTTTTACCACTGTAAGATAGTTTTAGGTAACTATCTGTCGAGAAAATTTGAGACAAAACATAAAATGCAATAGAACTTTCGGAATGAATTTATATGAAAATACCTTCAAATTTATTAATAGAAACTATACAAAAAATTAACTAACCAACATGGGGCGTGGGACCGAGCCATAAGAAATATACCAACCAATAGGCTATTGACTCAATGCTCATATAGAGACCTGGTAATTGCGAATTCGTTTAGCGTCACGCTAAAATTCAAGTCTTATTTTTGCTCTACCGAATTTTGCTAGTCCATTGGCTGATTTATTAGCCAGAAACCATTTTTTTCTTGTCAATCGGCAGTAACTTATTCACTTACTTCCCTCCCAAGTGAATATCGTTGACTAACGGTTGTAGAGGGGTTGTGTCCAAATAACCTCTGTCCAATCATGAAAACGGCGCATGAGTATGAACATTTGCATTGTAGCGTACGAAAAAATGAATCCGTGATATTTCCGTAACCATACTGATTGAAAAAAAATTGGGCGCATGTATTTATGTACGCGCGTTAGAAGTTATACTTACTTGACGTAATAAAAAACTAACTTTAGTTTTACATGTTATTAATTAATAAAAATAAAATAAAAAAGGACTGGAGTGATATTGGTAAATGTATAAATTCAATCAAACTAAAAATTTTTAATTAATTCTTCATATTCAACATTAATATATACGTGTATAAATTTAATTAATTTAGTAAAATAATCGAGATAAAAATTTAATTAATAATAAAACATCAATAAATATGTTGAAAGTTTTTTTCTAATTTATTTATTTTTATTATTTAGTAAATAATAATGATGTAATATTTTATAATTTATATTGCAAATAAATTACACGTACGGGAACATAACCTCACTTATATAAATACACACGAAATTACACTTCAAAAAGTTTATAAATACAATTTCTATAACTAATATTCACAATAAATATATATTTTTTCAATTACCTATATGGACCAGCATTCAATATCAATCACTTAAATATTTGATTTCAAAGCATATTTATAAATTTTATTTGTATGTACCATTCTTTTTTTAATCCTGTGAAAATTTCATTGCACGGTTCGCGTGCATCGTAAAAACTCACTCATAATTATTTTTTTTTCATAACGCGCCTAAAGAAGTATAGCTTTAACACGAGCCACTCCCGCAGCTGGGAGCGAAACGACTGCTCGTTGCTCGCCAAACAAGCTTGAATACTGAGCTATCCCTGCCACCTTGATACACCCCCTCCCCCCCCCCAACCCAAACCCTCTTTCCCGCACATGTAAACGTGTATAAAAATACATGCGTGAAAAGTTGACGTGCGGCCGTTGAATTAATGGGACGACACTCGGAGCACTTGGCACTCCCGTTAGCTTGGCGCGGCGGGCAGGTGGCGCTCAAAGGAGATTAGCAAATTACCTCGCTTAACCTCCTGCGCCATAAATCATCACGTCACTGAAATGGCGGATCCATTAATTATCCCCCCCTTTTCACCATGTATCCGGGAATCGAGGAGGACAAGAGAGAGAGAGATAGAGATAACAAGATAGCCCTGGAGTAGGTACTAATCCCCATAAAACATTCAGAAATTTTTTCAAACATTAGTGAAGGCTTCAATGTTGCATTACAATTGTTTGATTCATAACTCAACAGAATTTAGAACTGCGTCATCGTTGTTTAAAAATTACATTAATTACATCCCAAATCAGAGGCTAAATGTAAAATGCGTAAGTTAGTATACTTATTGTCTACCTAACTTATTTTCAGAGTTTAAGGAAAAGAAAAAGAAAAAATTAAGTTCAGAATCGAAGAAACATCTAATACAATTTTTATGGGGTGGGGGGAAATTGAGAATAACGTGGAATCTGAGGCGTTAGGGTCAAAATGCCCATCTTTTTCAATCCATAAATGATGTCGGACGAGTTTACTTTGTCTTTACCACAAATTGCAGCAATTAAGCAGATATATGCCTATTCCTGTCCGTCTTCTCACTGAAAATTACAAATACATCAGATCCAAACAATTGTGTAAGTATCGAAGATGTACAAATACCACCAAGAAATAAATAGTTCGGAGAATACTGCAAATCTTGTAGCATAATTTTATCACATAAATTTGTAATATATCTACAACCTAGTTCCCATCATATTATATAGCCAAATAAATTACAGTTCTACATATATATAAGAAACAGAATACAAATAAATGAAATATCTCAAATTAGTTGTAACGAGGCATGTAACCAGCAACCTGTGGATAAGATAAGGTTTAGTTTGCAAAGTGGTCTCAGGCAGCTGTTACAGATTCACACCTCTAGCTCTACGGTCGATACAAGCAAAACGTTTCAGCTTTGTGTCGTACGGCAGTGCAGAGGGCATAACAAACGTTAAAGATTGAAGCTATCTTGTATTTAATATGTTTCTGTCCCTTAACTAGTGTTTATGATTATTACAAATTTGACTCAAACAAGACAGGAAAAATATTTCAAGCGGAATATATTAAGTTGATAGCAATTGTCTGCTTTTAAAAAATGAATTGTTTCCATATTATTTATTTAAATAATATTAATGTAATATTGCTTATTACATGTTTTTTATATATAATAATTTTATATAATCTGGTGATACTGGCGCTAAAAAATATATATAAAAAGCTATCGCTTTCTAAGTCTTAAAGGATTTATTAATTCCTTATGCATGTCTTATCCGAATTTCTGTTCTCGAATATTGGCAAGTCTTGCCAACTGCTGGCATCGAACTATTGACCTTTTATACATCAGGCGAGCAAGGCGCCACACATTCCGTTGCCACAGAGGACTAGTTGCTACAACACATTTGGTTATCATCGCCATTTGTAAATAGTGATAATTTTTGTTTTTGTGTTTAATATTCAACTGAAACAAAAAAAAAATTGGTTGTCTGTAAAGTCGATTTACGGACGATAGTTTAACGTGACAACGTCATAACAAAACATTGATGAAATGATTGCATACTTTTATGAATAAAATTGAATCAATTTTATTGAATTATCACTATTTTGTATGGATACAAAGAAGGAGTGAAATGAAATCTACAATTTAATTGATAAATTTACTTTTATTTGCACTCATTAATTCAAATATGTTTATTACTTTAACGAAGATATTATTTTAACTATAACTTTTATACATGTTTGCTATTTAACTTCTTTCAATCTGTGTTATTCTGTTAAGGATAGGACGATGATAGGAAAAGTAGGAAACGAATGGGAGTGTTTCAAGTTTAATGTGCCTCTAAAAAGTAAAAATCGATGGTTGTTCCAATCGAGTGGAAGAGAGATATATGCGGCGCAAGCGTACAATGAGCGTAACGGGACTATCGTAACGGGATAATGAGCGTAACGGGACATTAAGTCAACCTTTTTCGTGCGTACAGCCGGCGTTCATCGATTTATTAGACGTTGTCACTTCAAAAAAATAAACAATACTTACAAAATTAAGTTTGTAACTAAATTAAAAACCATTTTTCAAGAGTTGGATTCCCAAAATAGTATTTAATGACCTTGAGGATTACATTGTAATTGCTGTTATTAGGCTGTTGGTTCTGTAGAGAATGTGTTTTTAAACATCGCTACAGCCCACAAAATTCACAGTCACAAAATGCAAGCAGGGTCGCCAATATCGCAGGTTTTATCTAACTAATAAGAGTGTCACTGGGGCCTCGCTGTCTCTCGGTGCGGCCGGTGAGATACGCCTGACACGGCTGTCCGGAATGCCGACGGGGCGATGATCGCAGCCGGGCGATCGACACATCGGCGTGGGCGTCCGTGCGTTCAAGGGCGGGGACCTTCTGGTGGTTTGGAGGCAGTGGCGGATCCAAGGGGGGGGGGAAGGGCACCAGGGGAAAGTGCCCCCCCCCCCCCCAAATCGAAAAACCAGTTGTCTGCTACATTAATATTGCCGACAAAAATGATTGTTTCTGAAACCAATAAAATATTTTAATATAATTAATGAATTTCTTGTAGAATCATAAATTCTGGTGGTTGGATGTTATGTGTAGTGTGAATAGATTAAATATAAACTTAATAATTTTAAGACATTTTATCTCTGGTTATTCTGAAATTTCTAGAGTGCCCCCTCCGAGATGAACCTCTGGATCCGCCACTGTTGAGATGTCAGCTCGCTCGCCCGACAGGGGGTCAACCCGGGTCCACCACTGGTGGGGGGACGTGGCGGACGTTGCCGTGAGCTCGCGTGTTTCACTCGGGGTGCTCCCGTTTACCCCCCTCCCCTAACCCTTCTGGTTCACTCCGTCGACGCTCCATCCATCCACTACCATCGCCCCTCGTCAACAACGAGCCCGATGTCGCCTAGACGTTACTATCTGGTTCATCGCACGTACAGTACCTACTAGGTGTCGCGGCGAGAGAACGCGTGTACCGCATTTGGCGTGTAGAACTTGTTAGTTTACCATACTGCTAAAAAAAAATTTTTTTCACCTTTAATTTACGAAGAGCGCTGGTTTAAAATTATTCAGGAATCTTCGGAAATTTACGGACACCAAGTTCACTTGCTGTGAATAGTTTTGACATATTAACAAAAAATTCGAACAATTTGTAAAGTCACTCTTATTTTGTCCGTGTGTGTGTTGACCTTTGTTTAGAACTAATCATACAACTCGGAAGTCGAAATACTGCGCTGTTTCTACGAACATTCAGTTATTTGAAATTACGAAGAATTCTTCGTTGAAAAATCCGCAATGTAATTTCTAACAGTGCAGCAGTCCCGCACCTAGCCTTCCTTATAAAATGGGGCCGTTAAAGAGTCTGTGGAACCAATTCGTAATTAACGGCAATTTTGGTACGGAAGGTTGCGGAGCGTGGACGGGATGTTAAAATAATCCAATACCTTGTTACGTATCTCGAAGCCAACGACTCGAGAACAATTACTGGCGCGACAGAACCCCCTCCCCCCATCCTTTCTCTCTCACTCTCGTCGGTAACACACTACTAAAGCCCGAAGAAATTCAAGGATTTAGTAGCTCTCCAAAATCTTTCAAGGTCCTCGATGGCCAATTTTGCTCAAGGGCCCCGCTCATTCGGCGAGGTTACCCGAGTTCGAGCCCATCACACGCACGTGACTCAACTTTCTCAGCGCCAAGTGTTTTGGGGTCCGCCGCAATCTTTGGGGTCTCGAAACTGCAAGCCTAAGAGCTTCACCATGAACAATTAAAATCTTGTAAAAATTTAACCTGATACGGCCTACACCCAGAAGCCAAGAAAATGCATAAAATTATTCGTTCCCGTAAATCACGAGAAACATTAATGAACAAACAAATTGTTGTTATTAGAGTGTAATTAGACTTTTCATTAAAATTTAATAATATATTCTACTTAAAAATCAATTTAAAAACATTTGGTTCTAAAAAAATTGATTTAAAACATGGCTTAAAACGTGGTTTAAACCAATGACATTTAAATCAGCCAACCCTGTTTATGCCACAAATTAATGCGATCTTTTGATCACTTAATCGACTTCTACAAACGTATCATGCCCGTATCCTTAGCTTGAATCCCGAACCTGGGGCCTTCAATCGGGCATTAGCAGCTCCAATCTTGTATGAATTTACGCTTTTGGACATATGCCATTGCTGTAGAAGAAAACTACAACATACACAAATGACAAAAACACAAATTAAGCAAAAAATTGCTGTTGTCAGGATATAAACACCACACAATACTCCACAACAGGAATATGGTCAACAAACAAAGAAAAAACAATATTCCTGTTGTGGAGTATTGTGTGGTGTTTATATCCTGACAACAGCAATTTTTTGCTTAATTTGTGTTTTTGTCATTTGTGTATTTTGTAGTTTTCTTCTACAGACATACCTGTGCTTAGCAATGACGTATGTCCAAAAGCCTACATCAAGTCATGCACTCCCATTGCACAAATCTTTCAAAGATAATATGAATTTACGCACTTTACTCTGTGTACCAAATTCACAAACTATTCTCTTGTTAATCATATTTACACATTTAATATATTTTCAACCCATTCCTATTCAAGGTACTGCATTTCTCGGCAAACAGACATGGACTCAGTTTAAAAGAAAACAAAGTGTGTTCTGACCACCCGCCACCATGGTATCTAAACTGGATGAGTTGTGGCCTACCGCGCAGGCGCTCCTAGTATCCGCAACTCTAAGGTGGTTTCGGTGCGGGTAGTACACAAAATTATTTTGCTTCCATAATTTCATGATTTTGAAAATTATTTTTAATAAATTCGTGATGTAACTATCTTCAATTGTATGTATCTTAGAAACTTAAAAAGAAATTAGTATGTCAACTTTAACACGAACTAAGAGCATGATATCATGTTGTAAATACCTTTAAATTAGTCGTTTGTTTTTATATAATTTACAAATAAATTAAAAAAGTTGGTTTTCAATGCAATCCTAAAATTCTGAGTTTTTATCAGTTGCATTTATTTGTGCGTCATTACTTTTGTTAATGGGAAATTCATACATTTTAAAACTCAATACCTCCCTTGCATTTGTTATTAACACGGTGTAATATAATGGTTGTAAAAAAAAGCGCACAAGTCTTCGTAATCATCATCATCACTAGCGCGACATGTCACTCTCATTACATTACACTTGGTGAATATCTGTTGGAAATGTTGGTAACAAAACAAAAACAAAACAAAAAGTAGGGCAGGGGTCGTGTTAGAATTTCAGAAAGGGCTCATAAATTACAGTAATCGCAAAAACATGAAGAAGAAAAAATCAACGTGGCGTGCGAGACTAATCCCTGAGGGTTAATGTGTCAAAACGTGATGAGAAAACTGTTACGTATTTTTAATTTAGATGACTAATGTTGATACATTACGTGGAGCTTCAGTGAAGTGTGATAGCACGTGGTATCTGTAAGGGCGTGGCGGAGGGCGGTGCCCCCGGAGGTCGGGCGGGGATTAGCGCCCTCGAAGTGGGTCGGCGCGAAGCCCTCTCGCGCGACCCCGGGGGTGCGTCGCCCTGCGCCCCCGGTGCGTGCACGCGCGGGAAGCTCTACGACGCACCGCCGGGGTCGCGACCCCAGCCCCGGCTCCAATCCTCGCTCGGCCCCCCCCCCCCCCCCCCATCAAAGGCTTTACTACCCGCTGTTGACCAAGTGCTTGGTAAGAAACTCACGCAAGTGTGCGACGTCATGACCACTTGCGTGGCAACCATCACCACGGTTAACATTTAAAAAAATAACAAGAGCGAGTCTTTCAGTACTTGTGGCTTTGTGTTCGACCCTAGTGACCTCGCTTCAGGCGACACCTCCTCCGCAAGGCACTTCTCTCGGCAATGTTCCTGAACGTGTGACGGACAGAGACCTGCCATATTCCGGCACCAGGATGAGCTCAACACTCCTGTACACGAGCAAGTCCACCGGCCGAAGCCACATTTCACCAGCCGGCCGGATTGCATACGACTGGGTCATTTGAATTTTGTAATGTTACTGGGTTATTGTTCTTCGAGAATCGTAATAATAACGCGAATTTTGCAAGTCTCTGCGATTGAGGTTATTAAGCTTTACAATTGTATGGGAAATTTACCATGCAAATATAGTAAATCTTTTATTAATTTTCCTTTTTTTCCCCCCGTAAATTTAGGATAGATGTCGGAGATTCATGGTAAATTTTCCATATAATTGCAGAGGCTCGATAAAAATGAATGTTAACTAGCTAATGCTCCGCATGCGTTGCAATACCTCAATCAATTATTTTTGTAATTTTTTTAAGTAGGTACACATATACAAAGCATCTCTCTATCCCACTCCACTATATATCTCCATATCTCTCTATATGTCACTCTATAGCAATGAAAATATTACAATCCTATGTTTTTATCTATTAATATTTTTATCTATCTTTTCAACGTCACAGGTGCGACATAGATATATATTTTAAAAAAAAAAACACGCGCGCATTCGAATGCAACGTTGTGTCAAAATTTCAAAGCAAACGGCGAAGAACTTTCGGAGATTTTAGATTTGAACGGACGAACATTTGCATTTTTATTTATCTAGATATTCTAGATGATAAAAAGCCTGTCGCGTAGAGACCTCGTGACCGCCACCTTGAATCTCCACTCGGCAGTCATCCCCGCCGAAAATACCGCCACTATAAATAATGTGCACGCATGAGAGACGTGACCGCCAGGACTACCAGACAGGAACTCGGGTTACAGCCGTCACCAAAGACCTCGCCGCCGACGACACATGAAAATAAATAAATCAAGTAAACGAGTGTTCTTTTAGGGGCGCGCCTGGTCAGGGGTCCATGTGTGATAGTGAGGCGGGATGAAAAGCGCGACGCTCGCTGGTGCTTCTAGCGCGACATCGCCTCTAAGAGCAAGGCTCTGGACTGTCGCGCAGTCATCTCGTGCATGGGGCAACTGTGACCGTAACATTACATCCCGGAGAAATGAAGATAAAGATGTGATGGAAGTCCCTTAAGTGCTTTCAAGAATCTTTAATCTTTACAGAATGTTTTATGCGTCAATATTATTCTGAAAATACGCGTTTCAGCCATTTCCACTCTTATAAAATTACATTTTAAAAGGAAATACGAAAAACAAACCTACTTATCGACCCCCCCCCCCCCCCCCGCACAAATGCTTTCCGTAAACAGACCTCGCTCGCATATGTTGAGCAATTTTCTAATCGCGAGATTTCTTCTGCAGCCCTGCATACCGTGCGCGGAGTCCCTGGAGTAGTATTCTAAATTGTGTTGCTTCCATAATTTTGTTTTATTTATTTCATTATTTTCAATAAATTCGTATTTTTTTTTGTTATTTGTTTATCAATTGCTCATCAATATAATACGGTTTTATTTAATAGTTTTTAGAAACATATAGGCCAATTTTTTTATGTTAACCCTAGGATGAATTACGAGTATGTAATCGTGTTTTGAGCAAATTTAAATTAAACGGTTGTGTGTAGCTTTTGATAAATATTTCTTAATTTTTGAATATAATTCATAAATCAATAAAAACATAGAATTGATCAAAAACCCGGAAAAAACTCCGATTTGTAGGATTATCGGGTAACTAATTTTTTTTATTCGTTAAGAATCACACGGCAAAACCTACACACAAACTGTTAATTTAAAACTTTATACAACACGATTACAGGATCTTAGTTCATGCTAGAGTTAACGTAAAAATTGCCTTTAAAATTCTAAAATCCATTAAATAAATATTTATTAGTATTATGCAACCAATTATAAACTACTAACGACGGTTATATTATGAATTTATAAAAATAATTACCAAAAACACGAAAAATTGGAAGAAAAATAATTTAGAATACTTCTCCTGATTTCCGTGTGTCGTGTGGTTCACGCATACAAAGCGTTTCGTATACAAATTGGATCATTTCATTCAAGATGCGACCAAATATCAGAACGTTAATCAATGGTTTTGTGTTGCAAAATGCCGCTAGATTTGTTATTCACAATAATACCATCAACCATGAGTAAATGTGCTTCCCATAAGTGTACGCAGAATTCCTTTTGTTTGGGAAGGGGGCAAAGTAATACAACCTATTTGCCTGCTGTTTCGTCTCATTTTCTTTCCTTTTTTTTTTGATAGTAATGATAGATATTTTAGGTTTTTTTTTAGTATTTCTACCCTGCGTTTGTCCCTGGTGCTGACATATGTGCTCAAAAAAAAAAAAAGATAAATTTTCACTAACCATTATTTTGCAGTCTTCGTTTCGCTGAAAGGGAACCAGGCTTCATTCTTCGGTAGTTGGTCCCCTCTGGCACAACATGGTTCACTCGTATTTTGAGGATTTTTTGGCTGAATTGGCGAGGTTGTTTTTAATCCTGGCGAGGTCCTTGACATGCAGGTCGGGCGACGCATGGCCTTCTGGCGGGCACACTTTCACTCCCCGAGCCGTCGCCTGGGGCGTCGCGGTGCAGGGAGGAAGTGTTGCCCAAGCGACACCGGACAGACACACACAGACACACAGACACACACTCTCTGTGTTCTGGGACTCGTTGCTCTCGCACGTGAACTGTCGCCCTCCAGGCCGCTGTCAGGCCCGGGGCAGAAAATGTGATAGCAACCCTCCCCCGTCCCCCTTTATTTCCTCTTCGACCCAACAGCGATAAACGTACCAGGCATTTTTTTTTTATTATCGCAACCATGTACAGTGTATGTAGAATATGAAGTCAATTTTCCCCCCCAACTCTGTGTTCTCACCAGTGTTTAATTTCACAAACTGTATTTTATAGAGATAATGCAGTTTCAACATACAAAGGACAGAACACACACATTTTCAATTGTTACACTGTTCAATTAAAAAAAATATTATTTGACGAAGTACAGAAATTAAACTTACTTTTATTGTAAATAAATGTCAAATAAAACTTTATAAGAATGTATACAATAAATGAGGAAATAAGGACATGCATATATTGTTTATTTTTATTCGCCTTATATTTTACACGTTTTGTGGTCTGCAACAAATTTCTTGCCTCGTCCTGCGTCCCCTCAGCACGGTGTACTTGGAGCTCCAGCCCGGCTATATTGAGGAAAATAGTCCCCGCAAATATTTCGTAACAAAAAAAAATTATAAAACATACTAGCTGCCCGACCCGGCTTCGCACGGTTGTATTTATGGGGGGGAAAATGAGACCAAATCTCCTATTTACAGTTATAATAAATGAAATAAAATGAAAATTAATTAATTTTGACAAAAACTTAATACAATGCTTTGTAATGTACCGAAGAAAAAACGAATAGCACCGATGGTTTACCGACTCTCGAGCACGCAAGGTTGTCATGGAGACGAAGTACCCACTGTTTCCCGGGCTTAAACACCAATCAACATTGATAATCAGTTTATTATTAATTATAAATTATTAAGACTATTAATCGAAATAAAAACTACCCTATCTCTCAAGTTGGAAACAATTACACATAAATGCCAATTTTTATCGAAATCGGTTGACTTGGTAAAGAGTTCACTGGACCTTTTTAGAAATCAGATGTAGTTATTAATTGTCTTCTTAATTTGAATAATTTATATCACTTTCAAATCCCGACCGACTTTGTTCTACCAGTGTATAGTTATTTACCTGTATATATCTAAAAATTGGTGGTCTGTATTTAATGAGTGATGAGGACTACACTAACAATGAAATAGTCGTTGCCATGGAGACGAATGAAGCATCAACAATGCTACAGCCGTTGCCGTGGTGATTTTCTGCCAACTCATACATACATCACATTAGAAAACTCTAAAATTATCATATTAAGACCATTAATCGAAATAAAAACTATCCTATCTCTCAAGTTGGAAAAAATTACACATAAATGCCAATTTTCATCGAAATCGGTTAAGTGGTTTAGGAGTCCATTGAGGACAAACATTGTGACACGAGATTTATATATATTAAGATATTGCTGGCGAAGGAAGGGAAGAAAACCTAGCTCCGATAAGATAACAAGTACTGCGTCAAGACGCCTTCACTGTCGTCATTACAACTCAGTGTGCGCTCACACAGGGCGAGTCAGGAACCTAGTGCGCTATTGTGCAAAGCGATGTTCTTGAGAAATAACTTGAAGAGGCAAAGTTTTTGAATGTTTCATTCCGGGAAGATGGGAACTTTTCATTAATTTATTATCACTACGCACAAGCAAATCAAATGAAGGGCAATTTTATTCTAACAATTGGCAGTTGCCGGTAATGGTGTTCCGCGGGCGGCAGCGGGCAGCTCACATGAAACAAGGGTTGCCTACTCCCAGGGGCAGAGTTATTCCAACCAGTAGGTCGACACCCTCACCTGTCCTCCCAAATAAGCGCCCTTTAAGGGTAGATTGGAAGTCGGCTTGTAGATCGATTTAAACATTCCAGAGCAAGTAAATTAAGACAGAACTGTCAATGGATTCCTCCGCTCCTTTCGATCGGGAAGGTGTTGGGGCTTTAGCTATGACCAGAGGCTAGGGGCTACCCATCCCAGAATAGTCACCACCTTGGCCCCCTGCCTCACTCAGCTAACCAGACAGTCGGCTGTGTTCTTAGCCCTTTTAACACCTCATCAGCACTGCTGGCGTCTACCCCGATCTACCACATCACACTGGGACCCCTCAATCACCCAGTGAACCTGTGGTCCGGTGGAGGCCCATCCAACCTCTGCTGGCTGTCCAAGCTAGTACCGGAGCTGTGTCGTCGCTCACCACGTCGACTCTTCAAAGAGGCTAGGGAACCCTCAGAGCCAGATCCAAGCGATCGGAGCAGGACAGCGCGAGGGAACTACAGATATGTCAGCTTGGGGGAGGAGGAGGTTGCAAAAAACACTTGAGACCGCGATGATTACGGACGCCTACTACCGCGGTAATTAGCTCGCAGCTCTGAGCTACTCACTCAGCCACTGGCCGAACGTTACTGTGTTGACTGTCCACAGTGGCAGATTTAGCTGGTCGGCAATTTTTACACGCAATAAACTAAGGTAGGCCGACCGCCTTACTGGTTACTGCCAGCATTCGGATTCTGCTTACATTTTTTAAAATCCCATTTTGAGATTATAAAGGGTTAATCCGCCTGTTTCATGTCGTCACGCGGTTTAAAACAATGTACGTATTTAGATTAGTAATATAATTACTTTCACTATCCCTTTCCAGCCTGTGATATAAAAATGCACGTAAGCAATTTTCTATTACAAATAATATCATAAATTATAAGCTCAAGAAAATTGACCAACAGAAGGATGTATTTTCGGCACTGACTCAAGTGAGTCATTTTCATGAACAAATCACCTAATGACAGTAAATATTTTTTTTGTGGAAGATTTTGTTTTATTTTGTAAGCAAACACATTTTAAGTGCATTGCATTGTCTTGATATGCAATACAGCTCATTTCATATATAAAATTTCAATTTGAGCGTAAAGTTTAGTTCGAAAAAATATATATAAATTAATAATTACTTTAAAATTTATAATTCCATGTGTTCATTACTCATTTAGTATTGACTTAAAAAAATCCTAGAACATTTTTTGAGATCTTAACTCATGAAGAATCATCCACCAAATTTAGTGTGTTCCATATTGACCTATCCTGAGCTACAATAGGAGAAATGTGAACTTTTTTTGTGGACAATCAATGTCAGCTTTGATTAAGTTGTTATAATTATCTCCATTCGCCAGTGAGATAGTGAAAAACAAGCACTAAAGAATGAAACAAGGAAAACAATTAGACCTCATTGTTTTATGAGTTTTGTGAAGTTAATTATCCATTATTTCCGCAGTAAACAAACAGTAATCAGGTCACTGATGCCAACACCCTCGGTTATTTTGAGGTTCCAAGTTGCTGGCCTTGGCGTGCCAATCGCAGACGTTATATAGAGAATGACAGTTGAATGATTACACTCACTGAGCAATTTAAGCAAATGAGTACAATTACAAGCCTGTATGGAGCCGTCAGGGCACCAGACTGTATGGGAAGTGTGTGTCCTTGAATAGGCAATTCGTGAGGAATTAGAATAGTTTATGCTTTGTTGCCTTAGCAGCCTTAGCAGGTGCGCCCAAAGAAGGAAGAAAAAAAAATGTGTGTGTGTGTGTCTAACCATGGCCTAAATAACGAGGATCCCCACGTGTTAAAAAAATTATATATTTTTTAATGCTTCAGTATTTACCTGTTTTGGTAAGTATTTTATAAAGTGTTGTTCTTTTTTAAGAAACAACAGAGTCAAATGCTTATCGCTTTAAAAACTATGGCATTGGCCATAATATGTGTACAGGACAGTCTGTCGGACACCTACTAGCGCGAGATGTAGTTTCTCAAGAAGTATTTGTAGATGATTTTAAGTGACGCTAATTATATACATAAATACGTGTATGCATTCAGTTTTATGTATTTGAAGTTATAATTTCTTAGGTGCCTTATGGAATAATTCTGAGAGTGAATTTATGCGATTCGCGCGCGCGCCATGCAACAAAATTATCACAGGAAGATGGCGCACCAACGTGTATGAACATAAACTCATATATAGTCCCTTTCATAAGAATTAGGGGACATACCAAACGTATTGGTATGCAAATGAGACTTTATGATAGTGAAACTACCCTGGACTATATTTGGTGAACTAAAATAGTCTTAGTAAAGCGTAGTTTCAAATTTTGAAAAATCTAAGTATTCTGATATCATAACAATTATAACATATTTCCTAGCATACTTCTGTCAGGCTTCGCAGCGCAGCGGTTATAGTGCGCGGTTATAGGACAGTAGTTCAAAACTTGGCAGTGAAAACTTTTTTTTTTTACTTTATTTAAATGACAGATTACTGGATTATACAAATTATGCTTTAAGCAAATATACATTAATACATTTATTTGTCGTATTGCTGTCACATTATTTTATACACATGTTTATATTAATATTAAATACTTAATTTATTAGTTTTTGCTACAGTAATTTAAAAAATAGTTTAGTGTCTTGGATCAAAAAGAATTATAAATTTTAACGCACGAACATAAGTACTCGCCCTTTTTTTAAGTGGTTCACTTAAAGTCATTATTGTATCTTTACGTAATTATTTATGTTTTATTTCAATTCCTACTGATGTTTAACTGTATTAAAATGGCTTATTATTTTCTGACATTAACGTCAGATACTTTTGACGCATTAGTTTATTATTTCTTAATAGAAAGTGCGATAAATAAGTATGTATGATTACACTGTAAACGGGCGAAACCGTTTTTATTTTACAGGCCATAGCGTGCGCCCAAAACATTGGCTGAAGTCGTGTTTGCATTATTGAAACAGGTTTTTAAACGACTGTATTTTATGGTAGTGACTGTGTTTAACGACGGAGATTGTAATTATTCACACTCAATAATCATCATCAGACCAGGGGCGATCACAGGAAGACCTTTTAAGAGGAGCTCTCGTGCACAGAAAATATGTAGTTGCTTTGAATAAGTTAGATATTGGCTTTGCAATATTTACAGATCAAGGTCTGAAATACTGTAACTTAATTGTTTCATACTAAGTTTTATAAAATAAAATTTAAACAGAATAGGTATTAAAGTTAACATAAAAACACCCTCCAAAACTAAAATAAATGTAAGTAAAATTACATTTGGACCACGCTCTTATCAGACGTGGTCAAGCATCATTCCCGCAGTGTCTCTGGCGTGAACAACATGACGACGGCGGGGTAAAAATGTGACTTGAACTTCGTCACAGCGTGCCGACAGCTGACAGTTCCTAAAGCTGAAAGTTCCACAAGTGAGAAAAAAAATAACGGTAACAGCAACAGTAGGTAGTGTGCACAAGATTATGACCGCCCTGTTTTAGAAACCCACTGATTCACAACCCCACATAGGACGGCCGTGTGCATGGGAGACAGGTCGTGCGCACAGGAGGGAAATTGATATATTTCATTTCTGCTACGGACGCATGGCGCAACAGCCAATGAGAGTAATTGTCCAGATATTACAATGTCGAGGTGCGCGTAATTCCTAGTTTAAAAAAACGATTTATTGCTATCACTACTTACAAAAAGTCACTAGCAAAAAAAATGCAAGTAAAATTATAAAAATTCGTGGGTGGAATGGTAAAATTAAATTTTTTTTACAGAACCCAAATTTATTTAAATGTTGAAAAAAAAAACTGTGCTCACAAATTGCCGGTCAGATGTCGTGGGGTAATCATTTGATAGTTGTAGTTATTTACTGACTGAACCAACACATGTCGGCTATATCGCGGATTATCATTGGCAAAAATTGACAGTGGGATTTCGATTGTGGACGGAGTTCTCACAGGTCGTGTGCACAGTCGCGTGTGGCCCCGGACTGGGACCCGGGCGACTGGCCGGGAGGGAATGCGCCCGTCGCGGCGGGGGAAAGCGGCGCGTGTCTCGCGCGAAGGGGGCGAGGGGTGAAAGTGACCCTCACACCCCGGCCGCCCGACGCCGTCGCTGCCGTTCAGGCGCGTGCCGCGCCACCAACAGGACCCGGCGAGAGGTGAAAGCGCGGACTGGTGAACTTGGCAGTCGGCCATCTCGAGTACCTTCCACGTCGACCCATCAGCTAGAGACCGGAAAAATTCGCGAATTCATTTTGCGTCAGGCTAAAATACAAAATAGTTATACCTCAGTGCTGCCTCTGCTATTGACTCACAACTCACCTGGATGACGCTGGGCCAATGAGAAACACCCAACCAAAGCTTTATCGAATCACAGGCTGCTACGCTGGGACGTCTCACAAGACAGCAGCCAATGAGTGGGTGACATTTGACCGAGTGTACGTAGAACTATGGAGTTCATCCTGCAGGTCATTGAACCCGCGAATTTTTCCGGTCCCTACCCATCACGGATACACTCCACTCGTAACTTCGTGGCTGCAAAACTCGCAACTCGCCTTTACTTGCCGTGCGACTCTCTTGTCAGCCCGCGCATTTTCTTTTTGTTTATCGGCAAGTGATTACGAAAATATACTACGTCAAAGTTATTTAATATTGTTCGAAAGAACTCAGACACGTGCTCACGTGAAGACAAAGTATCCATTCGTCAACGTTAAAAAAAAACTTAACATAAGCTAGGTATTGGAAGATGGCCATTATCGTGTGCCCCTTTCGAATAATAGTATTTACCGTCACTGCTGGCAGTTGTTCTCATCCTACCCACCGGAAATAACTGGTACAATCAACAATTAGATCAATTAAATGTCTATCTAATAAATCACCAAACAGCTTAAGCTAATTTACGTCAGTAAAAGCGGAATGTCTGAAGGAGCTGAGGCGGTGAGAATATGGGTGAAGCGGAAGTCACTGGCTTGTATTTTAGAGCTGTTGAAGGAGAAATCGTTTAGGGGAAATCATTACAGTCTTCTGGTTTCTTTGATTAACATCCCTACAGATGTCACGCGAGAGATGATTGTTGAAAACACGAGTGATCCTAATCGTCTACTGAAGTAACAGCTCACCGCTTATGGTATACATTTTACGAACATTCATGTTAAAAGCCATGCTCAAAACTAGCAAATTGGACTTAAGGATCGGTCTCACATGCTAGAACGATTTTCTTTTTCGTTTATTCGTCATTTAATTTTTTAAAGGGCTATTTATAAAATCTTAAACCCGATACTCGCCTAGTAGTCCAGGAAACCAAGACTTAAAAAGCCACAAACCTGTGAAAAATTTGTCCAAAGCTGAATTTTTGCACAGTTGTAGATTTGACTATGCTTAATAACATACCGAAAGTTTACCGCTGTAGACCTTGTGCGTATCACCGAAAATTTGCATTTAAGTCCTAGATGACAGCGACTTACATCAGTCCATTAAAATGCTACCCATTTGTACAGTTTTTAATTTAGACTGTCCATAAAACTACCAAAATAATCTTGAGACTCTAATACAGCTATTAATGTTGTAAAAAGCATAAATTGTTAATATTAAAGATGTGATATTAAGCGATTAATTCATGACATATTATTTTTTATCTTTGCCACTCAGATAAAAATACTATTTACACCAATTTGAAGAGTCCAATGCGAAAAATGTCTAAATAAATGTTTTTGGTTATACCTTTAGCTTTAAGACAGTATATTTATAAAGAGTCTAACGTAATTAGTTGGCTCATTAAAGCGGCCCGAGCGTTGTAGTGTACTGCGGCCGTACTGATCTCTCACGGCCACCGCCGTTCCAGCGCGGCATTGCGACACACTGCGTACTGCGACACTCATTCAACTGGGTCTTATTTAGGGATTACTTAAAACATAGCTAATTCATATGAGAGGGTGTATGTTACATGTAATGAGATATGCATTTTTTTTCTTATATGAATGTTTTTTGATACAATAAAATTAACAATAAACGATTTCTGCTTGGAACTTGTAAATGAAAAACTCTAGAGGACCTCTGGTTTTATATCTGCATGGATTTATTCTTTTTCAAAAATTTTATTATTAAAAATTATTTTTTTAGCAACAATTTTTTTTTATTTCTGATACATCGTTTTATTTTCGATCAGAACAATGCAAAATTTTAATGTAGCCTGTATTCGACAAAATGAAAAATTATATATTTACTTCTTTAAAATCTGTTTACTACATAAAAATTGAATAAAACGATACATCGTAAATGTACTCTAAGTTTTTTTTTTTTTTCACTTTTACAACATAATTCCTATAGTAATAGGGTTTTTTTTTTTAGAAAATAAATAAAACACGAGTTGTGTTGTAAAACGTATAGGTAGCATTATATATTCAGTTTTTTTTTAAAATAAGTTAATGTATTTGAGTGCTGCGCCTAGCTGACGTCGTTGGATTGCTAGTGGCAAAGAGCGGTGGTGGATGTTTTTGCAAGAGTTTGACCGTATTTTATGACCCTACCTGTGAGAGGGTGTTCGTACCAGAAATCCTAACGGTTAAGGAAACTATCCATTCTCTGTAGTCACGTACGGGTGTGCTACTCGCGCAATATCGTCAAATATCACAACTTTCCGGGACGTTCGGTCATTTCTCGGTTAGCTCTGGTTTCACCATAGTAAACGGAACAAAATCTTGTCTGTAGTGATTTCATATTCCTATTACCGTAGTAGTATGGCGTTTGAGGACAAACCAAGTTTGCTATATACTGGGAGCCTACTTAAAAAAAGTATTTATAGAGTTATTAAATTATTTACGAAATACAGTTTTGTAGATCGTTTGGGAAATTATCATTTAGGACTTAACTGCTCGTTATTGGTGTGATCACAAGGGATCATCGGTAAACTTTTGACATGTTACTAAGAAACGTTTATTCTACAACTGTACAAAGTTTCTGCTTTGGGATAATTTTCCATGTTTCTTAACAGCGAAATTCGTCCCGACCCGAGCCTACTTCGACCACATCGCAGTAGTATACACTACGCGGCTCGGATCGCTTCAGTGGTCAGACTAATTGTATGAGACACTTTAAAAATACACCAATTTAAAGATAAATAAATATGCAACAACATTTACTCTAAGCGATTTCCATTTTGGGCTCTTTAAGTTTATGTAAAATGTATTTATATTTCCAAAAAATTGAATAAAAGTGAATTCGTTAACTTTAATGATTTAAACTGTCTATTTTATTGAAAGATGTTTAAACTTTGTACTTTTTATCACTATCCTCAGATAGGGCAATGTTTCTAGATTATTTTGGGTTCCATACTTTCAGTCTACTCCATAAACTGCATTTGCAATATCCATTATTGTGGATCGTTGCAAAAAATTGTCATTTTGGTCTTAACTGCTCGTTTTTTGTGTGACGCACAAGGTTTGCAACGGTAAACTTTTGATATGTTACTAAGAAACGTTCATTCTACAACTGTACAAAGTTTCTTCTTTGGGATAATTTTCCATGTATTAAAAACCATTGTTTCTATACAGCGAAATTCGTCCCGACCCGAGCCTACTTCGACAACATCGCAGTAGTATATATTACGCGGCTCGGATCGCTTCAGCGGTCAGACAAATTGTATGAGACACTTAAACAATATACCAATTTAAAGATGATTAAATATGCAACAACGTTTACTCTAAGCGATTTCCATTTTGGGCTCTTTAAGTTTATGTAAAATGTATTTATATTTCCAAAAAATTGAATGAAAGTGAATTCGTTAACTTTAATGATTTAAATTGTCTATTTTATAGAAAGATGGTTAAACTTTGTACTTTTTATCACTATCCTCCGATAGGGCAATGTTTCTAGATTATTTTGGGTTCCATACTGCCAGTCTACTCCATAAACTGCATTTGCAATATCCATTATTGTGGATCGTTGCAAACAATTGTCATTTTGGTCTTAACTGCTCGTTTTTTGTGTGACGCACAAGGTTTGCAACGGTAAACTTTTGATATGTTACTAAGAAACGTTCATTCTACAACTGTACAAAGTTTCTTCTTTGGGATAATTTTCCATGTATTAAAAACCTTTGTTTCTTTACAGCGAAATTCGTCCCGACCCGAGCCTACTTCGAAAACCTCGCAGTAGTATACACTACGCGGCTCGGATCGCTTTAGCGGTCAGACACATTGTACCAAGCTCTCAACAAATAAACTAATTTAAAGTTTAAGAACTTTGCAACTACTTTTATTTAATGTTTTCACATCGGGCTCTACGTGTTTTTGTAATACGTATTTTTATTGTGCCCTTTTTTTCAGAACACCTCTCTTCTAATATTATTGAATAAATATCATATTTAGTAAACCGTAGTGAAAGATTTTTAAATTTAATCATTGAGAATAATGTTTTGAGTAAGTTTTGGTTTGCTATTCTGAAAGTATACTATAGTAATTACGTTATAGTGCCATATTGTTGAGTGGTCAATAAAGTATTATTTAGGACTTAACTTCTTGTTTTCGGTGTTCCGCGCAAGGTTTGCGGAGGTAAACATTTCAAATGTTGCTAGAAAACTTGAATGTTACCACTGTTTTAAATTTCAGTTAGGAGCAAATTTTACAAAGATTAAAAATCTTCGATTTCGTGGGAGTGAGAGTGGCCACAGCGCTTGCGGCTGTGGCTCTGTCGCAGTGCGTAGACGACATTGATAAGCTCGGGAGTCTCTAGTGATCCTATAAATTAAGCTAGACTTTTGAGAGATATGTCCCTGTAAAGCTTAAGAACTATACAACAACTTTTGTTAAAGTAATATTTGCGTAAGACCCTTTATTTTTAAGTGAATTGTCTTTTTATTGCCTTGATTGATGTAAAAAAACTTATTTCATTAATTTAACATTTTTTTCTTACCTTTAATATTAACTTATAGAACTTTATTCATTATAAATGTGAGTAGTAGTGCTTTAAGATTATTTTCATATAGCTATCGAGAGTCTACGGTTAAAAGTGCGAAAATGGGAAGCATTTTAATGAACTGCTGCAAGTCCCTGTCATCTAGGACTTAACTGCAAATTTTCAGTGATACGCACAAGGTCTACAGCGGTTAACTTTCGGTATGTTATTCAGCATAGTCGACTCTACCACTGTGCAAAAATTCAGCTTTGGACAAATTTTTCACAGGTTGAAACCTTTGTTTCCTGGGCTATAGCATTTGTGATTCTGCCACAAGTATTTCCAACAGATATTCACTTAGTGTATATTACGGGTGTGATAATTACGAGAAATTTCGCATCTTTACACCCATTATATTACACTAAGTGAATATATGTTGGAAATATTTGTGGTAGAACAACCAAAACAAAGGAACTACCGAGATAAAATTTTATAAATAGCCCTTAAAAAAACTAAAGACGAAAAAACGGAAGAAAAAAATCATCATGTTGTGTGAGATTGAATACTAAGGAGACACTTGGTAACATTTAACAGCATGTATATTTCAGAGGTAAATGAAATCCCACTCAGCAAGGATTATGCATGTCGTTAGTGTTAAGAAAATCACTAACTCATCATGGTGCGAACCTGACTTTATTTCTAAAAACGGTACTTTAGAGCCCCGCCTACCTTGGAACACATGCCGTGTGCAGAGCTGTAGAAGAAACTACGCAATTTAAACATTTCTCAAGACATCCGAGTGGTGCCTGTTTACGAAAAGCATTTAAGAATAGGCCAAGGGTGGATGAGTAGTTCTGTTTAAGTATTTTATTTTTAAACTATATTTTTCAGAAGAGTGAAAATGGCTAAAACGCGTTTTTTTTTTCAGAATTGTATAAGGGGGTATGTTCCATTCCATGTCATTATTTTATATTTACGTCTAACACAGTTAAAAGTGTAGACGTTTTTAGTGGCTGAACTTTAACAAGATGAAAGTATATACAAAGCATAATCTTTGCATGATTAGCTAACAAATTTTTCATTTTTTAAAGTGATTGTGCAGTATGGTTAAGGATAATAGAATGGAATATAAAACTTAAAAAAATTAGATTTAAAATAGATTAATTTTACTGGCTACTATGTGATATGGTTTAGTTTCTATAAGAAAAAATAATAATTTCACCTGGCCTTTTATAAAATCATTAGCATTGTGATGATTTTAAAAGGCTAAATAAAATTAAATACATTTTTTCTGAAAATTTTGAAACCATTAAAGTCACCAGCCTTGCCTCTAAAAACAAAAATTTTCAGTTATGTAATCCATTTGGTTCTCCTTAACCAAACTGCACAAAAATGTTTTAAATTCAATCTTGCCAGCTAATTATGCAAAAAGGAAGTACTTTATATATATATATATATATATATATATATATATATATATCGTTTTGTTGAAGTTCGGTCACTCAAAAAAAAGTCTATAAGTTTAACCGTGTTAAATGTAAAGATTAAAAAAAAATTGATTGTCTGTAAAGTCAGTTTACGGACGATAGTTTAACGTGACAACGTCATAACAAAACATTGATGAAATGATTGCATACTTTTATGAATAAAATTTAATAATTTTTATTGAATTATCACTATTTTGTATGGATACAAAGAAGGAGTGAAATGAAATCTACAATTTAATTGGTAAATTTACTTTTATTTGCACTCATTAATTCAAATATGTTTATTACTTTAACGAACAGATTATTTTAACTATAACTTTTATACATGTTTGCTATTTAACTTCTCCCAATCTGTGTTATTCTGTTAAGGATAGGACGATGATAGGAAAAGTAGGAAACGAATGGGAGTGTTTCAAGTTTAATGTGCCTCGAAAAAGTCAAATCGATGGTTGCTCCAATCGAGTGGAAGAGAGATAGATGCGGCGCAAGCGTACAATGAGCGTAACGGGACACAGCGTAACGGGACAATGTGCGTTACGGGACACTTTTTCGTGCGTGCAGCCTGCTATCATCGATTTATTAGACGTTGTCACGTCAAAAAAGACCTAAAACGGGATATACACCCATATTGTTATGGCTGCCGCTCAAATCCCTTAGTTGCCCTATGCACGACGAGAGGACTGCGCGCCAGTTCACAGCCTTGCGCTTAGAGGCGACACCGCGCTAGAAGCACGAGCGAGCGTCGCACCTATCACCCCGCCTCACCGACACAAAAACATAACCCCTTCGTCGCCCAGAGCATGCATGACCTTCTACAACCGTCGGCGCGCCTGGACCCTCGACCTTGTCTCAAGGACGCTCGTGACCAGCCCCGCCCGCGCATCCTGGTAACCCACTGGGGAGGGAGTCCCCCCGTGCGTCTTCCACGCATTGTCGACAACATCCGGAAAGTAAAACGCCTTTTATTTATTTTTTTTACCCACGGCGACGGCAAGGAGAAAGTGGCCTGGAGAGGAGCCCTCCTCGGCATTCCGGCGCGGGGGGGAAAAACCGGTTCCCAGAGGCCCGCGCGGCCGCAGGTGTGTCGGATCCGGCCTAGCCGTCGAGGGGACGGCAAAAAAAACCTCGGGCCGCGACACCGCAGTCGCCCGTCGCGCTACCTGCGGGACTCGCTTTCCCACGGGACGGGGCCCCGTCAGCGGCGGACAACCGGAGACGCGATGCTGCAGTCGCAGTGCCGTGACGCGAGGGACCCGACGGGAATTATACATATACATTACCTAACGCGTCTGTGGCGTCAGCGCGACTAAATTTGTTTGCGGACGCGACGGACTAATTTTGCTGAATTTGTCTGCGAAGATTTTTGAATACATACTTATATTCAAACAAAGTTTTCTCAGAGAGGTCAACTAAATGAACGAACTTGTGAGGATTGTTTGTTGTGGCGTGTGTAGAAGGATTGTAATGGCAAGAAACTTTTTATATCTTTTTTTTTTTGTTTCGGTTTGTTTCGCGGTTAAAATCTGAATTTTTCACAATAAGATATCAGGCTGTCGCACGATTGTGATTCCAGCGTTACGAGTGGGGTGGCAGCCTGCACTAGGTGGGTGGGACGTCTCGCCGACAAAGATGTCACAAGAGACGGTGAGGGGTGAAGTGATGTGAATGGAGCAGCGACAGATTGCACTGGTATGTTAGGTAAGGGGAGCACCCCGAGAAAACACACCAGGAAAACCATCCCGGATCTATCGCAGCCACGAGTAGCAGGCTCCGGGATTAACTAGACCAGGCGACGAGGCTAATTTCAAACACGGGCTGAAAAAAAAAAAAAAAAATTTTTTTTTTGGAACACCTACTTACCATTGTCACTTCGCAGCTTGCCTACCAACGACTATGATTAATTTTTAGTTACCAGTAAATTAGTTTTTTGGTTAAATTTTGTAATGGTTAACTCTTTTCTTTAGACATTTAGCGAAAGCTTACTTATGCTTTGTATAATATTACCAATTTAATCTTACGTGTTAATGTCTCTCTTATTTTTGTAAAATTTCAATGTATGATGTAATAGCAGAAAATGTGGTTTTAAGTGTAAGAACAGACGTATCGCCTTAACTTCGCCACCAATAAAGACGATAATAAATAAATAAGCGGTAAGGGACGAGTGGTAAGACACTCGAATACGTCGGAGACGGACACCAACAAGTCAGGGGATCTGCGGCAGGACTCGGCCTCGGCCCGTGGCAGGGAACAGCCCCACAATTTGCTCGGACTGATCCCGGGAGACCATGGGGAGTAGTATATAATAGCCGGTACTAGATCTGGCGCTGGCGCGTGGAGCCGAGTTATTGTCAAGAATAATCAGGAGCACACTGAGAAAACCACCATAATATTAACAATTATAATCGGAAGCACACGGAGAAAACCATCATAATATTGACCAGATTAATCGGAAGCACACAGAGAAAACCACCACATGTTTTCTTTGATATCATAAAATTACAAGAAAAAATATTTAAATATAAAAATAAATTAATAAAAAAATAAAAAAAATGCATAAACAGTTTCTGCTAGCTTGTAAACTTATCATTGTTGAGCAAAGATAGAGTTCTTGTACAAGCCAGAAATTTATGCATTTTTTTTTTATTAATTTATTTTTATATTTAAATATTTTTTCTTGTAATTTTATGATATCAAAGAAAACATGTGGTGGTTTTCTCTGTGTGCTTACGATTAATCTGGTCAATATTATGATGGTTTTCTCCGTGTGCTTCCGATTATAATTGTTAATATTATGGTGGTTTTCTCAGTGTGCTCCTGATTATTCTTGACAATATTTTGATGGTTTTTCCCGTGTTCTTGCAATCATTCCTGTGGTTTCTTCAAGTGTTTCTGACTATTCTGAGAAACCGCTCTCTGCATGGATTTTTTTTGGTCTAATGAGACATGTCATTTTATTTGGAGTTACATTTAATTCGATAATTTCTGCTACTAAACCAAAACTTGCAATATTTTTATCAGGTGGAATTAACAAATATCATTACTCAGTCAAATTAATATTACGCCATGAGACATCTGTGGAGCACCAACATGCAAGACGAACTTCCTTTTCCTTGGAGTCTAGCGAAGCCATCCTTCTTTTGCGATCGTTAGTGAGCATCCCGCATCCCGCATAAAAGAACTAAATATTATTTACCTGCAAGCAACATGTGGCGACATCTGTTGTTGAAAAGCAGAACTACATGCTTAAAGTACTTTTGCATGAGATATATTATTTCTCGCTGATGAAATATGAAAAAATTTCTATTTAGTAATGAATCTAATTTAAAACACTCAATTGGTATCTGGCATTAGTCTCAGTAACTAATATGAATTCCGATTTGGGATCTGACGCTGTATCGAAAGAACATAGGTGTAAGTTTTGCAGTAAAGAGTTTATCTTTAGAAAGAATAAAAGACAACACGAGAAGAATAACTGTGTTAAAAATCCACTGCGCAATATGATAAGTTGTGTTCGATGTAGCAAGTCGTTTACGCGGAGAGAGAGCCTAAAAAGACATGGCAGAACTTGTAGCGCCAAGCCTGCGTACAAGCTAGAGGACAACGATGAATCTACTAGCCTAAGGAAGAGTGATCTGCATTACAACAATAATTTTCTTGGATCTTCTGATCTCGACAAAGAACTTAAATTGAAGAAGGTTGATGATTTACGGAAGAATGAAGACAATGGAAGAATCCTTAACGTGAAAAGTGAGAATATATTCCAGCCGAATTCAAGTAGATCTTTCCTACTTTGTAAAAATGATGGACTCCTAAAAAGGAAGCATGAAGACGATGAAGACACTTCAACATCATCAACATCGAATTATTACGGTAAATTGGGTGAAGACGATTCCTTCTACGGTGATTGTTACAGTGACTCTGAGGCTGTTGACAAAGACATAGACTATGATGAAGCACCTAAAGCTAACAAGATCGAAGAATGTGGCGGTGTCCTGAGACCGAAACGATGGAAACGACGTGATATATTAAATAAATCTGATCAAGCTTGTGATGATCACCGTCTCAAACATGAAAGTTACCCTGAGGTTGGTGGTAAAACGGAAGACACCAGAGATCATAATATTTATTATAAAGGTGCAAGGAAGATGGTGGTACAAGAGAATGATTACACATCATGGAAAGATCCAAACATATTGGTTGACCGGCTAAGACTTCTACATGGTTCGCTTTGTGCAGGAAACTATTCGTGCATCAAAGAAATATCCTTCATACTCAAGGAACTGAGGAATGCTGGCTACATACAATAATGACTTGTTTTACTTGCATTTGTATAATGTAAAGCAATAAAATAAATAATTTAAATTATAAGAATGTAATGTTTTTATTTCTTGTATTATGATTTCTTACTAAGACTTAGATCTCGTAACTTGTGCTTCCTTTTTGCCTTTTTTAGTTGATGGAGCTTCCAAATGTGCTTCCTTATTCGATGATGCATACAAACTGTGCTGCCTTTTCGTTGGCGGTGCTTCCAAATGTGCTGCCTTTTCGTTGTCGGTGCTTCCAAATGTGCTGCCTTTTCGTTGTCGGTGCTTCCAAATGTGCTGCCTTTTCGTTGTCGGTGCTTCCAAATGTGTTGCCTTTACGTTGACGGTGCTTCCAAATGTGCTGCCTTTTCGTTGTCGGTGCTTCCAAATGTGCTGCCTTTTCGTTGTCGGTGCTTCCAAATATGTTGCCTTTACGTTGACGGTGCTTCCAAATGTGCTGCCTTTTCGTTGTCGGTGCTTCCAAATGTGCTGCCTTTTCGTTGTCGGTGCTTCCAAATGTGCTGCCTTTACGTTGTCGGTGCTTCCATATGTGCTGCCTTTACGTTGTCGGTGCTTCCAAATGTGCTGCCTTTACCCTGTCGGTGCTTCCAAATGTGCTGCCTTTTCGTTGTCGGTGCTTCCAAATGTGCTGCCTTTACGTTGTCGGTGCTTCCAAATGTGCTGCCTTTTCGTTGTCGGTGCTTCCAAATGAGCTGTCTTTTCGTTGGTGGTGCTGTCTTTTCGTTGTCGGTGCTTCCTTTTTTGTTGATTGCGCGTAGTACAAAATGTAGTGATTGAATATTTACTAGTTGATCACCTCTTGGTGTTACTAAAATATTTTACAAGGTTACTTGGTCCTTTAGAATGTATAAAAATGTCACGATGGATTACGAAGGTCATGTGGTCCTGAAATGACTAGCCTATACGTCTGATAATGACATGACTCGGTCTCATGGACTGAAGGCAATTGATCTATATGTGTGGCTTTGTACATGAACGGCTTTTATGTTATTCAGATTATTGAAAAATTAGACTTTCATAATAGGCTAATCGGCACTGATTTAATTCGTTGGTCCTGTATATTGACTTGAGTTGATTTTCGTAGAGTGAATGATTAATAAACTCTGCGAAAGGTAATGGAAAACAGAACCTAACATTTATTTAATAATTAGTTACAACTGTCTCTGGTCAAGAATCGAACCGTGGACAGGGATCCATCGATTCGATTTGTAAATTGATAAATGATTTTTTCGGAGACTATTGGAATTTTTCCCGCATTTCTAGCTAAATAATTACATGATTTCAAGATGGCGGTCAAATTTCAAGATTGTGGGTACCTCAGTAATAATAAATGATTACTGCACTGTAGCATGTTAGAATAAAACTAGCATGATGGTAATACGAGTACACGCACAAGATGGTGTACTCCAGCAGGTGGTCGCTCCTGGTAGCATGTACTGAACATAAAATGACGGATCCGTGATGGACATCAAGGACAAAGTCAAATTTCAAGGACAAAGTAAAATTTCAAGGTCAAAGTCAAATTTCATGGTCAAGGTCAAATTTAAAGGTCAAGGTCAAGGTCAAATTTCAAGGTCAAGGTCAAATTTCAAGGTCAAATTTCAAGGTCAAGGTTCAAGGTCAAGGTCAAAGGTGTGGTGACCAGATAATTATACTACATGATATCGGCACACTCTAGCAGACGAAAACAAGATGGTGGTCTCCAGTGGATGAAGACAAGATGGCGGACATGATGTCATACCAGTTGACGATATATACCTTGGTATTGGTGGTGATAGATCAGTCTAGGTAGCTTTCATGGAGGAAGGATCGACTGTTTACTCTCGTCGGGAATCGAACCAAGGACGTACATCGATATAATCAAACAGAATTCAAATACGTTAATTTTTTGATGAATTTTGGAATTTTTTTCATTAAAATCGGATAATAAATAAAGATTTTCAAGATGGCGTACAAATTTCAAGATGGCGGACATGACGTCATACTACCTGATGGTATATGTGCATTGACATAAGTGGTGGGGGTCAGTCTGCCAGCACCCCCTGCCACAGGGGAAGGATCGGTCACCATTTTTATTTTTTTTGCCCTCACCGGGTTCGAACCGAGGACTCCGAACTCCGTGTCGTAATTGTTTGTTTTTTATAAATATTTTATTAAATTTATATTATTTAATTTTTTTATAATTTTAAAATTTTTTTTTCATTAAAATCGGATAATAAATTTAAAGATGGCGGCCGTAACGGAAATTGCAGCGATGACGTCATAATTCAAAATGGCGGATAACACAATGCTGGAATGTTCGAGAAAACGAAATGATGTCATCCAAAATGGTGGATCCAAGATGGCCGTCGGGGTCAAGGTCAAAGGTCAAGGTCACATCCTGATAGAGGCTTAACTGAGGCTTGAGTTAAGGATGCTTAAGCCTCTATCAGGACATTTCTAGCCGCTGGGATTTTTAAGGACTAAAACGGGAAATTTTCCCTCGAAACGGGAATTTTTCCCTCGAAAACGGGAAATTTTTTCTTAAAACGGGAAATTTTGAATCATTTTGAGGCATTTTTGAGGAATTTTGAGGAATTTTTGTCGCCGTGACGTCACAAATCCAAGATGGCGGAGCCGGCTCTCGGCTCCACGCGCCAGCGCCAGATCTAGTACCGGCTATTATATACTACTATGGGGAACCTACACAAGGACGGACTGACCGACATTTGAACGTGGGTCCTCCCGAGTTTGAGGCAGCGCAGTGGGACAAGCACTGTTTACATACCCCCAACATGTGCGAGTCGTGTAGGGACCTGTCTTTGCTCGTGTGCCTGCAGGGGATGACGAGATTTTACTTCTCGAAGGGTGCATAATGCAGTAAGCCAATAGGAAGTGTTCTGAGAAGGGTTATACTACCAGTGCTCGCACTTCCACCAGCCTGTACAGACAGTCCTGTCTTGTTGTTTCTTAAACTGCTGCCCTTGGATAGTTCAGTAAGTGCCCAAGCATTTCCATCAGTAGGATACGATATCATCAGTAGGATACTATTCTCATGAGTAGGATACAATAACATCAGGATGATACGATCTCATCAGTAGGATATTATCTCATCAGTACTATACGATCTCATCAGTACTATACGATCTCATCAATAGGATACGACTCCATCACTTTCACTTTCTAATATAGTCTGTGTCACGATACTTGTCTCAAATTTGACAGATATCAAATGTAGTAGTCCGTATACGCTTCATTTGACCACTGTTATTTAATCAACAGTGTTAACCACATCTTGTGGTTGTCAGTGTTCATAAACAATCATGAGCTGCTTTGCTAGTGAAATTTGGAAAATGGGGGACCACTGGTACTACTTTTGAGAACCTTTCAATATTTGAGACTTTAACTGTCATTCATGTATGTCTATATAACGATGAGCAGCATGATATAATCGCAAGTACGTTTGTTTGTTCGTTCGTCAGTGGTAGGTTGGAGGTATGCTAAGGGCCATTTCAAGCTGTCAAATTTTCGCTTCCAACACCTTCCAAAATGTTTTGTCAAATAAAGTTCGAGTGTTATGACGACAGCGAAAACGTCACTGGCGCAGCCATGTTTATTTTACAAGTTGGATGACTTGAGTTTCCATCAAATAGTTTTATATAGGACGGGTTTTAAAATAAGTTGGATGTAGGATGCGATCGGCCAATCAAAATCGTGCCTAGTGAAAATGGAAATGACATCGGTTTCCGTCTAAACGATTCTTTAAGATGGCGAAAAGCTCATGGGTGATTAAAGAGGTTAAAAAAAGTCAAATAACTAAAATAATGTTAATATGAATGTTGCGTGGAAAAACATTATATGGGTAAAAAAAAGTCTCTATTACTTTAAAAAAAATTCTGAAAATTTTATTTTAACTTGTAACGAATATTATTTTTATTTTCATTCAGTCATGTTAATAAATTTAAATAATGCACAAACATATTGAGAAGTTAAAAAATTCCGTCCAGCACTGTGATGCATTATTTAATGTTAAAATTGAGAAGAAGAAAAAAGTTGAAAAGTTTGAAATAGCTCTCAGACGAAAAATAAACTTTGATAATGCGACATGATTGAAAACATATTCGATGTTAATCTGTCCAAATATATTTAATGGAGAAAACTGGAAGCCATTTTCCGTCCAATACTTCCCCTCCAACTCAATTGGCAAACATAGACGGTATTGCCGTTTTGGAAAAAAAATGTCAAAACGATTAAATATTAAAAAAAAAGTAATAAATATTTTTTTAATTACTTTGTGTTATTTCAGATGTACTATTTAATCAATGGTTTCCAGACAGGACAATGTAAATATTAAATTTCAGACTTTTTTTTACCCTTGAACAGCCTTAAGGAAAAACCCCTTGGTACACTTAGGTACACTAAGGCGTTTCGCTGAAAATCGATACCGACCTTTCTTTCGAGTGACGAACCGCCGCTGATGCAACGCGCTTGTCTTGGAAGGGGGGGGGGGAGAGAGAGAGAGAGAGAGAGAGACATCTGCGCAACCATTCGGCGGCATGTTGTCCAGGCTGGGGAATGTTCCAGCGCACCTGGAACGCGCAGTCCGTGGCACACCAGGAAGGCGGAGCAGACGGGAGGGGCCTACAAGGGTTTCTTCTCCGGCTCGCCGACCACAGCAGGGACACGGTAAACAGACCGGCAAAAACGTTCCGCTTAAACTGCTCTCCCCTCTACCGCCACGGCCATCCTTGTGACGTCACAATCTCCACTCCAACAATTCTTGCGCAAGGTTGTTAAAGAGGAGAGACATAAACCAAAGTACACCATCTTGGTTTCAACAGCTATTGCGCCATGACAATTTTCTATCGTTTGGTTTTCAAATTTTGGTTTCGGTAAAACGTAGTGTATAAATCAAATGAATGCCTGAAAGTTATAGCGACTGGTTGCTACAGATACTTTTACCCTGTGAAGTTATTAGCATTCAGTATTTAATACGTGTTTTGTAATGACTGTCAATGTCAATGTCATAATGGGTAAAATTTGGCCTGAACGAAGGCATATTTTCAATATTAAAAGGTAAACAATTGTTATGGTATAAAAGTTGTTCAAACCATTAGGATGTACGTATTTCTGTTCCAATCTTTCCCCCTTTTGTGTGTGTTGCGTGGAAAATGACCATATTTGGAAACTAACTGGAGATTAGACTAAATATAGCTTGAGTTTAATTTTTTTTGTAAATTATTGTTTTTTTCGTATTGTTTATGTAATTATATTTTTAATTTTTATTTTCATAGTTATGTAATCTTTCTTCTTAAGAAATCATACCACCATTTAAGATCGCATATTGAAAAAAAAATTAATTCGTTATACACATTTTTTCCGTAGTTTAAGTGTGTAGTATTTTCTTAACTTAATCATTTTAAATTGTTTTGACTATGAAATGTTTGTTTTTATTTTTAAAGTTATATAACTATATAACTTCACCACATGTAAAAATAAGACGAATATATATATATATATATATATATATATATTTATATTTATTTATTTATATTTATATTTATATTTATGACACGTAAGTATCTGAAAGAAGGAAAAGTATAGTTGAACGCAGTTCGCTACATGGAACAGCGAACCACTGCTGCTTGCCTTGCCATTATGAGCGTGTGACCGGGAAGTCTGGCCGGGCGAGAAGGCAACACCGCCTGCCGAACATCTGCCTGCACAAGCAAACAAGTCAGCGCCCTGCCCGACCAGTAAGACACACAAGTCTTGAGATATCGTGTAAACGGTAACGTCTAGTCAGCTTCTCAACTTCGTGTGTCGGGGACGTAAGGCAGCACGCAACCGAGCGCGTCCAGAGCAAGGAAAACAAGATGAGCTTCATGGACATTTCCAACCTTCTGCCCCTTGAGTTCGTCCAAACTCTGAGCAGCGCGATTTGGAACACGCCACGTCAAACATGATCTCATCACAGAAGCAAAAACTATCTTAGGTACGTGGCGAAATTTCCGTCACAGATATGTATTTGATGGTTTTCAGACAGTACAACGGTCCACAATTAATTAGGCAATGAAACAAAGCCGTTCTTAGGCCATACAATAAAACCCTGTGTCTTTTTAAAGTTTTGTACCTGTGTTGCCACGCACTTATCTTATTTATCTTGCCACGTGTCTCGAGCGAGCACTTGTTCCGGCTGTGAAGGGACTGGTTAAGGTTGCGAAATGTCCTGAGCTCGGGACCTGATAAGAAAAACATGAAGGCTTTTTGACAAGTGACACAGACAATGAGTAGTTGTGACAGTTTCCGTCTTAGTTGACCGCCTTAATAATAACCCAGGGCAGTGAAAGATGACACATGAAACTACAGTCAGTACCAAGACACTGAAATGCGTTGCACCATAGATTGGAGCCAAACAAATAGTATTGCAGAAATGTCAATGAGGGTCAATTAAAAAAAAAAAACGCTAAAATTTATATCTCTGGAAGATGTACTTGGTTTATGTCATACAAAAGTAAATGAGCTAAATTGGTCGTTTATAATAGAGTGAGGATGTTCCACTATCGTGTGCATTGTTTATTCAATTACTTGTATGCAGCCTATAGCCACGTGGTCTCCAACAGTCAGACGGTAATTATTTACGGAAGAATACTTGGGAAATTAGCTAGATTCATTGAGAGATCCACCACGAGAAAATGCAGCTGAGAAAAAAAATTAAATTTATTTAACCCTCAAAAATTTGGCGTAATATTGTAATACAATTCTTTGCATGATAAGCATTCTCTGAACGAGCAATGACTATCTTAAACTCCCATAAACTATGCTTGTCATATGAAATTGTGTCGCACATGTTTTCCCCGAATAATCGTTTGTTGCTGTAAGCTGTTATTCACTTGCACATCACAGTTGAACCTTTTGTCAGACATCCCAAACCAAGCTGTTAGTGGGATAAGCAGCACACATATTTAGTGGGGATGTAGCGTTGTGGCGCAGTGGTAACATACTTGACTCCCAATCCTGTCACCCTCTTTGCTGTCTTCTGTGGCTCCCAGAAAACATATCATGCCAATATTGGAATGGTCCTTCCCCAAAAATCACAGTTATTTGTAGCTGTGTGTAACCACATCTCTTGATATCGTTGACAGGACGCTAAGCCCAAATTTAAAAAAAAAAATCTTGATCTTGTCTTTCAGTGTGTAAACATCTAACCTCGGTAAGGAGCAAATTCCTGTGTTCTCATTTTGCAAATAAACTTATAGTGCGATACTCTGACACTAAATTTAACGTACAATTCTTTAAAATTATGCCGAGCGTGATAAGTATATGAAAATGGTGTTTCCAACTACATTTTCTGGACGTGAATCTCACGTAGTTTCCGCACCCGCTGCTAGAATTCTCTGCCGGAGCAGCTACGTCAACTTTTCAATCATTTGTTTGCATACCGAAATTTTAAATTATATAATGAAACGGCTCCAACAAAAGCGAAAAAGACTTTTAAAAAAACAAAACCCCGGCTTTGGACCTAATTGTAGAAATAAATATTATTAAAATACTTTTTGGCTTGTTAAAATTCATTGAATAGTTAATACTAAATAGTTTCACTATGGTTCACACTATCCACCACAGATGGCAGCACCGTGGTTACACATTTCTGTTCCATGCGACTTGTTTCATTCACGAAATTACTTCTACCAATTGGCGTATACCGAGAGCTAAGATGTTTACACATCAAAAAGAATTGCGCCCGGAAGAGCGGCAAAACGCAACACAACACGAGTGGAGAGTTTGGCAAGTCGCAGCAACTTGCAACCGTTGCGTTGGTACTACTGGAAATGTCCTCCGTGATTTCGAAAGACTAAGTCTCGCGCGAGTTCTACTACAGGTGTCTTTGCACAAAGAGTACATTTACCAGTCCTTGCTCATTATTCTCTATGTGTTACTGTAACAAGGTCATTTCAAATGCGCTGGACACAATCCTCAGTCACGCATGATTAAGTTTCGCGTGACTAATTTCAAATAATATCACCCAGACTTTAGGAGCTGTACTAGTCAAAATGTGCCCATATTTCAGCACGATAAGAATAATTATTTCACTTAGTTGAGAAGCGAACTCTATTGGCCATAAACTTACAGCACTGCAACCAGTTACTACTTCGTTTAAATATTTTAACAATCCGAACTGGCAGTAATTGCTCTCGTGGATATACACCAGTATATTTCAAAATCTAAAATACATTTACTGACCTTATGAAATTGGAAATGAATCAATTTACTACCGTAATATTATAAAACCAAACTTAAGTTATTGTCATATTAAGTTCACGCGCAAATATATTTTTTTTTACAAATGGACACAAAGGAATTAACAAGAGATATTTATTAAGTCGTAACATTGAACTGGACTAGTTGTTCGAATGAGAACTTGTGTGCCAAGGCTTATTTTTTCTTCATCTAATTTGTGTGTACCACTTAGCAATGATAAATTATGGCGAATGAAGTTAAAGTCGCATTTTCAAGGCAAAACAAGCAGCTAAGAGCTGTTTGACATTTAGCAATACAGCGAAAAGCGTGGATTGGGGGGGGGGGGGGGGGGGGCAGAGGCCACCGACCAAGTTTACAAACGTATTCGTTTAAACACTTCACTCTCTGTGGCAATGACCAACATCCTTCACGTTCCCTTGATGTGCGGAGTGCATTCGTGTGCATGTGGCGTTTGGAATGTCGGCGAGTAATCAGAGAGGCCACAGAAAATTTAAAAAAAATAGTGCGTGTACTTATGTACTCGCGTTAGAAGTTATTTAAGACACTGAACTACCTTGAAATTTATTTTAACAAAAATTAATTAAATAAGTACTCATTATTCAATATTAATATAAACATGTGTATAAAATTAATAATTTAATTTTGTAGAATAATAGATATGAATTACAATTTAAAATGAAAATCAATAAAAATGCCGAATGTTTATTCTAATTTATTAATTTTTATTATTGATTAAATAATAATGTATTATTTATAATTTGTGATGCAAATAAATTATACATACGGCAACTTGACCTAACTCTTTTAAATACCGTTAAAAACTATCTTTAATAAGTTTATAACCCTAATTTCTATCACTAATATTCACAATAAATAATTTTTTTCAAATATATGGACTAGAATCCAAAATCAATAGCCAAATTTCAGAACGTGACTCACACGCACCTGCCGCTAGAATTCGACACCGGAGCAGCTACGCTGACTATCGAATCATTCTATTTTTAGAGCGAAAGGTTAAAACTATTTAATGAAACATCCCGATAAAAACGAAAAAGACTTGAAAAAATACTAAACCCCGGCTTCGTCCTGGTTTTTGACAAGTAAATTTATTCAAATACTGCTCACCCTGTTAAAATTTGTTAAAAAGTTAATACTATACAGTTTACACTTACTTTACATCACCGTAAATTATTAAGTATTAAAGGATAGTTGTACTAATATAAAGTATTTTATTAGCTATACGAATTCATGAAAATTCATTTCCTAACAAATCAAAAATTTAATATTACTTCAAGTAAAAATAGAGGCTCTAACAAATAAAAGTATTCATATGTACATACATATATTCATATTATCTTAAAACACAATTTGTATAATCCAGTAATCTGTCATTTAAAAAAATCCACTGCTGAGTTTTAAACAACATACTTTAAGTTATTAACCGCGCACTGTAACCGCTGCGCTATGTAGCCTGACAGAGGATCGTAAGAATATGTATTATACCTACTTGTTGTAATACCAGTATCCTTAGGTTTTTTTTTAAAAATTGAAATGACTTTTTATTATGACAATGTTAGTTGACTAAATATATTTCAGAGCAGTTTCACTATCATAAAGCTTCATTTGGCACACCAATGTGCTTGGTATGTCCCCTAATTTTTATACAAGTGACTATATACCCTGCAAGAGTTAGCCACCGTTAGTGTAGCATTTGTACCTATCTCTATGACCTGCAAAATTCGCATTACATGCTGGCGCCAGACTAGCTTTTACGTAATTAAGCCATTCTCAGAGTTTCATTGCCTTCTGTGCTGGGTCGTACGTCAGTCCATAGAATGAAGTTATAAGAGTTTTCATTAACTTCTAGTCATTCAAGGCGTGTCAAATACGAACACAGTAGGCTAACAACGACGATACAGTTTAAACAATAACAGTAAATGCAGACAGATAACAAAAATGGACACCGCAGCAAATATACGAACACAACGATGAATATAAACAGATGTTACGTAAAACACAACGAAGCCAACTCCGATGAACACAGTAGGTATGCCGGTATTCCAAGACACAAAAGTAAGGGTTTAGGTGTTGAATATGCTACACCGGTACTCTAAACGTATTCCTAGTGCACGATGGGACACGGCCAGTCCCTTGTTTTTTGGAAACGAATTTTGGTTCCTATCCGTTGCCGTTCTGTTGCCCAAATTCCGCGCATGCGCAGAGCTCACATTTTCGTTGATTTCGTCCAGATGGCGGACCCGTGTCGAATAAAATAATTTTTTTGTGATCATCGGGGTACGTACCAGGCGTGTTGGTGTGCCAAATGAAACTTCATGATAGCGAAACTATCATGGAATATATTATGTACACTTTAATGGTCATATAAAGAAATAAATGCAACTTTAAAATTATTTGAGAATATTAGAAATGCCGTTATATTTTTGTGCGATAGTTCTTGCTGCTAATTCGCGTATTTTTGCCTTAGCAATTGTATCGATGGCTGGGAAACGTCCACTCGAATGCGCTGGCACAAGTTTCTGGCCTCACGCAGAGCACCGTTTATTAAAACGGTTGTCGATTTGTTTCCTCACTGGGATTTGGTTTGGACTCGTTGTGGAATACGGCCCGCGAAGTTAGGTTACGGTTGTGTCCCAACAAGGCGTCCCGAACGTCTTGGAATACCGCTCTTAAAGCGCTGTTGAGAACTGTATATGTGAGACAAGCCACATATCACAGACTATGGCTTGTTGCCCTTTTTTCTGTTTAAATCCACCGACTTTCATCCCCCCCCCCATCAGGGAGAAGTCTTACGACGGCGGGTCCCGGTGTCCCGTTGTTCCTCCGCGGTTGGAAAGTTGCCGTATCGCTCTCACGCGGAAACACTCGTGTTGTGTCCGCCGCGCGGCGCTCTCTACGTCACTTCCGGTGGCTGGTTTAATGCTCCACTGCGTCCTCTGTTACTTCCTCCCTCCTTCCTTTTCCCACCCACAGACACACACACACACACACGAGGTTCGTTGGCCGCCGAACATCGTTCACCAGTGCCGCTCGCCGGGGCCAGACGCCCCTGTCCGTGGCTGGCTCGCATGAAAGAACCCGTGTTCTCGGTCGTCGCCGAGCAAGAACTTTCTTTCGGACCTAACTTGCCTCCACCAAGAGTGGGGATTGAGGAAGTTGTTGGGGGGGGGGGGGGAAGCAGGTAACTAAGCCTTCTTTAACACGCTTTTATTGGCACCGCTTGTAACTAACAAACTTACTATGTAAACAAATCTTGGAAGTCGATTCTAACCTACTTATAATTGTATCGATTTAAAACTCTGCAAGCATTTGGTAGAAGTAATTCGTGAATGGAACGGAAGACGCATATAACGTAAATGTGTAACCACAATGCTGCCATCTGTGGCCCGCTGCGGAGATGAACTGTTAAAAATGTATTGTCACCTTCAATTAACGAAGAACACTGGTTATAAATTATCCAGGGATCTTCGTAAATATACTGTTCCTTCGTGTATTTACGGACACTGAGATCACTTTCTTTTTACATGAACCCAAAAGAATGTTAGAATGTTCTTGGTCTACTAACAAACCTTTCAAAAAACTTGTTAAAACACTTATTTTGTCCACGTGTTAGTTTATCTTGGTTTAGAACGAAACATACAACTCGGAAGTCAAAATACGGCGTGGTTTTTACCAAGATTCAGTTATTTTGAATTACGAATAACTAGGGGCAGGCAATTTTCGCGAATAAATCTGAGCGCCTATTAGACTGCAACAAGGTATACCCGCACCAGCGGTATCTCCCTTGTGATTGGCGGCCGTCTGCGAGAGAAGTCGTTGCCTTATTTGACCCGAGCCACTCAGGACGCGTTTGCTTCCACACTGAATTACTGTGATTGGTGTTGCAACAATTGATATGGACCTGAAATAAACTCACCCAATAACGAAACACAGACAATGATACAGTGTTTTAGCTCTCAGCGTGTCTCGGAATTTTTTCGCGAAATATGCATGCCCCTACGAATAACTCTTCGGTTATTTGAGTTTGATTCTTCGTTGAATAGCCCGCAATTTTACTGTAATTCCTAACAGCGTGGCTGGCGCCGGAGGGTGGGTCCGCTCATGTCATCGCTGGGGGCACGTATTGTACGCCAAAATATTTTCAAAATAGCTGGGAGTTAAAACACTGTAGCACTGTCTGTGCTTCGTGAATGGTTGAATTTTTTTTAAGGTAGTGTCAGCACACCAATCACAGTGATTCAGCGCGGAAGCAAACGCGTCCTGAGAGGCTCGGTCAAATGAGGCACTGTCTTCTCTTGCAGACGGCCGCCAATCACAAGGAAGAAGCCGCTGGCGCGGGTATACCATATTGCTAGAGACCGGAAAAATTCGCGGTTTCAATGACCTCCAGGATAGACTCCAATATCCTCTACACACTCGGGCAAATGCCAACTGTTCATTGGCTGTTGACTTGTGAGTCGTCTCGACTGAGTGGCCTGTGATTCGACACTTCTATGAGTGAGGGTCTCTAATTGGCCCTCAGTCCTCCAGATTAACAGTGGACCAATGGCAGAAGCCGCACTAAGGTATAATTATTTGCATTTTAGCATAACATGAAATGAACCCGCGAATTTTTCAGGTCTCTAACCATATTGCATTTTACTGGGCGTTCAGGTTTCATAAGCCTGGTCCTGGCCGCCGCTACCTCCCGCGACGCGACCAGCCACTCACGGTCTCCACCGCAGCATGCCGTGGGGAACGGCCCTCTCGCAGCGCTCTGCCCACTACGCATCGGCTGTACGTCTCTCGGACACAGGACTCGTCAAGTAATTACTAGGGCCATGCATTTTTCGCGAAAAGATTCTGAGAGTAGCTGCAAGTTGAAACACCGTAGCATCGTCTGTGTTTCGTGACTGGGCGATGTTATTTCGGATGCATGTCTACTGTCACAACACCAATCACAGTAATTCAGTGTGGAAGCAAACGCGTCCTGAATGGCTCGGTCAAAAAAGGCAATTACTTCTCTCGCAGACGGTCACCAATCACAAGGAAGAACCACCTGTGCGGGTAGAGCTAGTTGCAATCTAATAGGCGTTGAGAAATTTTTTTTCGCGAAAAATGCCTGCCCATAGTAATTACACACAGAATAAAATTTCCAAGGAAAATTATGGAATGATTCAGCCAATTTAGGGACTGGTTTCACTGATCTCCAGGATAGACTCCACGATCCTGTATGTACTCGGGCAAATGCCACTTGCTCAGTGGCTACTGACTCGTGTCGCCTGTTAACGTGCCTGCTTGTTATTTGATACTTCTTTTGTTGGGGATTTTTCCATTAGCTCAAAGTCCTTCAGAGTAACTATGGTCCAATCATTGAAGCATCGCGAAGGTAAACGTGTTTGGAGGCTACACTATTGCGATGTGAATCCGCGGATTTTTCCGGTCTCTAGCCACATTCTATTGTAAGGATTCACCCTAGCATTTAAAGCCTAGACATTCAAAAGGATCTAAATGCAATTGGTTGACATTGTGAGATTTTACTACCAAAGTGATCCAAGTACCAAGCCAATGCACACCTAACAGATCTATGTGCCATCTATTATTCTCCATGTAGTTGTAAAATATTCAATGCAATGCGTTCGGTTTATCTCCATGACTACTGGAAAATCTAAGTGATGTATGTGTCAGCTGACACGAACTGTTATTTTACTTATTTGCTATTATTTTCTTTCGGCCATTTTTATTAATTTTAAATTTTAAATTTGAATGCAGACATTGATGTGGCTTTCACAGCCCTGATGAAAATAAACCTTTGAACAGGTCCTACAAGAAAAAAAACCCGTGGGAATGTGCAAAATAGTCCAAGAAGACTGCCAGATAATTTAAGTTAAAACAGGTTATACATTGGCGTGCTTGTATTAATCACAACTAGAATTTATAAAATTACAATTATTAGGCCCAAACGGTGGAAGAATAGCACGCATTTCTGCAATTTTTCAGACATCCACGTAAAAATTTTACCTAAAATTATAGATTAAAAACTACAACGCCTGAGAAAAATATATTCATACGTTACTTGGCAAAATAGTAGTATAGCATTGTAACGTTTTATGCTGAAAGTATTTCGTCGTACAGCCTTCGTGAAGCAATTTTTTGAATAGTCGGTTTTGTTTATTTTCAAGAAAATATTTTTGTCTACAGAAAAACAGAAAGAAACTTGGAAGTCCTTGATAAAGACTCGGCAATTACTCGCTTCACGCGGCAATTCTCTTGCCAATAAAATCAATCCGAGGGTACACTGAGAAAAATTGTTTGGAAATTTACCATCTCATGGTAAAATAGGAATGTTGAACATATTTCCCATAAATCCATTATTTCTACAGAATATATGTTTGTAAAAATAAAATTTATAGGAAATTTACCATATGTGTAAGGTTAATTTCTCCTACAATTTATAGGTTAATAAATTTCTTTACTTGCTAGGAACATTGCTAAAAACATCTTACAAATTCACGTAAGGAAAATCTAAGCAAAACAATATAGATTAATCAAATTAATCAATACTTTCCTTTGTTTCAAATGGCGACTGCGCAAGAGAGCCTTAGTGTGAAATAATGTTGACGTAAAACCAAGTAATTTTTTTACTCGTGAGAAAACATAGCCTTTTAGGAATACTTCTGCACTTTCTTCTAGAACCGTGTTTTAACTGCGTTCAAATATGGCCTAGTTTTGAATATTAATTCTAGTAATGACCGGTGAGATACTTCAAACTGCAGATTTGGGGAGCAATTCATCCTCCGGGTCTGGTGAAAGGTTTCGTGAGTGACGCCATCTGTACGAACGATCCGCCAACCAACTGCAGGAACTGGGGGAAAAGGGGGGGGGGGGGGAGAGACTCACGTCGACCCACTACGTCGACTACTGCGACCCACGTCGGTGGCGGGGAATTTCGCTGTCTACTGCCTTTTGTTGACGACCTGCTGCTCCATCCTTTCTGGAGTTTAGTCCAGTGCACCAGTGAGCGATATATTAATTACTTACGAAGGGCACCGTTTATTAAAAGCTGTTGCCGGTTTTGTATACACTTGCTGGGATTCGGTTTGGACAAGTTCTGGAATACGGCTCGCGAGTTAGGATATTGTTGTTTCCCGACAAGGCAGTGCATATCCGCTACGTTACCGGAACGTCTTGGGAATACCGCCCCTAGAATAAGTTAGGGAAAGGGGGGGAGGAAGGGAGCGCCGAGCGGTCGACGACGGGCGGACACCAAAAGTGTGCCGCGGCGCGTCGTGGCGTCTCGCGCAATGTTTAATTACATTCCGGCGGCAGTCGTGACGTGGCGAGGGCGAGAGGGGGCGGGGAGGAGGGAAGTGGGTTATACACTCCGCGGCGGAGAGCGGTTGTTGCAGGCGATCAGACCGCCCGCTCGTCCCACGGCGAGATCCTCGTGAAGGGGAGCTGGAGAACTGCGGAATAGTGGACGCATTCAGGTTTCCACAGGGATACACCAGTACATACAGGTGTACAGATATGTGCGCGGTGTGTCGTAAGGCTTTGGCGGTAATCACTTAACAATTTTTAATCCTGATATATATATATGGTTGGTGGCTTTATTTTACCTTCAAAATGTAATCAGCAAAATTGAAAGCTGTAATCGTTCTTGCCAATTTTTGTTTAGGTATTCTTAACTTTTAGAGGTCGTGTATCATTGCAGAGATACGGAATTTCCAGGATGTCAAGTAAAAGAAAAATTAGAATCATCAGTTTTTAGTGGTATAAAAATATTTAAAATAAATCTTGAGAGATTGATTTCTTAATCATATGCACTTACATATTTTTTATAACTATTTAAAACTTTTTTTCTGCCAATGTTTTTATTATTTGAACTTACAGAAATATTTTGAAGATTTAATCGAAACACTTCCTTTTCGAAAGACGAGGTAACTTAAAAAGGTGTCCGATGAGTATTATCACAAATTTTAAGCTCAGATTAACTGGAACTGTGTTTAGTAGTACGCTAGCATATTTTAGCAGTGTTTATTTAATATATTTTGATGCCATATTTTATTTTTTATTTAACGATTGTTGCTTGAAACATAGTTTTCATGGTGACAAAGTCGTATTTTTTGGTTGGAAGGAAACAAGAGTTTTGGATCGTCGGCGTCGCTGACTAATGGAAACTTTTTTTTGGGGGGGGGGGAAGGTGTACGGTAATTTTGTATTAACGGTCCCGCAGTTTTAACCACAGATGTTGGCAACCTTGGTGATGATCCTCCTGGCGAGAAGACACCCCCGCGCTAGGCCAGTCGCTGCCTTCCGGTACACGTACTTCCGGTCTGGGACCACGTGGCTGGAGCCCTCGCGTGACCTTGACCCCTGGGTACCGACCGCAGAGCGCACACGTGCTGGCGCTCAACTAGAGCTCTGTGTTTCAACAAATCTTTGTCCGGAAGCCACGATACCTGACGTTCAGTTGCTGTGAGAAAATATGAGTGAGAGAAGAAAGCTATGACGCAAGAACTAAATTATTCGGGAGAACAGACAAATGTCTCCTTCCCACCATCAATATTAATGACTCAGTTATTTGTTATTGACATTATTAGCGCTTTTGTAATGAAAGTTTTCATTATTCTCTATGCCTATACTTCATAAATTTACTAGAAAAATGTGTCACATAGTGGTTCAAATACTATATTTTAATGAAACATGGACAAAATGTGTTAAAAAGAAGATAAATACTAAGAAAGGCCGGGTACTAGATGAGTGTGAATAGTAAAGGTTTATATTTATATGCCACCAAACAAGTCTATAAATATGTGATTTTTTACATTTTAACTTACAGTGAGTACAGAGGAGGTATAAAAATCAAAATACAACTTACGCAAGTGGTCAGTTAAAAGAGAACCAAACACAGAAACAAAATGGCCAAGTGGCGCAGAAATGTCTCAAAGCAGGTGTAAGAAGCTAGGCGCCATGAGATAGAAAAACCAGAGAAATAAATAGCCACAAATATCTCCACAGGACAAGTGAAAAGACGCATCTTTGTTGCGGGAGAAAGTCAGTAGAAAATTGAAGAAAATAACAGAAAACGAGGTTGTCTGTTGTTTTGTCAGTTGTGGTAAAGAAAGTTTTTGCCTGCCCAATGTGGTGGATGGAAATTTGTTTTTACCAACAAGTAACGAAAAAAATATTGCAAATTTAGTACGGTCGTAACTCCATTGGGTTGCATATCTACACAGCACACTACGATAAATCTAAGTTGATTACGAAGTTATTATTTCACGGCTTACACCCTTATTATATCTAACCTGCCCTAAATCTAAGCGTGTAATGTAGCGGGCATCACGGTTGTGGTCATGGTTGTGATCGGGGCCACGACTATAGCTATAACTCAACCAATAAAGAGAGACGCACTACGTCGGTCGCGACCTAACACCCGCTGCGCAGTGTGACGGCAACAGTGTCTGGTTCTGGGCGCTGGCCTCTAGAGAGGCGCTAGGCTACTGGACTGAAGCAGTGTTGCCACGTCGTAGATTAAAAATCAATTGTGAGTGGTTACGAAATACACCAGAATTTCGTTTAAACGTACCAATAACATTGATGAAGATTTCTTTGCTACATTTAAATATAGAGAAGCGTGTCATGTAGCGGGCATCACGCACGTGCGGTAGAAGTTAAACTTAGCTACTTGGCATAATAAAAAAATCACTTTTATTTTGCATGCAAATAATGTATAGAAATAAAGTTATAAAATTAACAGGAGTGATATTATAAATACTGTTGGTAGTGCATAATATTAATTAAATTATTTTAAAAAAATGCTCAGTATTGAATATTGATTTAAAAACGTGTGTAATATTTATTATTTAATGAAGTAAAATATTCGAGCTAAAATTTAATTAATAATGAAAATCAATAAATATGCAGAATATTTTTTCTAATTTATTATATTTAATAATATATTAAATAATAATGCAGTAATTTATGCTGCAAATAAATTATACATACGGGAACATAACCTCACTTATACAAATACATTTGAAAAAGTTTATTAACACAATTTATATCACTAATATTCACGATAAATAAATATTTGTAATGCTATGGACCCAGTAAAGCAATGTCAATCACTAAATTATAAGATTTAAAAGCACTTGTATAATTTTTATTTGTATATAACATTTTTTTTATCCTGCGCAAATTTCGTTGCATAGATTCGCAGGCAACTTAAAATTCACTCTCAAAATTTTTACATAACGCGCCAAAAGAAGTATAACTTAAAAAAAAATTAAAAAAAAAAAACTAGCCAAACATTTTGCTAATCGCTCGACGGATCATTCCTCCGCTAAACCATATTCGAATCCGCTAGAAGGGGCGGAGACCCGCTAGGTTGGCGGCACTGGACCGAAGTGACGCTCTCCGGAAGGCGACGCCCATTGGCCGGACCAGGCAGCGTCACGACTGCACCCGGCGCAGAGCAGGTCGGGACCTGCGCGTAGTCGCTGGGTTCTTCCGACCCGGGCAAGCTACTTTCTCCGGGTGACGCGACGTGTGGAGAAACCAAGAATTGCCGCACACTGCTCTCCTGGTTGACATATATTAAAAAAATGTCTTTGCAGGAGTTAAGTTGCAAGTTAGCCAGTTGAATGCGCACAAATATTACTGAAGAAGTATCTTTCCCATGTTGGTGAAAGTATTCGGGCTATTAGAACGAGATAAATAGTATGTGTTACTAGCTGCCCGATCCGGCTTCGCACGGTTGTATTAATTGGGGGGGAGGGGGAAATGAGACCAAATCTCTTATTTACAGTTATAATAAATGAAATAAAATGAAAATTAATTAATTTTGACAAAAATTTAATACAATGCTTTGTAATGTACCGAAGAAAAAACGAATAGCACCGATGGTTTACCGACTCTCGAGCACGCAAGGTTGTCATGGAGACGAAGTGCCCACTGTTTCCCGGGCTTAAACACCAATCAACATTGATGATCAGTTTATTATTAATAATAAATTTTTAAGACCATTGATCGAAATAAAAACTACCCTATCTCTCAAGTTGGAAAAAATTACACATAAATGCCCATTTTCATCGAAATCAGTTGACTTGGTGAAGGGGACCTTTTTAGAAATCAGATGTAGTTAGTAATTGTCTTCTTAATTTGAATAATTTATATCACTTTCAAATCCCGACCGACTTTGTTCTACCAGTGTATAGTTATTTACCTGTATATATCAAAAAATTGGTGGTCTGTATTTAATGAGTGATGAGGACTACACTAACAATGAAATAGTCGTTGCCATGGAGACGAATGAAGCATCAACAATGCTACAGCCGTTGCCGTGGTGATTTTCTGCCAACTCATACATACATCACATTAGAAAACTCTAAAATTTTAAGATTAAGACCATTAATCGAAATAAAAACTATCCTATCTCTCAAGTTGGAAAATATTACACCTAAATGCCAATTTTCATCGAAATCGGTTAAGTGGTTTAGGAGTCCATTGAGGACAAACATTGTGACACGAGATTTATATATATTAAGATTTAACGTGTTTCAAATTTGACAGTTCTTAAAAATAATGCAAATTGTGTACGTACCCTTCTGCCACTGTTGTTTTGTCAGCAGTGTCTGTAAACAAGCTAAAATAACTCACATAATATGATGCTTTGCTAGTGACAGTTGGGAAATGATATTATTTTTGAGAACTGTCGAATTTGAAAGAAGTTAAATGAGACAGTCTATGCAGTTACATCCACGCGGGATCGTGTGTGTAGCACTCGTTCGTGGGAGGGCGACGCATTTCCTTCCTCAGCTGAAGTATAAGCCTACTTTCCCGTCGGGCATGTCTTTTTTTTTTATTTCGCGAAAAGATTTTGAGACAAGCTGAGGTTTTAAAAAAACATGGTCTGTGTTTCGTGGTTAGCTGGGTTTCTTTCAGGTACGTGTCTGCTGTCAGCATACCAATCACAATGATTCAGCGCGGAAGCAAATGCGTTCTTAGTAACCCGGTTCAAATGAGGCAATGGCTTCACTTGCAGGTGGCCGGCAATTACGAGGAAGAAACAGCTGGTGCGGGCAGTTATACCTCAGTGCTGCCTCTGCTATTGGCTCACAACTCACCTGGATGACTCTGGGCCAATGAGAAACACCCGACCAAAGCTTTAACGAATCACAGGCTGCTACGTTGGGACGCCTCACAAGACAGCAGCCAATGAGTGGGTGGCATTTGACCGAGTGTACGTAGAACTATGGAGTTCATCCTGGAGGTCATTGAACCCGCGAATTTTTCCTGTCCCTAGTAATAATTGTGGACACCCCCAGCCACAACAACTATGATGATACAAACTGGTGGCTACAAACTCATAGCCGCGGGCCATATGCTGACGCCAAGACTTTGGCGGTGAACTGCCAAATAAATCAAAACCAAACAAAGATAGCCACTGTCGCAAAATATCTGATTTTAAAAATATATTTTTCAATGTTTTAGCTGTAAAATTAATGATTTTTTTAATGTTCGATTGCCTGAACGTACATTCTGTCACAGACCAAAATGTCAAAAAATAAGGAGTGAAGGTAATGGAAGTGTCTGTTGTTGATACAAAAAAAATATGTAAGAAAAAAACTATTCCCTTAGATTTTAAAATTGTTATAACTGGTCTTAGGGGTTTCAAGCCTTGCTTCCTATTTGCCAATAGAACTGACAGCATCAGTTAATGTAAACAATCACACGTGCGTCTGTTTACAAATTATCCTCCCAAATACACACACACATATAAATCATAAAGTGTCCATACGTATTTTGATGCAGTAAATATTTGTGTAGCAGTCATTAGGCCGAAAGTAATTTGACCGAAATATGTGCATGTCGGTGAAATGACTTTTCGACAAAATGAATTATTATGATCTAGTGCCTGGCGATCAAATTATTTCCAGCCTTCTGCAGTGCCACAATTTAATGCACTAATCATGAAATATCATACTCTGGCTGCATTTTAAAATTCAGACAAATAAGCGCTAGAATATTTTATAACCTCAAAATTGCGCCAACTTCGTCCACTGATACAGTTTTTTTTTATTTATTGTTTCAGTTCGAATGTCAAATAGGCAGCTCAATTTTGAGGCCACGGAATATTTTTCTTACAGCACAATTCGCGTGGGTCGTCGCCCTCGTTATCAGCCTAAGCTCCCCATCTTCCCTCAGATCAACCCTCACCGTTTTGAGCAAACTCGTTCGAGACTTAAGAAAAGTTCATCGTCACAAGCGTGACATCGAAGAACACCTCTTGTACAGTCCTTGAACGTCCAACATCTTTACTCTCGTGCTAACTCTTTTACCGGGCTTGTTATTGCATCAGTAGTCACGGCGCCTGAAAGGTAATTTTCTCTACTGCACATTTATTGGTGCTCACACCATCACTTCACGTCGCAAAGAAGTTTCTTAAATTGAGTGAACGGCAATTACACAGTATAAACCGAAGCTAAAAAAAAAAACTTAAATGATGCCCCGGTGACTCATCTGAATCTATTTTGTGCGTATGAGATATTCGTTACAGTGGAGGAGATTGACCCCTACTGGCACGAACATTAATTACTGCTAGACGTTTCATGTATCGCCACAGTTGCCAAACAGTTACCGTACAGGCCATTCAGAAAGTTATTTAACGTGACTAACAGTATTGCCAACTTCACTCTGACATCAGGCTATCATAAAAAATTAGACTACTGAAATCCTCAAATTTGAATTTTCGTATTAATTATTTAAAAATTGGAATGAAATAGTATACCAATGTGGAAATGGATATTTGTTGTAAAAAAGAGAAAAGTTCAATAAAGTTCTCAGGCTATTGCAGCCAATGTCTGGAGTGGCTTGGCCTCTGGGCTGTAGCCGTGTCGAAGGAGATGATTTCACCGACGTTTCGGTTGACCTTGCAGCCACCATCATCAGGGTAGCAGTTACCTATTGAGTTTTTTTTTTTAATTCTCCTGCCTTTGAATACTTTTGCTTGAAAATGGATTGTTTCCTGATTGGCTGCAGCTCTGGCCCAATCAGAATCTTCCTTTCTTCTAGTTGGTTGGTTTGGCCAATTGAGCTGGACTTCTGTGATTGGCTGGGGCTGCTGACCAATCAATGTCACTTCTCTTCTGGTTGGCTGGGCTGTTTGTACAATCAGAGGCGATCAGTCTAGAGAGCAGCAGAACTAGAATTTGAGTGGTTCCCATATTCTCCTTAATTTGTATTCATCCCCTCATGTTTGATGGGTGTTTTAATATTTCTAATGCTTCTTAAATGTATCGTTTCTTGTATTGGTGAAAGTTGGATAGGTGAAGCTGGTTCCCATGAAGTGTTCTGCTATTGCTGATCGTAGGTTTTCATGTTTATAGTCACTGATATTTCCTTAACACTTGTGATGATTCGCCTGCCAGTTTGCCCTATGTATACTTTGCCACATGAACATGGAATCCTGTAAATGCCATCTAGTATTTCAGCTGGAGTTTGATCTTTTTTTAGGTCAGGGATCCCTTAATCCTTTTTATGTGTTTTAGAGTTGTACGATTTTGTTTTTTATGAGAATTCTGTTCACTTGATCTGAAATGCCTTTGATGCAAGAAAAAAATGCTTTATTAGGAAGAATGGTCTTGCTTTTGTATTTAGGGTGGTTTCATGGCTTTTCTAATTTCAGATTTTGACTAACCATTTGCTTAAAGAACAGTTTTTACGTATTTTATCTCTTCCCCAAGTTTGTCTACTTCGCAAATGGCTCTATCTCTGTTGACCAAAGTTTTAATAACTGTTCTCTTCTAAGATGGTGGGTAGTGTGAACATGCTGTAGATACTTGTCTGTGTGCGTTGGATTCCTGTAAACACTGTGGCCGTGTGACCAAGATATCCATGGTGAATAATTGTATGTTAGGGTGGTTGCAGTTCAGGTGTTTCAGGAAGTCTTGCAGCTTATCTCAACCATGGCTCCATATCACAAATAATGTCATCTACATACCTGTACCAGCAGTTGGGTTTGATCTGACTGGTATTTATTGCTTTTTGCTATGAGTAACGAAAATCAGGACAGCCGCAGCGGGAAGCGGTCCATAGAAATTCCGAACGCCAGTCCAATGCCAATAGCGAAATCAATTCTTTTAATGTTATTTCACAAAATACCTCAATTCTGCCAGGCAAACAGCCAAACGAGAGTGCGTTGGCATACAAAACTAACCAAGTTTTATATGTTGAGAGAACGACACAAGAGTTCGTTGTTTGTCCATGATAAATAATCTTGGACCTAAAAGTAAGTAATATTTGCGTAATACGATCATTCCTCAAGACTTTATGTCTGTCTATAATACTAGTATATCAGTCTTCAGGTTGGTCAAGTAGAGTATGAGTTCATGTAATTCGACCATAACTTGGGGCACTAAATATGTGACTCTGTTCGAAGGCCACCCACTAACATCTCCCGCGAAAAAAACTCCCACCTTGCCCGAACCCGCCCGAACCTGCTCGAACCTGCCCGAACCTGTCCGAACAGTGTTATCACCCGCGGCCGATCCTTATCGCGACGAGTGCCAAGCTCCATTATCGGGGACCAGACACGAGGCGCCTCACTTTCTCCGAACAAGAATTACCCATCCCATCTTCACTCTCTCACGACTCTCTCGTGGTTTGCTGCTTAATAAGGTGTGTATAAATAGAAAATGAGACAGGTTTAAAATATAGAAGTGCCTTTTTATTTTAACTTTCGCAAGTTAACACGTCGCTCATTATGAGTTGCAGAATGCCATCTCAAATGACTGCGTTTCTCTAAACACCTTTGAAAAATACGAGAGGAAGCATTCCAAACGTGTCACGAGCATTGCTAGTCCTTGGTCTTTGCGAGAACCTGAGTTTAGGAGCTTCTTTTATGGCTGGGCGCCAGTGACGCCATTTGCTGGCACTAAACTTACCGTTTTAGGTGTTGTCTTGTCAGGCAAGTTCGGATGGAGAAAAAATACAAATTATAGCAAAGAAAATAAAATTTACACAAAAGTAATCAATGCTATGTAAAAAGTATACCACGACCATTGCTGTTAAATTACGTGCTCTGATAGTGCATGGTTAATGTTAAGATGAAGAATGCAATCAATCTGCATAATTCAAGATATTGTGTAACTGTGCGTACAGCTCTTTGACTTAGGCTGAAAGTGAAGTTGGGTTTACTGCTTCTCTTTATACCGATATTAATAAAAACTGTACTGATGCCTTTCTCTACTAATTTTTTCTCGGTTCGGTTACAAGCAAATCCCACTGAAAGCTAATCAGTATCGTCTTTTTAACGTAGGTTTCTGGTAGTAATATTTTATTGAGCGAAAGACTATTTCATATTTAGAGTGCATTGTTAACGTAGACACTTGACAGGAATGTATTTTAAGACACGAGGACCACTGATTAATGGAAGACCACGTATATCTCAAATGTCTTGGGTGTCGAAAATCCACAGAACTGACCACTGTCCGAAGACAGCACAGCTTGGAGAAATGCGAGAAGCAAATTTTAGGACCACGAAATAGAGAAGGAAAACTGTTGTTAACTAATAACTGGTGTTTCATTGTATCCGTGGTGTTGATTCCGATAAAACTCCACGTACAGTTTCGTGGCAAAGTAACTTTCCTTTCCGTTCAATGTGTGTTCAGAAGTTATCATTCGCAAAATGTGACCTTGTGTTGCCGTTAAGCATTATAACAAGATGAGCAAACACGAATGTACGCAACTATTTTAAGCTCTGTGATTGCAACAGCGTCAGGTTGAGAATACGATTGTTGTATTGTATTTTTTAAGGATACATTTTAAAGGACATGCAATTTACTTTAAAGCATTAGGGAAGTTATCAAGCAAAGGTAGTGCATTGTGTTTTCCGAGTATTTATCCGAGCTTAACATTGCCTGTTTAAGCATCCGATTTATTTTGAACCAAGATACAAGTCGACTCAGAAATCGACTGCCAGGTAGTTGACTGTGCTGGAAAAACACGGCCTTGTAACGGAAAAAATAAAAACTTTGCGCCAAACAGCTGCACGAACCTTGAAAACGTTAATGAAAAATCGAAAGAAAAAAATTCTGATTGTGACACTGTCGCGTTGTCCGCCTGTAGCTGAAAATATGCAAAAAAAAATCGTGTTGGGAATCTTATCATTTGCCTGCTTAATGTCCAAAAAAAACAAGTTAAGAGACCAAAGGTATAACGCCATACCGTGAACAAGTGAAACTAAGTGCGGGTAGTATTGAAAACTCCACTTTTACTAACTTTTGATATATTTAGGTTCACAAGTATCAACTTTCCGCAGGCACCAGTTCAAAAATTGCCGAATTTTTCACAAGTAGAAAACGACGTTGCCGTTAGCACGTGGGTTTCCTCCGGGTACTCCAGTCTCTCCCACTCATTCATTCCTTAAATGCTACATTGTAGTCTCATCACCTCTCATCGTCTCTAATGACCTCGATATCTGCGAGGCGTTAAGCTCAATAATAAATTAATGAATAAGGGCTTAACGTCTTCTCGACAGTGAGGTCATGGGAAACGGAAACACACAACTCAAATCAAAAATGTTAGGGAAGGATAAAAACCATGGTCAGGGAATTATCCCAGTTTTTGCCTTCTGTAACTTCGGAAACCATAATCAGTATGTATTGACCTTGGAGGAGAAACTCTAATTGCCGAGCCTGAGACCAAGTTTTTTAAAGTAGTTTTGGGCCCGTCCGCTAAGTAGTAGTTTTCGTAATATATTAATAACATAGCTACATTGATTGTGAGAAGTAATGCAGCTATTATCAGGCAAACAAACTAGTTAACTTTATTTTACCGGCCACAATTTTGTGTTGTAGCATACCAGAAGTTTAGCATATTCTACTAATTTATATAGAACATGCTTTTTTTTATTACAAAACACATTAAGTGTTTCTCGCACAATTTAAACCTCTGTTACTAAGAAACTATTAGTCAAGTAGTTAAATTAACACTATAAACTAAACACTTTGGATTTGAAACTCCCATCCGAAATTTTTTCGGTAGTGGTTTTGGGCCCACAACAGATAGCGTCATTTATCACGCAAAACATGGTTTCAGTTTCCATTGTAAGAGTCGTGCTTCTGTATCTCCCTCCCTTGTTCTATGGTTCTGATCGGTATTTGAACCCGAGTCCTACAGATACTAGCCCTGTGACTAAACAATACAGTTTAAATACAACACTTACACAGGGAACAACTAAGGCTGTGTTCACAACTAAATAAAAAACAGTCGTGCGCACAAGATTTGACCGCCATGTTTTCGAACCTACTGATTCACAACAGCGTACAGCACGGCCGTGTGCAAGGGAGAGATTTGAGGATATGAGGTAAATTAGTATATTTTATTTATGTTAAGACCGCATGATGCAGCAGCCAGTGATAGATGATTAGGTTGCCATTTTTACGGGATTTGAGAAATGTTTATATGTATCAATCATATTGTGGCAAGAAACTGTCGAGATATGGCAATGCTCAGATAATTCATACCTTAAAATAAATGAATCTATTACTATGAAAACTCACTAGCGATACATATAAATACAAAAAACAATCGTGGTTTTTATTGCTAACTTAAAACACTAGTTAGTTCAAATTAATTTATATGCTAAAAAAATTGTGTTCAGATGTCACAAGATAATCATTTGGTAGTATATATAGTTATTTACTAAAATTGCCAACAGATGACGAAATTTCAACGGCTAAAATTAAAACTAACATTTCAATTGTGAGCCGATATCGGACAGGGCGTGTGCACAGTCGTGTGCATGGCCTGCTGTGCGCTCGCTTATTCTTTTTAAATTGTTAACTCAGCCTTGTAACAATTCACACTGAACTGACTGGTTGCAGCTGTACTATGCGACGTTCCAATACAGATACCTAGTTTCAGGGTCGCAGGTATTTTCTTGAGATGTTGATTTAAGAAGTTTTTAATGAACCTCGAATATAACTCCGAGACCCTGTCACGCATAACGTGTTCCGCTTGGCAGAGTTGGCTGATTTAAACCACAACGGTTTGAACCATGGTTTAAATAAATTGGTTTTTATAAAAATCAAATGTTTTAAATGTATTTTTAAATATAATAAGGTCTAATTGCACTCTAACAACAATAATTTGCTCATTAATGTTTCTTGTGATTTACTGGAACAAATTATATACTAGTCAAGATCTTATCATTTAAATTATCTGAATAAGTTGACAATTATACCTAGCTAAATACTTCTGCAAGATTAAATTATTTAGTGAATTTTAGACAGTCTAAAAAAAGACGAAATAAAAAAAAATATTATTAAAAAAATCCTATTCTGTGGTAAATTCCCAGTCAGTTGTCAGATCTGCTGGACTCCTGTTCTTTGATGTTAAAATATTCTGGTTCAACATGAATAGCAGAAAGCGAGATGATGTTTGGCTCTCATTTGAACATGCCGAGAACTAAAAATAACTTACGTAATAAAAAAAACTGGTTCGAGCAAAAGAAAAGGTTGTCTGGTTTATTTCTAATCCTGCCAACCCTGCCGCGTGGACACCACGCCACATCTCCAGGAGAAACGTGAGGCAGGCTGTGGCGACACTCGGCGTGGCGAGAGACGCGAAGAGAAAGTGCGTGCAGCGAAAAGAACGGACGCGTGTTGTTCCCTGACCCCGAGTGTCGGATAACACTGACTGCGAACAGCGGCATCCGGAGTGCTTCCGCTGTTTGTTGGTCCAGTGTAATGTATGCTTGTAGTATCTCGATGGACTACACCCTCTCGAGCAAAACTGACTAGATCATTTTCCCCACATTTACGAAAACGCCCCAAGAAACAGTTCAATACTTCCGGGTCATGTTGAACTATTACATGTGGACTCACATTCAGGGTATTGCACAACATAGGCTTACCTGCTGATTAAGAGAGACGCGTCTTCTTGTATTTATTAGTTTTTAGTCCCATTTACTATCAAACATCAATAATGCACAGCACATAACCCAGCGAATTGCCTGAAGTTCATAGGAATTGGTTTCTTTAATGTTAAACCACTAAGGTTGAGTTACGCATTCCCTTTGAAGGATCACTACAACTGTGCTAATATTAACAGCAGTTTTCCTCTAACATACTCATTAAATAAGAAATGTCTCGTAATATACCTTTCAAATATGGAACTTAACTTCGCTTCACAAAATAAGTCCATAAAATAAATAAAGACAAAACAATGCAAATATACTTACTCAATACAGGTATGTTGTTGTCGTTGATATCGAAGACATCGCGTTAATTTACTAAATACCTACTTACTCTACATCCCGAGTATTACGGTTAGATTTTTTCTTTTTTTTCTTTTGTAAACTGAGATGAAACTAATTTTTTTTGTTCTTCTTTAGTAAAATTTATAACTGATTTAGATTTGGTTGTCATAAGACATTTAATTTTTTTTTCAAAGAAATGTAAAAATCTTAAATAATGTATTCAGGAATTTCCATACAGGCTTAGTGGTTACACGGTGCTGAAGAAAGTTGTGCGTGAGTTGACTTACATCAGAAGTAACGAGCGAGTGAAAGATCTCATGAATAAATATGTCACAGTCAGCGATGCACCGTGGATTTCCCACGCGAGTGTGTTATGTACCATTAAGGAGAAACTGTACCGGAAGCTACGAGTTTGAATGCATGAGAAAAAAATGGATTTTCTCTTTCTAACCGTTAATCAGTGGGCTGTTAAGTCGTGACACAAAGCAAATAGTCTACAATGCAGTCGACTTCCGCGTGTCACTGATTCTGGTTAATTTAACCTAATCACCAATCATTACTATAAACAATGGAAAGTGACTTGTATGCAACTAACTGAAATTACTTAAATACGGCATGTGCTTGTGGTGTCGAAAGATCGGCGAAGAAAATGAGCCAGAAGACGGACAGTGACGAGAAATGAAAGCTAACTAACCTCGCTACTTCTCTCTGCTATTGCAGCAATTGTCGGTAAAGACAAATCTGTTACTACTTTTTCGCTTAGATGTACAAGAATTGCACTAACAATGAACCATACAAGGACGACAATTTAAACGTGTTTCCCACTCTCAAAATTGGCTTAAACTGAAACAACAAATAAATATTTAAAACGGTTTATTCCGTTGGGTTATATGTTGGTTGATTTGAAATATCAGTATCAACGTACAAAGATCTTTTGATTATTTGAACACCTGGTTTATAAAATGTGGCTTATTTCCGCCAAAGATCCTCTCGCCCCAACCCTACCCCCTTTACAGACCTTTTCGTTGCTCTCTTCACGTAATACTTCCGGTTTTGGAGATCTACAGAACCGAGGAAAAGTGGAAAGTTCTCCGTCGTTTTAAAACTGAAAATGAGTTTAAACACCCTGTCGTAAAATAACAGAAAGCATAAAAAATCTAAGTGCATTAATTCACTCGCCATATTACAGTATGTCTAATAAGCTTGGAAAATATCTGGCGTTAGTAAAAATTATAGTTCAACAACTTATTTTTAGGTTTTTATGGTTTTGATGTAAATACTACAAATAATATAGTTAAAGATATTCATTTATATAAAAATATTAACAGCTTTTATCAATAAATCCATTTAGTAAATTAGCCCTAACACAAATATTGTTCAATAATTTAAATACCGGATGTTCGTAAATTAACTAAAATAAAGCATAAAATAGTAAAGCTGGCAAAAAAAAAGCATTTGATCATTCCTTTCCTTTGGCGTGTAACTGAAAATGAAGTTTTAAGAGCAAACACCATCCAAAAGTTTTTTTTTGTCATAGGAAACCCAAGGTAAGGAAGTATTTTGTTTGTTTCCAGGCCGCTGTTTCAAACTTAACATTGATAACAGGTCGAAGGACAGACATACGGAGACAGCTCGTCACGTCTGGCAGGTAGACAGTTCCACGATGCATGCAACTACCGCCCGCTGACGTCTGAAGTCACCTCACATTGGCCATTGGAGTCCATGGAGTGGGGCCACCATTGCAATGCCAGGCGTAAAGCGACGTTATGAGGAGAAACACGACTTTCTCATCGTGCAGATACAGGAAGCGTGTTAAAAGGTCAAGACCACTTCTGAAATGTTCGAAAGTGTCCTTCCATAAGCGCATCGACGTCGCGGTGGATGCAGTGAGGGCAGCATTAGTTTTAGCATCTAAGTTGAGCTATGATTGTAGTAGGAAACAAATGCAGATTTGATAGCACTGCTATGAGCTCCAACGATAACATTATCCTGCGCAGTAGATAACATGTAGACGTTGTCTCCCTGAAAGGCGTTGAGAACTATTACCTAAAGACGTCCTGCGATATTACGATGCGCCTCCGTAAATCGATTTACCGCCAAAACTTGTTTGTATGATGCAATGTTGTAGCAACTGGAGAAAAATCTCTATATCTCTATATGTTTGTCTATTATTCGCGAACCTTACTAAAAAAAATTACTTTGAATATGTTCTGTTTTTGTGTTTTATATTAGTTTCTTCAGATACATAAATCTTGAGTTTTTCTGCGACATACAAAACCTCTGAAAATGTGGCATGCCAATTAAACTTCATTTTCTTTCCTACCCTGACCCATCGTAAAATTATTTAAAGAAATCCTAACACGGTTAATATGATTGTAAAGGAAATGAGTGTTACTTTTGTACTCGTTAGCGAAAGAATTCAAGACGTGGAAACAAATCCATACAAATATTATAAAGCTGAAGAGTTTGTTTGTTTGAACGCGCTAATATCAGGAACCACTGGTCCGATTTGAAAAATTCTTTGTGTTGGATAGTACATTTATCGAGGAAGGCTATAGGATATACTATATTATATTATCAATAACATTAGGGATCCTTACTAAAAGTCCAATTTAGAATCAAATGCGTTGGAGGGGGTTAGATACAACATGCAGTACACGTACGAAGTGTGTGTTGACAATGCCGTAGGCGCTAGAAGTTTATTTCCTATTGCCTATTAAAAGGGGCAGGAAATTTTCGCGAAAAAATCTGAACGCCTACTAGACTGCAACAAGGTATACCCAAACCAGCGGTTTCTTCCTTGTGATTGGCGGCCGTCTGCGAGAGAAGTCGTTGCCTTGTTTGCACGAGCCACTAAGGACGAGTTTGCTTCCACACTGAATTAGTGTGATTGGTTGTTGTAACAATCGACATGCACCTCAAAGTAACTCACCCAATCACGAAACACAGACGATGCTACAGTGTTTTAACTTCCAGCTACTACCGGGATCTTTTCGGGAAATTATCATGGCCCTACCTATTAACATTGTTGCCACGCACTAGATGCCTTATCATTCTTAATTTTCCCATACAAGTAAAAAACATCCGTGTGATATTAACAACGAAGCAATTAGTACCCTCATAAGAGTTCAATTAGTATTACTTTTTATCACTTTAAATCGCAAACCTAAACTTTTGTTTTTTCCTCTCTGTGTTTAATTTGTTTTTATTGCCCTTTTTTTCAAGTATATATATTTTACAGACTTGAAACTTCACAGTAATGTTCCTTATGTTACGCAGGATGACATTTTCCGAAAATTAGATCCCATGGGTGGTTAAAACCAGGCAACAGTGGGTACTTTGTCTGCATGAGAACAGGATTTTGCATTGTTCATGCCTTCTGCGTCTCCATGGCAACAGGCATCGCGCGGCAGTGGCGTACCCACAAGGAGGGGCATGTATAATGAGCGGCGCAAGAGTGATCTGCCTGTAGACTGCCGTAGCGAAGTACGGGTACATCAGTTGTACGTTGCGTGCACGAGTCGGGATTTTCTCTCCGGTACATTATACAGGATTGTTATAAATTTTCACAGAATTTTTTTTTAATTTACCATTACTGTAAATGGGAGATGTGGCTTAATTTTCTTCCATTAGTATAGCCGTGCGAAGCCGGGTCGGGCAGCTAGTTAAAAATATTAGGCCTAAATTTAGTAACAGTTAGCGAAAAAAAATCGACGACATAGAAGCAATAATTTAAATACAGGGTGATTATAAAATAACTATACATTTTTTGTGATAGTCAGTAAAATCATTAACTATTTTTTTTTTTTTTGCAGTCAACGTGAAACAATGGTGACAACAGAAGAACGAGCAGCTGTGCTCGTCTGCGTAGATTGGCGTATGGACAGGTGCAAACAGAAATCACCTGTATGATTCGGAAGCCGGGCCCCACCAGATACGCTTACCAAGACCTTGGTGAACAAATTCAAGCGAACCTTAACCAGACACTGTGCAACGTGTAGAGGATGCCTGCACGCGTAGCCCCTCCGCACCTGCCTGGAGACAGGTTCGAGAGCTAGGTGTTCCACAAAGCAATGCGGGAAAAACACTTCGCTACAAATTGAACAGCTTAAAAACGGATTACAGCCGTAATTGAGGAAATTACACCAGCTATGTTGCACCATGTTTTCCGTTTGAACGCTGGGTGCTGTGCCGAGATGTGCAAGGGGCAAACATTGAAATGTACTAAAGTTGTTTCCTTGTATCGTGTACATTTGTTTAATAATGTAACTTATGCAGTAAGGTGTGATTATCAGACGAATGTACAGTTACTTTAGACATTCCAGTGATAATTGATGATTATTAATTATTATTGATGATGGATGATGATTGACGATAATTGATGATTGAATATTATTGATGGTGGTTGATGATTGAGGATGATTGATTTGATGATGATGGATGATGTTTGATAATGATTGATGATTTTATGGCGATGGTTGTACAGGTGACTTGATTATAGTTAGTGTGCGACGAGAGGACACGCGATGAAGAGTAGGACGCCTCCTCGCTATCTGCAGCCTCCATTAGCGCCGAGGCCTCGCGCCGGACACCCACCCCCAACACGCCGGCGAGTCACGTCGCCGTAATGGAGCGGCGACCAGATACCGCGGAAACTGGGTCGCCTTGCCCGAGGTCGCCGGCGGTCCCGGGGCGAGAGTCCTTCCCGAGACACCAGCAGTCCGACCTGACTGCGCGCGCGAGAACTACCCGGGCATGTGTCGTTTTGCCTAATTTTAAGCAAAACGCCGTTAGGAAAAACGAGGTTTTGTCATCATAGTAACATTTTAGGCAAAACGTCGTTAGGCAAATCGCCATTAGGCAAAACGCCGTTTGGCAAATCGGAGTTAGGCAAAACGCCGTTAGGAAAATCACCGTCAGGCAGAACTCCTTTAGGGAAAACGCCGTTAGGCAAATCGCCATTAGTCAAATAGCCGTTAGGCAATTCGACGTTAGGCAAAACACCTTCAGGCGAAATGACTTTAGGCATATCGCCGTAACGAATTCATGTTTAGGCAAACCGCCTTTAGGCAAATCGCCTGTTACTCGAACAACCCCACTCCCCCTCATCATGTTGGCCCCTCGCTCCGTCTCGACATGCTATTCCGAGGCCATGTTAACATAATTCTGCAACTTTTTGGTACTTTGAGTCCACAATTTTACTTTGTATATTCTATTGAATGAAGTACTCCATGAATGAAAAATCTCGTAGACATATGTAAAAAAAAAAACATACGTATTATATATTCTTTATCAAAATTTTATTGAAAACTAAACTGAATTTAAAAAAATTGAAAATAACCAGTGAATAATGTAAATGTTGTACAAACCCATCAGTTAAACCAACTAGTGTACTGACCTCTGCCATGCTCTAAGGAATTATTACAGGAGGTTTGCACTTTAGAGTATAACATCTTTACCTTCCTTTGTTAAAACACCATCGAAATTCTGCGTTGTTCGCGAAAGTGCACAGTGCAGTTTCACTTTCGACTCGTGGTTCAATAGTAGATATAATTCTTTACAAGAACATTTAAAGATATAAAATATTGTAATATAAACTATAAAATAAGAAAGGCGAAGACATTGAAGTTTTACCAACTACCAACAGATAAACTTAAACGGAAAAGCCACCAATAGGACGATAAGAATAAAATAAGGGCGGAGACATTGAAGTTTTACCGTATACCAAAAGGTAAAAACTAGTTCTGGGAAATGTCTAGGAAAGAGAAGGGGACTGGATTATTGGAGAGGAGTGAGCAGCACTGGAGAGTTTTTTTTATTTTATTATTATGTTTCAGGGGACCCGCCATTGCGCTAGGAAATGTTCCCGTTCATGTTGACGTGCAACACGAGCCCCGCTGGCTGACTCAGGAACTCGCTTCCATCCTTCCTGCTTTGATACAGGGAATCTGCAATTTTCCGGACAGAGAGTCGCTTTATATGGTGGGGAAGCCAATAACTTCGAAAATAAATGTGAACAAATTGCAGCTTCAGATTTAAAGTTAAGACAGTCACCACGATGGATAGTTTACTGACCTCCACTCGACTTCGGCGAGGTTGACATTATGAACACCTTACATGTAAACAATGCACTCTCGTTCCAAAGATATGCACACCACAGTACCACTCGCGTCTCAAACCTACATCATCCTCACATAGATCTATCGAGCTGCAGTTAGCTCCACAAAAGTTAACTCCACGTTGTTATTTTTTAAAAGCCTGTGTACTGATGCTGGGATATAATAAATAAGTATGACGAAGGTGACGATGAATGGCATCAGACAATAACCTCGTCGTACCATCAACGTAGGTATTGCGAACAGAGAACAAGTCCAAGTGTGACGTACGTTCCGCATTTGGAAAAGAAAAGTCTTTTACTAGTTTTCATAACATTTGTCCCATCTATTTTGTGCTAATGGTAACTATATAATAACTAACGTTTATTTAAATGACTAACACGTGAACTGAATGATAGAGCTGAGAGCCACATACGTGTTAAAAATAGAAAGAGAATAAATAGTATGTGTTCACCAGAAGGCTGAACCGTCTTTGGCTATTGGCCAAAAAAAAACAGAACGTTTGAAAGTCTAGACTTGATAAAAATAACAGCATGATTGCGTAACTAGGAATGGAAATGATGTGACCTTTTGGCGGCTTGGGAAAGGAAACATTGTCTGGTGCCAACTATTGCACAGCAGGTGTAGACGTTCAGGATGTTCGAGGAAGAGCTTAGCTTCGCACGGTGTTGCACAGAAAGACGTGTGTTTACCGGGCTACGACTACAAACCTGATAACCTATGGAGTGCTCGTGAAAGAATCATGCAAGATTGTTCGCTTTACAGCCGTTACAGGTTCCGGTCTCCTCGCCTCGTTGCAGGACTCCTGAGGACCCAACACTCCAGACACTTTACCAAACCGACGACAAAAACTCAACTGGAACCTGCACACGACATCACTTGTCTCAGGCGGTCACTAAAAAGGTCTCTTTACGGAGAAGAGAAATCAACATTACAGAAGCCACAATAATTCTCTCTGAATGTTCGTCTTGTAAGCTTCATAACGCACCCATGCTCACTCCAGTTGTCACGTGATTACTCACAGACATAAACTACTTAACTGAAGGATTTATTTTTTATATTCAGAATGAAAACATTTGTTTTAAAAATAGAAAATGTTAAATGATAAGCTACCCTCTCCAATAATATCACCGCAACAGAACTATAGGAAAAAAATATACATATATTAAAATGTGTTAAAAACTATGCTTCGTAGCATTACTTGGCAGGGAAAGCCTTGACTCCATCTGTAGGCCATTCAAATGACTATTATGTTGCCAAATAATCGTGCGATGGGGCAGAGACTGGAAAAATTCGCAGTTTCGATGTCCTCTAGGATAGACTCCATAATCCTCTGTGTACTAGGGGAAATAAGACCTGTTCATTTGATACTGATTACGATTAGCGACACCTGTTAAATGGGATGCTTTTGGTTCGATACTTCTTTTGTTAAGGTTTTTCCATTGGCTCAGAGTCCTTCAGATAACCTGTGGTCATATCACTGGATCAGCTAAAAGGTAAACGTATTTGGATTCCAGCCTATCGCGAAATAAATCCGCAAAATTTTCCAGTCTCTAGCGATGGGTTTTCTCAGGAAACTCCCGTTTCCCCCATCCATTCATTCCGCCAATGCTCCATTACTCCGCACCGTCTCTAATGAACCGATGTCGATGTCCAAAACACTGGGCCCCACCACACGGCGAGGGAAGTGGGTACGTCACTTCAACGCGGTTCAGAGGTGTTGGGGAAAGGCTATGTCGAGAGGCTGAGGTAACCCATCCCAGCATCGGCACCACCACAACCCCTAAGCCCATTCGGCAACTAGCAGGAACTCTCTGGCCAACCCCCTTCAGCGAACAATGAAGGCGCATATCACATCTATGCAAGTGCTCAGAACACCTAGAGAGCCCGTGATACGGCCGAGGACCTAGCCAGCCTCTGATAGTTAGCTCTCCAGGCCAGTGCCGGAGCAGAGAGCTGCCCGTCCGCCAGTTTCCGGGGGACAGGGGGCGGGGGCAGGACGGGTCCGCCCACGACACCGCCGGCGCCCGGCGGAACCTTCATTCCGAACCAACCGCGGTCATTGCAACCACGCGACCAACACATAGGGTGAAGAGAGGTCAGCCTGCCGCGCAGCTGCTCAAGACCCGCACGTCATTGGTCGCAATTCTCTACACTCGCAGTTTTAAACTACGAGGCCAAACACGAGAAATTAAGGGTGTATGTCCAGTTCCAGGACATTATTTTATTTTTACGTTTAACACGGTTATAATTTGTACATTTTTTGTGTGGCCGCACTTAAAAAAAATTTAAAAATTAATAGTGCACACTTGTTGCATAATTAGCTGGCAAAGTTGAATTTTTATAATTTTTGTGCAGTTTGGATAAGGAGAATCAAATTTTATAAATAACTGAAAATTTTTGTACTTAAAGGCACTACTGGTGTCTACTGCATGGTGTGGTTTAGAATTGTTTAAGAGATGTTTAATTAATTTTACTTTGTCTTTTAAAATCATAAAAATTCATTTGATTTTAAGAGGCTAGGTAAAAAAAAATTTTTTTAAAGAAATTAAACCATATCATATAGCAGCCAGTAAATATAACTTTAAATATAAAAAGTTACAGTTTTATGTTCCATTTCATTCTTCTTATCCATACTACACACACAAAAAAAGTTACAAACGCAGCTTTGTCAGCTGCTTATGCAAAAAGTAGGCGATGTATGTTATTTTCATTTTGTATAAGTTCAGCCACTCAAAAAGTCAGCAAGTTCAACCATGTGGAACGTAAATATTATGTAATAGCCTGAAATGGGACATACGCCCTTACTTTAGGAATTACAATTATTTGTGACGCTGGTCTGTTAGTGGTCGGTGTTTGTATATTTATTTTTAAGCAGGTTTAATTTATATAAGTTACATGAGCACAAACACGTTGTTTACGTATTGTGCTGACAGCTGTGCAAACTACATGCTAAATATTAAGTTACAATTTCCCTGTACAAGCACAGAAGAGCTATTTAATTGATCAACGAGATTATAAATAACTAGTTGAGTGGCTTAAAACATTTTTGTGGGCATACGTCATTGCTGGTTTACACTGTATGTCACAGAGAAACCTCAATAATGGACAAAAAAAAAACTACACAAACACACAGTCTGTTTGGGCCTGTGTTGTCGCATCTGTATTGTCTTAGAAAGCCCACTGTGTTCGTCTGTGCTGTTTTTATGTTGTCAAAAACATTAATTAGTTTTCTCATTGGGTTCGCCTGTGCGTTGCTGTGTTGTCGCTATGTTGTCCGAAGGTTTTTGTTTGTATGTATTCACTGTTCATGTCGCAACTGTCTTTTTCGTTTTCAGCCCACTGTGTGCTGTGATATTCGTCTAATTCTTTCCAAAGAATCCTCTGTGCTGTTTTCTTGCTTTTAAATTTTGACTTTATCTGATTTTGGCTTGTTCCTGTGTGTTTGTAAGTTAGTATTTTTTTTGTCTGTTCTTTAACGGAAATGGCGTATGTACACAAAAAAATGTTGTGAACATACGCCATTTCAAGAATTAATCAAAGAACGTAGTTGAGTTGAGTGATGTTATTGCGAGTCGGTATGGAGATGTTACAATTTAAAAAAAAAAAGCCTTCGCCAGTCCTTGATGATGATTGGTGGGGCCAACAAGTCAAGTGGTTGCAGGCACCACGGACACCAACTACTGCGCAGCGCCTGAGTTCACTCCATGGTCACAGCTGTCGGGCACACTGCCGACAGCTGCAGGTGCGCGGGCCGACTCGCAGCTGCGAGCGGCAGACGAGAGACAGACGGTCTGGTTGAAGAGGTCGTCGAACGCGGGCGAGGTTTTCTGGCCAGAATCTAGCGTGCGCAGGTTCGCTTGGCCAATCTGCATCAAGCACGTGAGCAGTACAACAAAACTATAGGAAACATGTGTATGTGTGTATGTATGTATGTATAGCATGTAAACATAATCATAACAACAAACCTGAACTCTAAAACTTCTTTAAAACGCAAAACATTAATATCATTTTCGCATTTCATCACCAGAAAAGATATCCAAGAACGTCTTTAAAACAGTTCGTACAACCATACTTAGGCTCGGAATTCAACACCAAGCGAATATACGAAACAAAAAATTTACTTTGCCTACTCAGAGATTTATACGTATCTTGGCACGATGCTCAAGTCCAAACGAGCTCTGTATCTAACATCCACTCTACGACAACCCACGAGAAGTTTAACAGAAAGCTACCCTCGTTTCGTTCCGTTCATCAGGGCGCGACCTTTGACCCGGTCATCGTGTTACATCAGTAAACGATTTTCTTCTCAGGTGTGTTTCGCGGTTGTTGGAAAACCAGTGTTGGAAAACTGTTGTTGGAAACCAGAATTTGCACACACGCGATCGAGTGAAATATATATTTTTTTATTATGTGTGTGTCGAGCGCAGGTTTATGACAATGTGTTTTCAAAGAAATAAAGGAATAAAGAGGCTACACGTAAATTAAAGCCTTTCAGCTATTCACCAAACCACAAGAATTATGTTGATTTTTTTTTTGTTACGAATCCTAGGTCGTCTTGAGTGAGTGTAATAAATGATAGTGAGGTTGTAAAAACCAAAATTTATAACATCCACATTATAGGAATGCCAACAATATTGGCCATATGAATATGGTTCAAATACAAATACTCCTCCAGAATGCTGTAAACAAACATCAAACCAAGTCATCACAAAGTTGACCTCTTGGAGGAAAATTTTTTAAAACAAAAAAAATTGCATTTTGCCATTTATTGTTTGGAGAACGAATATTTCTGCTCATTTTTTACAAGCATTACAAAACATGCTACCGATAGTGTTTCACAGAATATTTTTTTTATTATATGTAATTTTTGTTAAGTTAGACGTTCCCGCCTTATGCAAGAGGTCTCAGCAAAAAACATATTTCAAAGTAACAGAATCTGAATACATAATTTCTAGATACGGGATTCGAACCCACGACTAAAGATTAGAAATGATACATTCGCCGAACACTGTCCCATCGAGTCTACCTACAACTCTACATACACTATAACCATGGGGGAACTAGACTAGTTTCCACCCGGAGCAGGAACTCATCTTGAACCCCCCCCCCCCCCCAACACCCCCCCAAAAAAACCAAAACCTTTATCCACAACACCTCATGGCAGTAGTGGCCCTAGACTTCGCGGTACCCGGGGCTATTTACTTTAGTGGAGGCGCTCCCCCATGAAAATTTGAAAAAAAATATTCTTCCAAACATTTTCAACCCAACCTGGAACTTAAATTTCGACGATGATTTCGCTAATTTACGTTAGGATACTTTTATCATCTTCCCTTATAAATTATTCTCGGGTCAGTTTTATGAATGCTTTATATCAAATTTCCTGCATAATGACGTGGCACTAAAATCTTTTAGAATCTTTCCAATACGAAATCATCAATTTAAATAGTTATTAACCAGCACTTTAGGTTACAAGTTAATAAAATATTAATTTTCCTTTTCCCAATATGTTTCCAATTTTTTTAAAAAGAACATTAGACAAACCAAAATAAACTAAAATTAAAATCACCGGCTTCCCTGCCCTGGAGCCGCCGCTCAAGGAGGGAATGAACTCTTTTCTCCCCCTCCCCAGTACAAGCGGCTGGGATTGTGACAGAGGCTAAACTACGACAGAACAGGGACGGTATACCCCGTGATCAAACACAGGGTGTTTCTACGCAACGGGACATTAAACCGTCCCGCCTGCAAACACCGCCGTGGGAACGACGACACGTCGCAAGATGGCGGCCTGTGTTGGTATTCGCCACCTCCCGAGCGGGGCTGTTTGGCGGCGGAATTACAGCGACCCACTTGCGGGGTAATGACAGATGAAACACGCCGTGGCTCGCCCAGGCGCGGATAACATTTCGACACTTGCCCCGCTCTGCCTGCCCCGCCATTGTCTAACACCTCACCGGCGCCGCCGCGTCTTCGCGTCTGCGTCGCAACCGCAACTCGGGTGTTTAGGCGCGCGAACTCTCTCGGTCCGCGGAAAAAAACATCTCAGTCACGTGAAATGTCGCCACATCGTCCATTCTCCCAAGCCACGCGTTCAAGTATTCCTTGAACTAAGTTGCACTTCTCTCTTCATGAAAATGGAGAATAACAAAATCACAGACATTATCCGTGAAATAAACTGTCTGTTCTGACATTTGGAACGATCCTGTTAGTTCTCGGTCACTTTTCCCACAAGACTGTCGACTCGTCCTTAAATGCGAAATGGAAACTTTGTTTTTACCACGAAAAACTTTTAAAATTGTGAGATGTCAAGACGCAGAAAATTCTTTCAAAATACGTAAACGCGTGTGTTGACAACAGGTGAACTTCCTTATAACTATGTACTATACTAAAAGAGATTTATAAAAATGGTGTACAATAAATTAAGTATTTCGATAGTCTGTTTTCGTCAGTGCGAAACGATTGTCCGGAAGTAGTTGAGAACAAAAATTTCAGTCATTAATTTTTTTTTAGATAGATTTTGGACCAAAATCCCCATAAAAACTTTCTTAAATATAGGCGATGCTTGATATGAACATATAATATAGTGTATTTTGATATTTTCTGTTTGAACCTGGGAGATGATAGTTTAAAAAATACGTTAGATATATAAATTCTCACGGTGTGGTTAATATAAGATTTTGCAACAGTAAAGAGATAATTACTAAGTAAAAAAAGTTTGGTTGCTTCTTTATGGCTTCCTTCGATTACAAAAGGATTATATAATAAAAACTCTCTATCTCTACTAAAACGTTTGTTTGAATTTAATCTTGGAACAAATTCCATCTTCTATGGTTCGAGATGATTTAAAATTATTATTCGAGTTGTTATTGCCGTTTAAAGTTGTATTTCCAAACGTGTAAATGAGAACATTGTAGTTTTTTTGATCGAGTGATCTACATTCTCTTTGAAGTTTATCTTCGCACAGAATCGCAGCAAAGAACCAGCTGCAGATACGGAACCAGGGTCGTGTTTTCTTCGCCGGAAGCCGGCGGCGACGTCGCCTTTGAGGCGAGGCGGGAGTCGCTGCATCTGCGCGACAGCTGTCACGGGCGTCGTGTCAGTAAGTCCGCGATCTCCAAGAGGCATCTCGGCCGCCCGCTCTTCTGTCGGGCTTCCGTCAACACCCCGGAAACCTTTTGTGGCCGACGCTTTCCGTCACGGCTGGGGCGTATGCGGCGGGTGAGATGGGACGATATATCCCCCTCCAAACCCTATCATTTCCACCAACGAAAGAAAAGAATTTGAAAGCAAACAGCGGGAAAAGAGGTTAGTTACCACCTTATCCAGTGACAATCTATGCTTTCAAAATTTCTGCTAATACAATAATGGGATTAGTTTTTTTTTCATTAGTAAATTATCAGAAAGAAACATAACTCACTTTGCTGTAGGCCTTTTTTTTTTTTTGTTTGGTTTATTTAAAATTTTGAATGCATAGCAGTATTCCGAGATTTCTGCTATTAACGAACATTGCACCATGAATAAAAAAAATATTTTGATATTAACTTACTACTTTAACTTGGATTACGTTTTTATGGAACCATAGCTGAACAAGTCCACTAACTTCAATTTCAAAAAAAAAGGCATAAAGTCTTGTCAAGTCAAGTCTCAAAATGTGAATATCTGCACTGCGAGCTGAGGCCAAATATTTAAAAGATCCTGACTTAAGTATTTAATTAACTTCCTTTCTTTAAATTATAATACTATTCTTAAATAGTATAAGTAAGTTTCACGCTTATATTATAAGCAACCCTCGCAACATCCTGCATGGACTGATCTCGCCAAGCAACTGAAGACCGCTATCTGGATCACCGGGGCAGGATTTGATGCATATGTGTGTACATGCATATACTGTATGTGTACATATGTGTATGTATACTGTACTGTGTACATCCTTTGTGTGTGTATATATGTATCTACATCTATTTATATGCATATTCATCTATGTATGTATGCGTGCATGTGTATATGCATATATATGTGAACATATATGCATATATGAGTGTCCTCTTGAATATGGGGGGGTTAGTCCACAGAGTTCCTGCGCACGTCCTAAGCCTGGGAAGGTTGACGTTATCACTTACACAAACCCGCATTACAAACATGCCCTTCGCTATGAACAGGGGCGATAAACTATAAGATATCCGGAGGGGGGCCGTAGAATTACTTATATCATTTCAGTTTCACAGTTTTGAGGGACAGTAAGGGACAAACAATTTTACTGGGCCCCCTACCCACTACTTAATGTACAATTGTTCAAAATCCAAATTTAAAAAAAAATCTAAATACTAAACGTTACCATGACCATAACTGTACAGGAGATCTGCGAGTATCGCATAACATAACTAGTGAAGGGTCAAATCTCAATTTTCTCGAATTCGATTCTCGAATCCGAATCCCAGAGAGTACCTAGAATTCACCCCTCGAATCTGAATGTACGTTTCGAAGGTCAAAAATAAAATAATGCACAATAAATGGTATATATTAACTATGGTGATGAAATGTTCTACATTTTAAATGGTTGTTTCACAAACTAAGATTCCAGAAACAATATATACTGTAATTTTATTTATATAATTACATGTTAAAAGTACAATATCTTGGGGAATGGTAATAGGAAATGTACGAAAGAAAAAAACTGACTCGGTAATCTTCAGACTTAATCAGTATTGATTTTTTTTTAAATTTACTATATTTTCTCTAATTTTTTCTTCGAATCTTTTTCCTGGAATATAAAATCCTTCGAATACTTAAGATTTGATTATATTTGAGGATATGATTGGCCCACCTCTACGTACGACAGGTTTTCCAGTGGATTTTATTAGCAACAGACGTTTATGTTATGTCCTACTGTAAGGGTAAACAAACACACTAAAAATAATATTATTCGAAACTTAACACCCCCTCCTTGGTCCCCCTTCCACACCCTATCGACGGCCTTTCCCGCTGCGAGGGGCTTCTAAAACCAGGCATTGAAGAAACCAATATTAGTAACAAGATATAGTAAAGTTTCAGAGTCTTAGCTCTGATCATTTGAGCGAGTCAAATATCGCTGAGTGAAATCTCAACGCCAAAAAAAAATATATATGCTAATTTCCTACGGCGCGAAGTCGCGTGTCGGCGGCTCGAGTTATGCGGCCGTCGTGATCTCAGGCACCCTCGTTACTTGTTTCTGCACCACATGCCGTTCCTTTCCTCGCTGCACGCGCGCCTTGCCCGCTCGCCAGCGGCTTCCTGCGACCGGCCTTGTTCTCGTTGGGCGACCGCCTCGACGCCGCTGCACGCAGTCGGGGGCGCACAGGCCTCGAGCAACTATCCACGCGCTGATCCCATTCGTTTCCCAGTTAGAAACAAGTAAATGCAAAATAAGGTTTTAAGAACGTAAATATAAAACCCAACAGAGAACAAGCCTAGATCAGCTGACGTCAAGTAGATAAACCCAACGATGAACCTAAACAAGTATTATGGACAACAATATGACGACAGCACTTAGAAAGACATTCAAACATTCCGTGGAAGGAATTTAGCCAGTAAAAAAATAATAACAGTGGGCTAACAACGACGAGACAGTTTCTACAATATCAGTAAATGAAAACGGACAGCAAAACCTGGACAACGCAGCACATATACGAACACAACGATGAAGATAAACAGATAATGGACATAACAACGATGACAGCACCGAAAAACACAGGAGGTTTCTTATGACCAAACAGTTGCGACGTTTCGGGAACTGGCATTTTTCCCCATCATCAGGCACAAACAGTGCAACACCTGCAATGGCGTACGTCCAAGAAACTGTATTAAATAAACATTCCCCAATTGCATTAATCATTTAATCATTTTTTCGAAACAAAACTTAGACTAAACCGGTAAAGTGCAAGATGGACTCGCACAAGGGGGAGTTCTGAGTATATATATATAGTAGTATACGTATAGTATACGTATGAGTATAATCATATGTCGGACATAAATGTCAAATACCTTGATTTCCAGTTCATAGAAAACTTTTGAAATCACTACTTTAGATTACCTGTTTGATTCTTACAATTACTGTCCTAAAGTAATTAATTAAAGGACAGCCATGTTTTCATCGTGATTGCTGTAAAAGTACGTAAAATTGACGGTTAAAAAAGTATATAATACATGGAATTAAATGAATTATTATTGTGATTCGAGCTCACACGTGGCTATACGAAGGCAACTTCGTGATAAAGTAAAATGATAACTCACGAAAGTTACGATCTGGAATCTAGCTGCTAGAAGGAAGCACGAAAACTTGCGTGTGAAGATTTAAAGCTCACGAGCTGAATATTTTCGTAATCTCTTTATTACAACGATAAGACTACTGTGAGTCGTATGCTGAACCTTGTATAATTTTTAGGTACGTAATTGGAAACTTAGGATGGTGACAGAAAAAAAAGGTAATATAATCATATCAAAAAAGTTTACATAGTTTGTATCAATGCAAAGAGAAGACACAAAAAATATAACACTAACTGGAAAAAAAATTATCAGACGAAATATTTTATGTTGTTTGAAAAGAAAACAGTAAATTATATACATTTCATGTAAATATGTATTTTTTATTTTTCTAATGAGAATTGGGGTGTATATCCCTTCATTATAAAAAAACTAACATATAGACCTATGTATATACCTATATTAATTATTTTAATGTAGTTAAGCACTCGTGTGTGTCCAGCTAAAAAAAACAGTTATATGAACTAAAACTTGTCAACAAATAATACTAAATAACATTTACTTTTAAAAATCATATTTTATGGTAGATAATTAGTTATAATGCAACAACTGCCATTCCGAGTTCTTGCAACAGAATATTGGTGCACTGTAACCGCAGCAATGAGAGCGGATAATCGCGGCTTCTGAAATACGCTTCCAAATGACGTGTCTCGCGATTTCTCCGGCAATTAACCGGAACATCAGTTGGGACACCCGCCGCAGCCCAGCCACCCGAGCGCAGCTGCTGCGCTGCTCATTTCCCCCCTCTACCGTGAACTGGCTTCAGGGTTCGGCTGCGGTGGACGCGCGTTCTGACGGAAATGAATTCGTTCAGAACAGCTCACATTTGTTTCGTCAGAACATTGTGGTTTCAGTGGAGGCGTGTTCTGATATCAGTTTGCTTCTTTCTACCCACCAGCGAAGATGGAACCCATAGACGATGCGTATTTCCTTGAAAGTCCGATGTTATAGTATTTATCAATGCGTATTAAAAAAATGAATATATTAATGGATTTTTGGCTGCGGCAGACGATAAAGGAGAGTATCAAATGCTCTTACAAGATCTTTTAAGTCAACCAATAAAGTTTAATGAGTAATTCAAAATGACACAAAGTTCGTATACTATAAATTTTTTCTTGCATATTCCACAGACACTTGTTTTCAAATACAAGAATTATCAATTTTTCGACATCCGTTGTAATGACCTATTTGATTAAACTACAACTAACACACGGACGTCATAACTAAATGCGAAAAATCAAACTGTTTTGAACCACCAACTGGTTCTGACGTGTTCGTGCGAAATCTGCAGAGGCGGTTTGCAAGCAGTGTAAAAACTTCCATTTCATTCGCATTGTTTGATTGTACCGACAAACTCGTCAGAACACACATCCACTGTATCCGTAACCTAAGGCCGAGGATAGGGGCATCTTTTTTAGTTCTTTCAATTCTAGCTGTGCTCTCTTATTTGGTATTCTTTGCTCTAGCTAACCCTCTGGGGGTTATTTTCGAATAACCCGCTCTTGCGCGGGTACAAGAGAACGACAAAGACGATCGCCACTGGGACTCGTGGCTTGGAGCAAGACGTTAAGCCACACACAGTGCATTCGTTCGTTTCGTTCGCGGAGTCTACTCCGAACACACTGCATAGCTGTCACCTTCCGGATCAAGAGCTTCCAAGTTTGAATACTGGATAAGAATACTGGTGAATTATTCCTTATTGCGTATCCAGGTGAACTTTAAAAATAAAATACTTGAATAAAGAAATGAATTAGGTTGTGTTTATGATGCAAAGCTGTATAATTACCACAATATATTTTATTTTGAAAATTTGTTTAAAACTTTGAGAAACATTGTTCCGGTGAGCAATTGTTATGTGTGACACATACAATTGCATTTTAACGTTAAAAAAAATTAAAGTAAGCAGTTGCATGTGTTTGTGATTTAAAACTATACAGTTGCCAAAATGTTGTTTATTTTTCTATTTTTTAGGTATGCATTATAAAGCTTTGATAGGAGTAAATGCTCCGTATAACGTATCCAATTGTATTTTAATTAAAAAATTTAAAATAAAGTAAGCAGTTAAGTATGTTTGTGATGTAAAAAAGTACCATAACTAAAATATATATGATTTTTAAAAAATATGAAGAGTAAAACATGAATATAAACTGGATATGCAATTAGGAATAATTATCAAATATTGTTTTAAAAAGCAAACATAGTGTTAGTTACAAAACAGTCAAGCATTAATAAACCAAATAACTGCTGGTTAAGTAAGTGCGAAAATTAATTAGACTGACATCGAATTGCGTAAGATTTTCGCGGCCATTGTGAGTCCAGTGGTTGTTAGTAGGTGAAGATGACTGAGGACGGGCGGGGCCCTGAAGATGACTGCTTAAGGACGTGGCGAAACGTCTGTTGCCGCAACCAGCGCTAAGCTGCTCCACCCCGAAAGCCAAGATAACGGTTATCTGGACTTCAGCGTTGAAGCTTGCCACACACTTTCTGCCAGGGTAGCGTGTCCGTCAAGTCACTGCAGACTATCCGGTGCCTTGCGCCTGCACGTCGTTTATATGTTTTGTATTTAACACATTTATTTATTAGTTTATTTAAAATTCAAACGAGGAATTTCTTCATTTCCGATTTTTCTATTATTTTGATGGATATTTGGTTTGAAATCCTTAAAAAATACAAATGAATTTCAAATGTAGTGTTCAGTTCGTATAATTTCTTCCTTTTGTTTTATTTTTCTACTGGTAACTATCACTGACCAGCTACACTGGCTATTTAGATGGTGGCGGTTGGGCAAATTATAATATAATAAATATTTTATTTATTTTCATTATATTTTGGCGTAACATGAGTTGTCCAGATTTTTTTTAATTTGCACAGATTATAAAAAAGATCTTCTAGTATCAATTACCCTTTGATTAAAAAAATAGTTACATATATTAAATAAAAAGAGTTTTTAAAAATATATCATATACAACCTGTTCCCTGCTTCATTAGTCGGTAAAGTGGGTTTCAATGTCATCACGAACGAGAAACCACAGTTTTAAGACGCAGCTCGTTCAACGACATGTAATGGAATTCACGCGCCATCTTTAAACTCGTTCTGTATTCTGCAATTTCGCAACAAAACCGTCAAAATTCTATTTCAACGATTGCTTACAGGTAAAAGTTCAGAGTTTATATAAATATATACATTTCGGTTTTACTAACGGTTTCCCGCTAGGTCATTATAGACGGAACAAATCCACACAAATATAGTAACTTAGTGAAAGAATCTGCCATGGTCTATCTGGTAGGGTATTGTCCCAGTGTTTGCATGGCGAACGAAAGAAACGATGGAAAATCGAGACAATGCCTGAACCAGAATTCGAACGCGGGTCTTCCCGAATACGAGTCCAGCGTTCCGTCTCTGCACCAACTATCGCGGCGTGACGCTCATCTGGCGAGCCCAGCCTCCCTCATGACTCATCTATGAGCACCTGCTCAGCTGGTCCGAAGTGGCTCGGAACCTCACTTCATTCTTGAACGGTGAGACGTATTGTAACTTTCTTTTCAACCACATGGAATCCAACGGTTTTTTTTATCCTGCCTTGCATCTCAGGGCGAAGCATTTGGACTTACACACGCGCCCACATGGTCTATGCCTGATTGATTAGTGCCGGAACTGAGATATCCTTACCACGATAAGGAAATAACTCGACCACCGATTGGCACAGATTTTAACCGTAAAAGTTAGACCAAGCATTTCGTTATATATATATATATATATATATATATATATATATATATATATAATGAATCACATAAACACTTATTTAAAAAATAGATCATACTCAAAACTGCATTTATACACGGAAATGCGAATATCATAAAATTTTAGTTAGTTGAACTGAAACCGACTTATTACGAAAATAATACGTATTTCCTAAAGTATAATGATTTGCAAAACCGAAAACTGTGTTAGTTAGTGTGAGATGAAAGATAAAAAAACACGGATTGGGATAAGCCTAAATTATTAGCATCTCAAATTTAAGTGATGCTTTTATTCATTAACTAATCGCCTCTCTGAAAGATGCAACTACCCAATGAGCACACAACCGCTTGACACGTTAAAACTGATACGAGAGTCAGGAGTCACGGATGGCTAACTAGGCAACACTGTGTGGAGGAACTTACCGGTTTCGTCTTCTTCAAGGCTCCTCGGCGTCGTCTCGGATGACCAAAGACACGATGTCGACGACGAACGGGCTCGATTCACCGGCGACCACCACTGAAATCGCCGAGTGTTGTCACGTGCTCTAAGGAAGTCTCGCCGACGACTCGAGGCGACCGGCCGCGACAACGAGCGAGGTGCCACTGCCGGCCGGTCCCGCTCCGGGCGCGCGCGTCGCCGGGTCCAGCCGCCAGGGGCGCCACGCTCCAACATGGCCGTGACCTGGAAACAGAACTTCTGGAAACCTTTCTCCCTGCCTTGAGCTGGCGTGCGAGCTCTTCGAGTGGCAGGACGTCAACACGAACCCAAGACCAACTCCCGAGAAATAATTTTATGTCTCTTTGAGCGCGTACAGGGACGTTGCAAACCCGGATTTAAAAAGAAGGAAGGGAAAAAAAAAACAAGCGAAGACAGAATAAGGAAATTATAGCAACTTAGCTACATAAGGTTACAGAGAGATTATAGTAGTACTTAGTGGACAACAACAATGTACTACATTATTCCCCTTATAGCCAGACATGCCTGACACAGAAGCCACAGCAATTGTATTTCCAGGAAGCTTATATTTAAAATAACGATTCCATTCGCGTACGGCCTGACCTGGCCACTGGCGTGAGCGTGAATGGGGAAGCTGACTTGATGTCACCCAAACTGACTTAAATGTATGAGCTCCGAGTCGGCGATAGAGGTTCGTAGTCGGCTACTATCTTGAAGATTACATCGCCTTACGCATCCGTATGTCGTACCGCCATCCTGTTACTTTCTTATCTTTCTGCTTGTCACGAGTTGAACTCAGAGATTTGTGGAATTTTTTTTGTTTTGATTATAGACAATAATTCAATATGTCTGACTCTAGATAATTTGCATGAAATATTGCGATGCAACTGACACTCTCTCGAAGAGGTGATTTCTATGTTAAGAATGTGAAGGAACACCACAAGCACCTCCGCCTGAGCCTGAAGGAAGTTTTCTACAAGTGAATAATTCCCGACTCAGCCGGAAACTGAACCCACGGCCTCTGGCGCACCAGACACTACTCCCAGCCACTGGATGAAACCATCAGACGGAGTTAAATATGCAGACGGATTTATAACAGGCTGTGGGTTACTTAAAACTGTCATTTTAATACGTTCAGCAAAACACTATTTACGTCTATGCGTGTCGTCTATTAAGGCAGAAAAAAAGTTAAGAAATACAAAGCAAATAAATGCTTCGGTTGAAACTGATATCTAGTGCACGTTTAAATCCCATAAGATTAGTTTACTAAACGGAGAATTCTAGGAATTGAACGTAGAAAGACCATGAATCCGACCATTCCAAGGTACGACGTGGCACAAGAAGAAAACACATTCATTCAACCTTAATTTTCATGGATTTACTACCAAGATGATTTCAATTTTTTTTTTTTTTTTGTAAAATAAAATAAAAGGATTATATAGGGATGGTAAAAATATGGTGTTCAAATAATCACCCTTCATAAATTAAATTTTCACTGCATGTTATTGTTTTTTTTTTATTTTTAAAACTATGCTGTAATTGGTTATCAATGATGAGGAATTAATGAGATCTGCAAATTTACAGCAAAAAAAGCCGCCTTGTTGAAATTTATTAGGAAAGTCAATTTGAAATAAATTATCATAAAATATCAAAACCCATAATTTGGTGGATAAATATGTTTCAATTTTTTGGTAGTACATTTACTGGAGGATACTAATAAGTAGCAATATGAAATTATTTTCTTATTAATAAATTAATATGAAAATATCAAGTGAAAGATTTCTTTTAGCCACACACATGTATGCTATTCTTGTGGATACTAACCACTCACCGCTCGTTTACGAAGCGAAAGGCAGGCAGGAATATCTAACGAAACAGCCGATAGTGCTAGGTGTTTACGTACAGTAGATAACATGCTGATAACCGCGAGAAAAATTGACTTCAGTCAGCCTTGCCCGGCAACCACGTGAAAGGTCGTACTAAAAGTATCTACTCGAAAGTTGCCCATATTTTATTACCCTGCAGGTAATCATACTTTCTGTACCTTGTGTGTTCTTCCACCGCGTGTCAAAATTTACGTATGCTTGGATTTCCACGTTATTGCAGTTACACGAACACTTTTGAAAGGTCTGCCCGCTTTGTGTATACTTCCGCCACACGGCAGACGTATCCAGCGGGCGCGGACAGAAGAGGATAGAGGAGGACAGAGGAGGACGAAGGAGGACAGAGGAGGACGAAGGAGGACAGAGGAGGACGAAGGAGGACAGAGGAGGACGAAGGAGGACAGAGGAGGACGGAGGAGGACGGATGAGGACGGAAGAGGACTGAGGCGGACAGAGGAGGACAGAGGAGGAGATGATCCTAAAATGTTTGCAAGTAGGAAACGTGTTGGACGTTGCCGTGAGTTGGCTGATTTCTGCGGTATACTCCACACACTCCCCCCCCCCCCCCCGAACAACAAACAAACAACGCATTCCGTCACTCTTACGTTCCACCGTTTCCCCCCCTAGCGTCTGTTTCTAATGACGTCAACAAGACGCCTTAAGGCCCTCGCATACACGCATGCGGCACACACGCCGTGTGCCGAAGCTTAAGAAAAAACCACGACATTTTAAAACTGCTAAGATATCATAGTGGTGTCTGTTTGCGAAAAGCATTTAAGAATACGCTGAAAATTCGAATGAGAAGTTCTGTTTTCGTGCTTCCATTTCAACGTGTATTTTTGGAATAGATGAAATGGCTAAAACGTGTGTTTTCAGAAAAAAAAAATTTTAGGAATTAAACGTCCTTTAGAGATTTTTGAAAACACTCGAGAGATTTGCGTTACTCCTTTATTTTCATTTCTCAGCCATCTAATGTTACCTCTCAAATCTTATAGTTACCCTATGCACGACGAGCGCAGCATTGCGCTTAGAGGCGGTACCGCGATAGAAGCACCAACACCCGAAACATTATCACAGATACACCCATCTATACCGGCCCCTTTAGTTTCCGTGGATCTTTGTCCCCTTGGATGCAGGCAAACAGTTCGACTTAGAGGAGAGACGGGGCAAGTCCAACTGGGAGCAAAACATTCCGCTACGGCGCGGCGTGACGTTTCTGCAACGACCTTCTTCAAGCAGTGACTCGCATCATGTAAAATCGGTTTTATATAGTTAATTCAGTTAAATGCTCAGGAACGCTGGTTCTAACATGAGTCATATTTGCCAAAGAATATGAATTAATATTAAATAGTAATAATATCAATTAAATAATATATGACAGGATTTATATAAACGATGACCACGTTTAGAGTTTTCTATTATTACTCACAACTATTTAAAGACATTTAAACATTTTAGCTCTTGGTATACGGAATTTGGTAGGAGTAATTTCGTTAATTGAATGGAAATGCGAGACGACGTTACTGCGTTTGCGCAGAAGTCTCAGAAAACTCGAAAAAATGGCGGAAACATGTGTAGTAACATATACCCGTATATCGTCACTTTGGAAATATAAGGGTACATAACAAACGTAATGGTATGCCAAATGAAACTTTGTGATAGTGAAACTACACTGGGATGTATTTGGTAAATTAAACTAGTCATAGTAAAAAATGATTCCCAGTTTTTAATGGCCAAAAAAAACTGGCTTTATAATTATTATAATACATATTCTCCTCGATATATACCATCGATGGGTAGCGTAATGACCACATGACCAAGGAAAATTATGGAAACAATTTTACTCTTAATAATGGATTATAATCGCCATTGGCTGATGTACATGTTGGTTCGTTATCAACACTTTCATCCAAGGCCAGGAAAGAGAAGCATATTCTCGTCAAAATCCATGCCGAATAATTTCAACCACTGTCAGCTAGGCGTCTGTGTACTGTGCCATGTGTATTATTAAAATACTTAACTATTTTGGAGCATTCTGAACGTATATCATTATAATGGTATATTATAATTACTACTTGTTGTGTGTAAGAGAAACAAAATTTAAAAATTATATTTAAAAGAAAATATTTGTCACATAAACTTAAGCCGACAGCGCTCTTAGGTACATATTTTTATTTTTATTTTCTTCAATTCTAGTACGTCCCATTATTCAACAATGCTACTTTTCGTATCACATCTGTACCTTCAACTCAGAAAATCCTTATCATAGAATTCAGATTTTAGCTTAATCAAACTCACTAAAATGCCGATGGTAGCTAGTTAACACATAGGCCTATTAAGCTGAATTTACACTTACAAATTAGACCTAAGCAAATATATCTTCTGATACATTATTAACCCCGTAGCTACTAGAAACTCAATGGCTACATACATTAATAATATATTAAATATTATGTACGAACACAAACTTAGCAAAAATGCGTTATTTTAGCGAAATCACCTATAATCGACGTTAATCAGCCATTATGCCTACTGAGCCTTTATTTTTCCAAACAAATTATTACCAAAATATAAAATTAAAACAATGCTATTAAGCTAATTAAAAATATCAAACTGCGCGCCATCATGGTAAATAACCAATCGGAACGCTCCCATCCTTTGAGATTTAATAACATCTGTAAATCTTATATTACTCAAATTCATACAATATATCTACAACTTTATATAAATTCAAACATAATTTATAGTTCCAGTGTAGGTTTACGAGAGCACATCTTACAGAATCGCTGGTGTGGTAGCTATTTATTTCATTCAATTCATAATATTTAAACTTCATAGCTGGATTATTCAAGTTAGTGGACTTAATAAAATTTTGATAATTGTATTGTTTGCAACATAGTATTTTTTGGTCTATTCAACATCATCAACATGACATTGCTTACATTGGGTATTGTATTTTATACTAGAGTCCTACCTATTATAGATATAGGAGATGACACTGTACACTGCAGATTTATTTCCTACACTATTCTATTATTTAGGCCTTCTAAAGTATACTTCAGCTGTACCTATACAAAGACTGCATAGTTCATGATACCAAAGATTATGTACCATTGTAATTTTCTCAAGATATATATCGTGTGCAAAACAAGCATATAAATTTACTTCATCGACAAAGCCATATTCCAGCGCTTTTACCCAAGAACGTTTTTGTTGTGATTACTTCAACACTGCTTTGTTGACGACTTCATCAATGTCCCTACCATATTAGGATGTAAACTTATAAAAAGCTCTTTAAAATGTTTTCATATAGCTGACCTACGCTAGTGCTTGGTTTTTATTATCTTGAGTACAAAACTAACCTACTATAAAAAACGATACAATAATGCATTATTGATAACTACCAGTGCCCGCGACTTTGTCCGCGTGGACTTTGTTGGGGCGTATTGTGACTTTCTGAGATAATATGGTAGATGCACAGTTTTAGGTTATTCTCAAAACACTCATAACCAATGGTATATTAAAGTACTTCTGCGTAAACTATATTTTTAGTTTTGTCTTCCAGCAGAAGTAGAAATTAATTTTCTCCCGAACCAGATCTTGACAGAGCAACATATAGTTGCCCGGGCGAAAAACATTCTTGGCGTAAATCGGCCTTATTAATTGTTACCGCAAACGATACCTTCACCGGAAATTGAATTCGCTTAAAGTGAAAAGGCAAATCCGTTGGTATCATAGGTATGCGAGGTATCAGCACTGTTTGCCCTACTGCTGGACCAGTCAATACTGTAGCACCAATCACGTTATCGCGAAGGAATTTTACTTGGAGTCTGGTTCCGTGGTTTAAGATTCCTTAGCAGCACAATTGGACAGCCAGTTTTTAATTTGAGTGAATGTGAGGGAAGGCCACTCGGATTTAAAGAATTTAAAAATTATTGTGGATAATGTACCGCATCTTCTTGATCCATTACTTTATCAATGGACCTGTAGTTCACTCTATCTCCTGGAAGTTTACCCAGTATCATGTTATTGATGTCGTCAACGCTACTGTTTCTAGCTGCCAATATTGCCCTTTGACACATCCACTGGTAGTCTTTGTTTTCTATATGGACTACATCTGGGTACACTTTAGAGATTATGTCTTCAATGCTAGTCATACATGCGTGTGCAATACTTAATACTTATTTGGCTACAACACTAATACTTACATTTTAAATATCGCGATATCTTTTGAATGAAACGTCCGAATTGAATAATTCAAAAAGTTCTAGAAAGGTATTGAATTCGTCTTGAATATTCAGTAATTTATTTTGATAAGGATTAATACCAAGGTACACAATAAAGAGTTTTTGAAGCGACGGCATTTTAATTATTTAAAAAAATAAAAGAAAACACTAATTGTGAGATAGCTACAATAGTTAGACATATGATTACGCGATATTTTTTGAAGACAATTATATGTTCTGCAAAGTGGTAGTACATTGTTTTGTTCTATAATCAATAGGTTTCGCAGCGCACGCCGTGTAAGAATTTTGTCGGGTCACGTTTTTACACTTTAGGTTACCTTATTGGACTTTTAGTAAGGATCCCTAATGTTATTGATAATATAATTCCTCGATAAATGTACTATCCAACACTGAAAGAATTTTTCAAATCGGACCAGTGGTTCCTGAGATTAGCGCGTTCAAACAAACAAACAAAAAAACAAACTCTTCAGTTTTATAATATTAGTATAGATTATTAATGATGCGCCTAACCAAAGAAAAATATTTCACATAACATGCTAATTAAAAACTAGCCATTCCACCATAAATTACATCCATGTTTCAAAATGTGAACCATTACAACTACAGTTACAACAATACATGCATTCTCTCGTGACCATTACACTCATTACCCCACATATCCATTAAAATTGTAAACCCTACTAAATAGGTTACCTATTGTATAATTACTATCAAGATATTCAATTTCACTTATTTTCAGTTACTATTATAGTTAAGTTTTATTACTTCATTCCTACTCATATTACTTATTACTTTACTCCTAATCATATCAAAATCACTTTTTTCACTCTAAAACACACACACTATCATTAGTATTTATTTTCATGACAATATTCAGTTACAGTGTGAAATGTTGTGTTGACCATCTGGTATGCATTGTATTGCTGAAAAATATTAAAATTGTTTATACAATTTCTGTTATTTACTTTGTCTCCGGTGTGCTATTTGTAAGACATATTAACTACATCCTCAGTACCTACTTGTGAATTGCTTTTGTTTGTTGCAGGTATGTGAATAATTTAGAACATTAGCTTACATTGAACTCCTTGGATGCCCTATGTAAATTAATAGCTATTTGATCAATACTCGATGTAACTGTGCTTTTACTTAGAATGCTATTTCAATTCAATTTAAGTGATATGTATTAATTAAGAAAGAGTTAATAAAAATGATTATTGAAGGAAAAATACAGTAATGTTTTAACAATCTTAAATTTCAACGACATGAAATGTCAATAATAGCATATCTGATGCTATCAATAAGCAAATAATATGAATTTACATTTTTATATCATACATATCTTTCGAAAGCATTGGCACTTCATTGTGCAATAAAGTGTAAGCTTTGATGCTTTAAAAAATTAGTGTTTACATGTTAAATGTGCCATCGTTATATTCATGCTACAAAACATAAATGAATTTATTTATATACTACAAACATATGTTTATTTTTATGTGGCATGGACTGGAAAAGATACATTCACCCACTTTGTATTACATACAAACTAACCTGATAAAAAGTTAGGAACGGTACAAGGATAGCTTTTCCAAATATTTTTTTATGAGGGGCTGTTTGTTACATACAGTTCAGTTAACTATATCCAAATGGTAAGAGATTACCTTCGACCTTTAAAAATTGCTTAACATGCACTTTTTTTCAAAATGGCTTCAAGAAGTTTTTTTTTCCTTGTATGTAGTATAATTAAATAATAAAATACATATAACAATATTTTCATAAGTCAAATAGCTGCTGACTCAGCCTGAATAATTGAATTTGTAATAATTTGTAATTTTTTTGCTGTGAGGTAGATCACTACTAACTACATGTTGAACTTTAACGTAACATCCTGTATATAACATAATCGTACAGAAATAAATGTTTTAGAATCATTTGAGTGTGATGTTGGAGTAAATGTGTTCTATACTGTTTCTAAATAGAGGCTTTTTATGGCTTGCATAGTCTTGCCCCAGTATGTATTGACTTTCCTTAACTTATGCCATTAAAATTCACTTTCGAGCTACATGTGATCGAATTCTAGCTATCAATAATATATATATATGCAATGAATGCGTAAAATATGTTATATGCTTACCTTGTAATGTATGTAATAGGAAGTGATATATGTTAGTGGAATTTTTACGGTTTATAAGTGCGGATTTATTTGTTTTCTGCTATTAATATAAATTTGTTGTCATTAAAATATTGAATTTCAAAAGGGTTTCCATACAAATACACATAACAAATTACAAACCTCACAAGAAATAGTATGCGTTGTCACTATTAATTGAAACTGACACAACCCGATTTACAAGGACACACGATAAACCACTTTTTTTTAACTTAATATAAAAAATACATACATTTCAATTTTTTGTATTATTCTTAGAAGATATAATAACTGTAAGCAGGCGTAATATAAACCATATTAAGGGAGTAAATGTTTTTTTTTTTTTTTTTTTTTTTTTTTTTTTTAGTTTTTCGAGAAAAAAAAACATTCCCTACTTGTATCCCTTGGTTCGATTCTGCCCATTAACGAAATCAACCTATATTAAATCAGCTTGGAATTAATTCATGCAAATTAGGATGTTGCGGTTGGTTTATCACCCGCAACGTGATATGATTCTAACGATGTTTTGTGAGTTATACCTTGGATGTGACACCACCAGCAGAACATCGAGGCGCTTGTAGTTGCCTACCCCTCAAGCATGATTTATATGCAGCGACTCCAAGGTGCGCCCGACGTGCGGACATGGAGGGGGAATCGCGTAACAAGTCACCTGACCTCAACAACCCTACACCCCTACCCCCCTGGAGGCGGGGAAGTAACTCCATGTTTCTGGAGGGTTCTTACACGAAGTCGATATCTGCCGAGGGAGTATATAAGGGCCAGGTTTGGCCTACAGTCTTCGGAGAGCTGAGGAGTAAGCTTTCACTACAGACTACGTCACCCTGCCGTCACGCTGCCCGTCATTGCGTCATCTAGCAACACCACTCTTCACGACATAACAACGACCTGAACATTGGACTAAGCCTCAAAACACTCATTCTTCAAGTGAGTTCGGACTTCGCCCGTTCAGCGCCAATGTGCCAGCAGAAGATAGCCGCAGAAGAGTTAACTCATTTAGTTACTCGTCGACGCCACTCAAGGGAGCGAGTAAATTCTGAAAACCCACTCAGCTGATTTACGACCTTTGGGTAGTAGCAAGTTGCAACCAAGGTATAAAAATACTCACCGACGACTTTGTTTTGTTTGCTCGTCGAGAGAGTGCGAGTGAACGAGTGGATGAGAGTAATGCTAGAAGAGCACGTGTCATCAGAGCTATAAAGAGGACTTAGTGTGTGTGACTGGGACAGTGGCTGACACATTAAGGCATAGTGATAATCACCCAACTTTGACTTACAAACACTGGACTTTGGTGTTCGACGAACTGGGAAAGATTGTAGTGTGACGAATCTGAGTCACTGACAGAGCTACGCAACGGGAACAACGTGGAGAAGTTTACTTGATGGTAATTCTCCTTGACGAGTGTGACAGGTCGCGAGAGCCGACGAGTCGGAAGAGCGAGGTGTGGCTGCTCTGTCGCCCAGCTGTTGGAGTCGTCCTCGGAGGCTGGTGTTCTGCACCCGGTCCGTGCTGAGCGTCGCTGAGGAGGAGGGCGCTACATGGCAGGCCCTGCAGTGGACCCTCGCTCTCAACGATCTCTGAGGCGAGTGTCGTATCGACCATCAAAACACGAAGTGGCGTAACTGCAAAAATGCCGATGTTGAGATATACTGGCTACAGACATATCTTTACGTGGTCTATCATGTCACGAAGTGGCGTAACTTAATTCCCAATGGTTTTGAAGATATAATGCTTTTTCATTTCGTCGTAAGTGTTTTGGAGACTATTCAGCAAAACACGTACTGACTTAAGTTAACTTACGCCTGTTCGTGTTTTCCGAAAAAAAAAATTGTTGACTATTTCTCGTTTTACACGAAGTGGCGTAACTACATGTGGGGCGGTCGGAAAATGCAACCTAATTGTTTTGTTGCACAAAGATGGGAATAGAGGGAAAACACCGGAAGGAAGACTGATACCGCAATACCGCACTATCTATATACTGATCTGCACCACTATCTGCTCGTCTGTCCATCACAACACATGCTTTAGATGTAGAGCCCAGGTAAGCATTTTGTTAAAATATTACTTATTAGGCCTACAACCATAACTAACCCTTAACCACAGACGTGAAACTTTTGTGCGTATATACAGGCGTGAGGTCCCACGCTGCAAATAATGCTGACACTAACACAGACGTGAAGTCAGGTGTCAGATAACCACTTATCGCTCCGGCGGCAGAGAGAAGACTGAATGGTAGGAAGGTACTGAAGATCATGTGTCCACGAGGTTACTGGTTACTGATGGCAGAGGGCGTCAGAACGCTGTGTGGTCCCGGGGACCTCATGTCTGTGGTTAAGGGTTAATAAATTAGTCTGCATATAATTTGTACATCAAGAACACTTATGTTCACCTTTAAATGCATTGTTTGATAAACTGTTTATTAGTGAATTATTACTGCAGGTAAAATTAACTCTAGGCTATTTTGAAGTGGACGTTACAACATACATTGCAAGTTTAATTTTGTATATTTATAATACATTACTTATTGTATCTTACAGATCGACGCTGGAGTTTGCATGCAAGTAAGAAGTGGACTAAAAGAAGATGGACGCTTTAGTGAAGTGGACTGACGGCACCCGGAACGTGGTGAGATTAACTGATTTAATTCCAGTTGATAAGGGCAATGCTTTTAAAAAAGGCTCCAAAGTTAAAATGCTTTACAATAAAACATTTTATTTTGGAACAATAATATTGTTAGAAAACAGTGATTCAGATAGCATGTCTGATGAAGACGAACAGGCATTGGCCGAATTTGTGCCTCTTTCCCGCCTTAAGAGCAATAACAGAGATACCGAAGCTGATCACAACCCCAACACTTCATTTGGAAATACAGATATAGCCTCTAATGTAGACTTAAATTGTTTTGGTAGTGAACCCGATGACAGCGACGCGGATCCAGATTTTACAGAACTGTGCGAATTAAAAAAATGTAAACTAGTAGGTGTTCAAACATGTTGTTGTGGATTGCTTGTTTGCAAATCCCACTGGTCAAAAAATGAATGTGACCATATTGTTTTAACTGATAGCAGCGATGAAAGATTCATTGCTAAATCTCCAAAGAAGAAAAAGAAGAAACCCCAACCTAAGTTTGCAGAAAAGAATAATATTGATAATACAGATCCCATGCATTCTACATGTACTTCCAACGGTTGTAACTTAAAGATTTTTGCAGCTTGTGTGAGATGTCTTGAGTTACTATGCTTTAGACATTTTGAGGAAAGTGATGAGTGCAAAAACCATACAGATAATTTAGAAAAATTGGAAACGCTCATCGAAGAGCCAAGAGAGCCAGAAGATTTTGTTACAGAAGGGTCTGCACGAGAATTTCCCTTAGAAAAACGGTACAAAATAAATAGACAGAAAGAAAGAAAACAAAGGAGAAACACTGGTCACGGCTATACACAAGAAAAGTCTTACAATTTAGTTGCTCCAAGAGAAATTAAAGACCGTTGCATTGGTAGATTCTGTGAGAAAACCAAGAAGTCTTGTAGTAAATTTACAGATGAAGACAGACAAAATATTTTCAAGTCGTACTATGCTATGGGTAGTCTTCAATTACAACGAGAGTTCATTGCAAGACACATAGTGTCAGGGGCAACAAAACGCAAAACTACAGTTGGCGACAGTCGTAGAGCACAGTCAAAACAGTATTTTTTAACATTAAAAAATGAAAAAGAAGCAGTGTGCAAAAAGTTTTTTCTTAATACTCTTAGTATTAGTGAACGAACAGCAAGAACAGCTGTTGGAAAAGTAGCAGAGACAGGTGTTTTAGAACCAGAAAAGCGTGGAGGAAGACAGGAAACCCTAGCAGCTAGAGATGCAGATATTCGTAAGCGAATGACCGATCACATCAACAGATTTCCAAAAGTAGAAGCGCATTACTGCAGGGCTAATACAACCAGAGAATTTCTACATGATGATTTGAATATTAAAAAAATGTTTAACCTTTACCAAAGTGAAGATCCCAACGCCAACAAGGGCAGCATCGGGTTATACAGACTTATTTTTAGAAGTTTAAATTTAAGTTTTCATCATCGTAAAAAAGATATGTGTACTCTCTGTATGACTTACAAGACAGGCGATGGAGACACAAAGGACAGAATTAAACAGAGGTATGACCAACACATTGCGGAAAAAACAAAAGTTAGAGCAATAAAGGAAAGGTGTAAAGCAGCAGCAATTGAAAACAAAACTAATGTTTGTTTAGTATTTGACCTTCAGCAAGTAATCTTCTTGCCGAAAACCAACGAGAGCGCCGTATTTTATAAAAGACGCTTATCAGTGTACAACTTTACAATATATGACTTGGGAACCAAGGACTGTCATTGTTTTACTTGGAATGAGTCAATAAGTAAAAGAGGTTCATCTGAAATTGCTTCTTGCATATTCCTCATGCTTAAGGAGCATGATAAAAACAACGTAGGCAAAAAAGTGACTTTGTTTGCTGATGGCTGTTCTGGCCAGAACAAAAATAGTATTCTGCCTGCAATGTTCCTTTACTTTTTGTTCAATAGCTCTAACATTTCTGAAATTAGTTTGAGATTTTTTGAACCTTACCATGGTCAAAATGAAGGTGATGCTGCTCACAGTGCGATTGGCCATGCCATAAATCAAGCAGGCGATCTGTTTGTTCCTTCCCAGCTGGTACCAATAATTAAACTCGCCAGAAGGGCGCATCCTTACATAGTCCATCAAATGGAAACAAGGGACTTTTTGGACTTTAAAAGACTCTCCAAAGAACTGCGCATTCTCACCATTCGAGAGGATAACGAAAAAGGACAACCCATAAATTGGCCTAACATGGTAGAGTATGCTTTTAAGAAAGACCATCCTACAACAGTTTTTTTCAAGAACAGCCATCTTGATGAAACGTACAGGTCATTTACTTTAAAACGTGATGCTGACAAGAACCTGAAGATGCCCCTAGATCGTCTCAACGTTCTACCGCAGGCTATAACAAAAGAAAAGTTCAAGGATCTGATATCACTTTGCGAAGGACCTACTCCCGTTGTAAGGGCTGCAGAGTTTCAGAACTATTACAGGTCCTTACCTAATTAACTTTTCAAAGATTGTTGTCTAGAAGAGATGAAACTTGAATATCGTTATTAGTGTTTCTTCTTTGTTATTGATATTTTATCAATCAATATTATTTAGTTAAGATAAGTTTTTTTATCATTTTGTATGGTTTTTAAAGCTAAACAGTACTGTTTTTATTGAAATTGACATCAGGTTATTTTATTTTACTTTTTTTTAAAACAAATTTTTTATTTTATGAAACCAACAAAGTTGAGTATCACTAAGTGGATATTGTAGTTCTGATAATAATTATTTTGCCTAGTTTTTGTTGTTTAGAAATTTTTGTTTAAGAGTGTAGATTTTTCAATGTATACATGTTAGTTTCACTATAGTAAAAAATTTTATGTAAGCAGTTTTCAAACCTCTACTTTTTTAAAACCATAACATATTATGTGAAGCTACTCGATTAAAAATTTTTTTTAATAATACACTGTGTGAAGAAGGCCCAATAATTAATGCTGAGTGATTGAGTTATTTACTGCTAATATGATATACTTTCCTAATAACCTTTAGTGTTTGTACTAACAAACGATTTGTATTGTTATAAGTAATAAAACTTGAACATTTTTCATTATTTAAATGTTTTATTTCGCGGCGTAACTCTGCAATGAATGAAAACAACAAAACACGAAGTGGCGTAACTACAACATTTTTTATATTTTATTATAAATCTTAAAATATAAATTTGTAATAAATAAAGTAATTATAGGTAACCCAAGTCAGACATCTTAAATATATATAAAAAATTAAATGAAGGGTTTTCTAGTTTGGGATTGTGCGGTATAGCACTTCAAACATAGGTGCTTTTCTTATTTTTGCTCTCCTGAAAAGTTGGCATTTTACAGATACGCCACTTCGTGTTTTGATGGTCGGTATGAGGCATCACCCGAATAACAGAGGGGCTTAACTTCAGTGTCACTTTCATTTACCTCCGATCACATATAATATGGCAGTTTTATGTATTGTTTGATAAAGGCTAGATACGAGCTGCAATGAGTATTTGCAATTTTAATGTTTTCCAAGGTCTATTATTTTCGTTGAGTTAATAGTAATTGTCTTGTAAATATTCTTATAGTAAAAATACGTTTTTTTTTTTCTGAGCCATATTTAACGAGTTGCATTGAGACTCGAATAAGACCATTTGCAGTCATTTAAATTTTTGTAAAAGTATTGTAATTTAATATTTTTCCTTTACTGTTGAATAATAATTGTTTCGTGTTTATGATGATAATAGTTTTGATATTTGGTTCGTGTGAATGATAAAGTTTTTTTTTTGTTAACTTGGACATTTCTTTGTTTTAGTTATGCTTTATGGAGTACCCTCAGCAATCACGTGCTGCTGTAAATGTCTTTAAGAATATATGAGTGTTCTTTTGTTGTATTTTGTAATGATTTCAATAAACATTATGTGTGTTTCTTACAACACTGTTTTAGTGTTCGCTCTATTAACACCTGTGCAAATAGGCATTAAATATAGACTATGTGGGAACACAATGACTGCCGCTTCTGTGTATGATACTTCTCAGGATAAATGGAGAGAAAATTCATATTGAATCACTATAATGAGAACAATATCCTCCAAAAATAATATTACTGTAACCTCATTTCTAGGAATTGCTGTAATTTTCTTATTCTGTCTTCGCTACCTTTTTAAAAAAATTAAATCAAATCCTGGAAGATAGGGTTACGGGCCCCACGCACCTTCCTCCTGGCTATGTCCCTGATTGCAATGAAACCAATAGCATATGTTGTACGTACATAAACTCTCAGGAATAATATCAGTACCTTATTTTCTACTTATTCTTCACCAAACAAAAAATGTGCAATATGTAGACAAGAGTACATTCGAAACCTCAAAACACTCCTAGCTGAGCATCGTTGGCTCATGGTCTTAGGGGTGGATCCATATAACTGCAGTCCATTCATGAAAACAGTGCGAGAGTGTGAAGGTTTGCATTCTAACTTGCTACTAAATGAATGTGCGAAATGTCCATATATCTAGCTATATTTATCCTTATAAGGAGAGTGTTACAGTAATAACAAAAACATTCATGCAATATGTAACTTAAATTTTTTTGAAGGGACCTTATTTCTGATAGTTACAAAAATTATTGCTTGTTCATCACCAAATGAAAAAAAATTGTGCAATACAGAATAAACAGTAGTATAAAAAACCAACTTTATAGGGTATAAACTTCTATTTTTATTTTATAGCCCTTTAAACTTGGCGATATCAATCAAATTCTGATTAAAAGTGACAAGTTAAAAGGCTTCTAAAATGTATAAAGCTTTTATGCTGAATTGCATACAGCATAATCCCGAAGTTGGCCGAAGATGAATTTTCGGGCTTGATCGGTTATGGTCGAATGGATGTGTACATCATAGGCTTCCCATTGTGCTTCCCATGCACGAAACTGTCTTCATTTTGGGTAGATGCAAAATAATCAAATATAACAATTTTATTTACCTCTGCATGCTAAGCTATCGTACAGTACAATTTACAATTTATCATGCTGCTGTATTGTCTAACTAAACGACTGGTCTAAACACGTATTGAACAGTTTCATCACTGCCACAATTGCTAAGGTATTTCTTGCTCTTTTCATGGAATCCTAACAAAATGTGATATAGTTGCTAAAAATTATTTGCCAAAATGTGTGTAACTCAATCAATGAATTGTATTGTTATGAATATTTATGATGATGAATATATTATAATTAAAAATTAGATATACTTGTCTAATATTCATGTTGTCCGTTTTAAGCACAGAATTAGGCATTGCCAGGAGTCGGCATGCTGTGATGTAGGTGATGCCACTTTTTAACCTCGCCATCGCATATTGTATTCGCACAAAACATTGCGGAAATGGTGTGAAATTAAATCTACAATTTAATTGATAAATTTACTTTTATTTGCACTCATTAATTCAAATATGTTTATTACTTTAACGAAGAGATTATTTTAACTATAACTTTTATACATGTTTGCTATTTAACTTCAAAATCGTCGAGAATGTTTTACGCTTTTTCGCAATTACACATTTAAATGCGAAGTTTTGTTCGTCGTGAAATTAAACGTAGAATTTAATAAAAATGCCCTTGCAGTTAATAAAATAAGTATTAGTAAGTTTAAGAAAGAATTTCGGCTTTAATCTCCAACCCAGACGATCGTGGTGCGCTGGGGCCGAGATTAAAATTCGTCGAGAATATTTTACGTTTTTATGACTTCCAGTGCTTAAACTGATATGCAATTGTGACCCCGAGCACGAAATTTTATTTATAATTCATTAATAATAACGCCCTTCGCGATAAACAAAGGAAAATATGTATAAACGAGTGCCGGGTTGTCGCGGAAGCGGATAGATAGCGCGATTCGTTCGGTTCGCGTCCGTCACCTTAGATGACAGCACCGTAGGGGAATAATATTATTTCGTTTTTATAATACGATTTTATAACAAATACGCATCCCAAATACACAAAACTTATTTATAATGTGTTACAATATTTTTTAAAACATTGTGCAAAAGATCCCGGGTGTAGTTTGAATTATTATGTGTAACTGTAAAACACCATTGTTCGTACAAAAACGTATTTGAAAATTCAACATTACTTTTAAATAACCGTACCGATTGTGCTGAAAATCGGTGGACAATCGTTAAATTACAGAATATTAATAATTCAAACGACGAAAACATGATTGAAAAGTCAAATCGATTGTTGTTCCAATCGAGTGGAAGAGAGGTGCGGCGCAAGCGTACAATGAGCGTAACGGGACACATCGTAGTGGGACAATGTGCGTTACGGGACACTTTTTCGTGCGTGCAGCCGGCGTTCATCGATTTATTAGACGTCACGTAAAAAATTATTTAAAACTGTTTCCACACTGCAAATATTACACTTCAACCAATGTTTTGAGGATTAAACTAATATGGCGCAACAATTAGCTGAAAGAAAAAAAAAGACTTCACGCAATGGGCATGTAATCGTGCAGATATGACCACCCCGTGGTTTCCAGGGAAGAAAGCCTTTGTACTTTGTACTTAATGAACATGTATAAAAGTTATAGTTAAAATAAGTGCAAATAAAAGTAAATTTATCAATTAAATTGTAGATTTAATTTCACTCCTTCTTTGTATCCATACAAAATAGTGATAATTCAATAAAAATGATTCAATTTTATTCATAAAAGTATGCAATCATTTCATCAATGTTTTGTTATGACGTTGTGACGTTAAACTATCGTCCGTAAACCGACTTTACAGACAACCAATTTTTTTTCTGAGATGGTGTATTTGTATTTGTTGTAGCCTAAGAATTTACGAAATTATTAGAGTTTTTTTAAGAATTTTTTTTTGCAAATAACTTTAGATAAATGCAGTTAACACACATTGAGCCTACCCCACACAAGACCATCAAATAGGCCTATACATCAGGAGAAACCTGAATGTTAGACACTGCAACTGAAACAAATGTTTTCATCATATTAACATAGTAGGCTATTTGTTTGTACTATTTTCGAGTTCCCCAAAATTGAGAAAATCTTCTCTTCCAACAATGGTCTTTGTAAAAAAAAAACTCGCTTTATAGGTATATTAGACAGAAAATAAATAACTATAAACACACATATACCTAACTATAATTTTATCGTATTGCAAAAATAATGTTTTGAATTGATAGTAATTAAGTAAGCATAAAACAAATAACAATAAAAATTTCTCCTAAAAAACCGACTTTCCGCCTTATTTTCAACTCATTAAAACACCAAGAAACGAACGAAAAAGATAAACAAAACTTGCTGCCTACTCTTGCAAATTGGTTTTAAAATCTGCGTTTTTCAACCAGAAAGTATATATTGGCAACTTCAAAATTACACAATTATTTTAAAATCGTACTTAAAAAATTAATTTAATAAATGTGTGGTAACATCAAAATTGCAAACATTTAAATATCTTTCTTAAAATTGTTTAAAAAGATGTTGAATTATAAAATATTAATGCTATATAAGATGCAAGAGAATCGGCAAATTAATTTAAATTTTAAATATAAATCTATCAACATAAATTTCACATAAGTTACCTAACTTTTGAATTCATTAAAATTTCAGTAATGATGTGGTAACACGTTTTATATTTTTTATTTTTTTTGCAGAATTCATAAAAGCTGAACCTGCAATCGGCTTAATGTTACAATAATAGCGTTACCGTATGAATTCTACTCATCTTGTTAGTAAATATAATACAATATATTTAACGAAACAGGGCTCACGCGTCTACCACTAAGTCAGTTTTATAATTATCACATCACCATGTGCGGGACACTACAAATATGTGCAACATAATATTATTATACAACATAATAGCTACATGCTGTACGTGATCTACATAGAACTCCTGTCGAGCTGTGTCAACCGATTATAATTCAAGTTTTTGGTCTGGTATTGTGGAACAGGAGATTGGCAGTTTTGATGTTTCAGAGACATTTATTTTTTATATTTAAAAGTAAAAATTTATTCTGTATTGCACAGAAAATAAAGAAACATAGTCAGTGTACGAATTGACAACTTATGCACTTAAAAAGTACAGGCATAAAATAAATCATGTGTGCAAATAGAAACCGAGATACACAATAAATTAAAAATTATAAATGGAAAAGGGTATACTGGCGCACCCTGCTCAGTGATAATTCGCAATGAGCTTCAACAATTAGTTATGAGCTGGGGCGTAGCCAGGGGGGGGGGGGGGTAGGGGTTCAACCCCCCCCCCCCCCCCCTTAGCACCAAGTCTTTAATTAATTTCTTATTCATCACTCAAACAAATTTCATATTAAAATTAATAAAAATTTTACCATTACAATATTTTTATTTAAGTACTGCAAACTGCTAAAATAGCACTATTTTACACCTTAAAGTCCAAATGTTCCCGGGGGAGGACCCCCCGACCCCCCGCTTTAATACGGGGGGGGGGGGGGGCATACTTCTTAACACCCCCCCATACACAAATCCTGGCTACGCCACTGGTTATGAGTAACATGACTGATGGCGTTGCTAAACCACGCGAACACTGTACTCTAACATCGTTATGTAGGTACTACTTGAAAAATTCATATTCGAATAAAATCCGGATCGGACCATGTTTGACCAAACTACATGAATTCCATCGAAAAAATATTCGACACTTTTCCGCATACAACTAACCCGACTTCCACCATACCCGGAATCTTCACTACACGGAAATGTGTCGAACCGGAATAGTGACTATTCCGGGTCGGCACAAGTCCGTGCCAACTTGTGAGATTTAAATCTTGTATGGAATAGTGACTATTCCGATTCGACACAAATCCGTTTTTTACCATTGTTTAGGCGGAATAGTCACTATTCTTTTCGACACAAATCCGCGTCCCCCGTAAACCGACTTTACAGACAACCAATTTTTTTTTTAAATAAAAAAGTTATATATGTATACAATATGTTTTTGAACTTATATGTTAGTATTTTTAAAAGTTGTGGGTTGTAAGTCAATTTTTATGTATTCTTGGTGTATAATATATTTTGTGATATAAAAGATTTTTTACTCTAGAGAAATTTTGATAAATTAATATTGTTTTATTCTAGCGAATTTTTGGTTTCGAAAAATTTGGCAACACTGATCCTTTGAATAATTATGTCAGTAAGGTGTTTATTTATTGTTGAATATTATTTATCAAAGATGTTTTTTCTGTATGTTGACTAGTTACAGAAAGTAAAATGCCCGTAGAGTGTTCTGCAGGCTGTGGGAAGAACGCTGTTCTGAAGGTAAATAGCTTTATCAAATGTTTTAATTGACTTGGTAATAGTGAGTATAAGGTTATGTTTTTATGTTTCACTGTTAATAATTACTGGGATACTAACTTCTCGTTGACCATCAATGAAACACATTCATTAAAACATTCAAGCACGCAATTTAATTAATTCAAATTCATTGGTCTGCAAGTAGATAATCATATAAAGTGGAAAAATAATATTAAAGATTTTCTAGAGAATCTCAGTTCCGCTTGCTTTTTCATGCGTAGTAATGTATAGGACTAAGTAGAGAGACAGCAATAATAGGTATTTTTCTAGAGTAAATGCTCGTAAATATAAAAATTTGTGAAAATTGAATATTTAAGTATTAAGTGTCCCGAAAAAGGCACCTAACCATATTTGAAATGTCACTAACCTGACCAACCGTTAAAACAGTTCTACAATAAGTAAAATGTAGCTAATCCTAACTAATATAACGTTCACATGATTTAACAGTATTTTAAATGTAGCAAAGCTAACCTCTCCAGAAAAAAATACTTCTTTATACACACATTTAATTTGTTGCCATATTATTGTAATATGTAATTGTTCCTTATTGTGTATCCAGTTATATTTTAAAATAAAGAAAGGAATGGTTTTTGTTTGTGGTTCAAAGCTGTATAATTACCAAAATATCTGTAATTTATTTGCAGAAGGCAATGCCAAACATTGCTAACCTGGCCCCAGGCGAAAGCATTAGATGATTATGATGATGATGAGTAGATGAGTGTGCTCTGTGGGTGTTCTGGGCAGGAGAGTACCAAAGTTTTGCAATGAAAATAAAAAAATTAACACCTCAATTTATGAACCCACTTTTGCATCTATATTAGCAGCTTCAAAAGCCCCATTTTATTGTAATTATTTACAAAATTTTCTAATATAATGTTTTACAAAAGCCTTTAAAGAAAATTTAAAAATTAGCTTATTAGGGAAGGTGACTGATAGAACTATCTAATTGCTAGCTCACAGAAATCAGTACCGGTGTGGTTGCAGAGGCCCAAAACTGGGGATGCACTTTGCAAGGATTGTTTCTTCTGGGCCTTCGAGATTGAGGTCCACAACACCATCACAAATGGACGCCTCTTCAGACCTGGGAGCACGGTCGCCATTGCCGCCTCAGGGGGCAAAGACTCCACGGTCCTGGCGTACATCCTGAAACTGCTGAACGAGCGTCATCAGTACGGATTGAAGCTCGTACTGCTCTCAGTGGACGAAGGGATCACAGGTGCTGTACGAGACAGACTGCATGTTTGGGATGATTTTTATTGTGTAGACCTATGCAGGCGTACCTAATATATGTACACATTCAAAATGAAACATTATGTAACTGTTTATAATTCACAGTTGTTTTGCAATATGAGATCAGTATTAATTTGTCTAAACCCATTTAGGTATTCAATATGAAATCAGCATAGAAGAAAAAAATCACTGGCGGATGAATATTCTTTTCACAGATTTTGGGGGAGGTGGAAAAGGATGGGCGAGGGGGGTTAAAAAAATTGAATTTATGTATTAAAAAAACTTATGTCAGCAACAAGGGTTTGCACTGTTACATTATCAATATCAACATTAGTATGTTCCAGGTTTTGTGATGTCTCACCCTGCATCACTAAAAATAACAAACCGCCTTCACCACTGGAGAATTCAAGATATATGTGGTTTTGTGTGAGCATTTTATTAACTACTGTTGAGTCTTATGGGTTTTCAGTACAGTTGAACTTTTCGACGAGAAGAAGAAAGAGTTTGGTTTTTATTTCTCAACAAAAAAAATTGTAAACTTGTGGAACTTACAATACCATTCTTTTTTTTTTTCTCAGTGTTAATTACACATACACATCTGCACATAATATTTGTGTAAAACAAGTCTGTACCTAATTCTACATATATTAGATTTATTAAATACTACAGTATTTTATTTAAATTATTTTTAGGAACATACAAAATTGTTTATTGAATTTTGAATGCCTAATGTATAAGACTGAAAACATTATCAAGTGTTTAAAATCAGTTGTTATCATTACATGTCTAATATAAAATAAATTATTTTAGTGATATCCCAATGTTAACATTACAATACACTTCTTAATTTTGGATTGATAAAATTTTAATGAAACGTGTTTGCAGTTATACATATGTAAAATTTGTTGTGCCAAAAATAAGTTAAAAAAAAAGCCTAAATAAGTGTGAACAGGTTTGGTGTCGCTGAACATGAAGTGATAAGTGTACGCCATAGAAAAGAGAGGGAGGGATAGAAAGGCCACTCTCTGAATAACAGCTAGAATGCTATTTGCAGTGCTGTTGTGGCCGTGCATAGTACTAACCGTATAAACATTGGTGGAAGAATACCTAAGTAGCTATTTATGCTAAAACCACCTATGTCACAAGCTAGCATTACTATTGAAGTTTGCAATCACATCTACAGCATTAAGAGGGTGGAGAGTTTTCAGCTTCTCAACGTTTATTCTCTGTATCCATTCATTGTGTACCGTTTCTTCGTAAACTGGGAAGTGGTGTCTAACAGCAAATTTATCATTGCAACCAGGCAAACAGCATTTTCGTACACGTGGCGGCATTGTATTTTACTTAATACTTAATTTTATACTCAATTTAACAATCTTACCTCAATGAAAATATGACCACTAAATAATTGAATAAATAAACGCCAGACATTTTCCAGTTTCCACCTACAAAGCATTAAGCAAGTAGCACGCAAATAACCTAAAGTCCTAAACAAAAATACGAAAGAAAAATTGCCGCCATTACAAATGAGCCTTGGCAACGAATCGTAAACAAACATTGAGCAGTGAGCACACTAGCGCTCTTACGGCCGTGCACACAAACAAAACGTTGTTCAAGCATCTCTCTATTTAGTGCACATCCCGTGGTGTACGCAACTTAGCTTATGAAACATGATTTAGAAAGAAAATGTTTCAGGTTACCGTGACGACAGCCTGGAAACTGTTAAACAAAACTGCATGGAATATGAAATGCCACTCAAGATCCTGTCATACGAGGAGCTGTATGGTTGGACCATGGATGCAATTGTGAAGGAGGTATTTAGGGCTGAAATATTACAGATTTTTATTACCTATGTATCTTCAACATTTGTTATCCAAGTTAATGTATGCATTTATATCAGTGTTGTGAAATAAATTACAGTAAAAAAAGTTTTTTCTGAAATTTGTTGTTGCAGAAATTATTTAGAATTGTTCTAGTTGAATAATTATATCGGTAAGCTAAATGAAGTATTTAAAATTGTTGTTACAGACTTTCAAAATTACATTTGTAAAGGACTTGGTCTTAAAAAATCATTTAATTTTTCATAATTTATTAATGAAGTTATAAAATTACACTTACTACTGTGGCTGTTTAAATTTTCATACAGAAATTGACTCTTATCTATGTAGGTTAAGATGGGGTAGAAAAAATCTGTTATTTTTAAGTACTACCGTACATATAACAATAAGAAATAAAATTATCTAGTTTTTTTTATAATACCAAATTTAATTTAAATTTGCTGTAAATCATTTTGCCTTAATAATTTTTTCTGTGGTAAATTGTATTATATAAAGTTTTTTGGTTTTTGTTTAAGCACCAATTTACCTTAGCTTTTTAATGTGAATTAAAGTAGGTACATATGATGATACACTACTCCACTCAAAATAAATTGCAATTTTTATTTATTTATTTATTTATTTATTTATATATATATATATATATATATTTTTTTTTGTGGTTTAAAAAATAATTTCAAATTTTGAATCCATTTTAAATTGTGGAGACTACATCTGTAAGATTAAGAAAACTCGATCTTCCGCTGATCATGCCCGTATTGCCGTGCCAAACACGCCTGCGTGAGAGAGAGAGAGTGGTGGATGTTTGGCGCGCAGGTCGGGCGCTCCAACAACTGCACGTTCTGCGGGGTGTTCCGGCGGCAGGCGCTGGAGCGAGGGGCGTCCCTGCTGAAGGTGGACTGCGTGGCGACCGGCCACAACGCCGACGACATAGCAGAGACTGTCCTCATGAACATACTGCGCGGGGACATCGCAAGGCTGCAGAGGTGCGTGGCGATAGTCACGGTGAGTTAACTGCAGAGACAACAGCTCAGAACTTAGTTTAGTTGCTGGGTTCTCGGAAGTCACTAGTCACTTGGAAAATTCACAAAATGTCATATCGAGGTTAGGAATTCGCAATGTCTCTAAAATGTACTGCTTTATATTAAAACCTATTGTCTTGAGCTAAGGTTTAAAGCATTGAAGTGATGTTTTAAAAAAAGTGCAATGTGTACTATACACTACATTTTAATATTGGCTTGGAAGAGAAAGAAAAATTGGTTTGCCAGGGGGACAGTATAAACTAAATAGTATTTACTTGCTACATTTGCATGGGTTTACATGTCATTTGTAATTACAGATAAACTAATTCTTGTTAACCCATATAGTGTCATGGATACAGACTTACTGCTACACCTAATGCCAAAACACCAATCTCGTCTTCATGCAGGTAACATCACTGTGCTGTAGGGGCCTGATAAGTTGGCAGTTACCCAGCACGGGGTACTGTTTGTTGGGAGTAGGAATGTGCATTTAGTTGAATATGCCTGTACGGTGAGCAGCATTAATAATTGCAACTAAGTCTTTATTTATTACATCAAGAGGGTTTTTTTTTTGTTTGTTTGTACATACATACATCAAATTCTGACATAAGTATCTTGGAAAGTAGTGTACCCAATATATTCAGGTATTTAGCTATCCAGTCACTATAACCACGCTAGTTTTAGAACATATGTAGTGAGTTAAGAAATTGGCACCTTTCAACATAGTAGTTTAAAAATGCCTAAGTATATTTACTTTATACTATAAGAGAACATTTAAAGACGACCTGTGAAATGAATTCTTCTCTCTCCAGTTATTTACTATTTTGAAGGTTGCATTTCACTTTGGAACATAGCAAGAACCTAAAATGGGAGCAGAAAGTTCAAGTTTGTTTTGTTTTCGCCAGGAAAGTGAGGATGCAATACCACGATGTAAGCCACTCAAGTATGCCTATGAGAAGGAAATTGTGATGTACGCTTACTTCAAACGGCTGACATATTTCTCTACGGAGTGTGTGTTTGCTCCCAATGCCTACCGCGGCCATGCCCGCGCATTTCTCAAGGACCTGGAGAAAATTAGGCCTACATCTATCATAGACATCATTCATTCAGGTGAGCAGATACGATGCATAAATAATTACTATTTTATTTGCCAGTATTTGTTTCAGTGAGCTTTTCTATTAAACATTCTGTGCTCCTAATTTGTGTTACAGTGAAATCTCATTTCAATGTACTGGTAAATAAACTTCTTGTTATACTAGCTAATAATGAATATTCTTTATAGGGAACGTTAATGGTTAATATATGTAAGACATCTTTTAGGCATTTTTAAATACAGTGTAAACTCTATATAACGACACTTAACGGACTGAGCATTTTTGGCGTTATAGAGAGTGTATTTACTAATATAGAACACATTTTTCACACGAACATTAATATTCATACAAATAATAAAACTTATTGCGTAGTCTGTTATTTTTTCTTTGTTTTTCTTTATTGTAGGCACGGTAGAGCGGCTAAATCCAAAGCGTTTTCCAACATCAATGTTCTTTTCTCCCGCCTTTATTGAGCGTAGTAATAAAACTTTTTCCTCAATACACAAAGATTTTCGTTTACTCACCATGTTTACAGTTCGAAAGTCTGTAAGCAACTGCGATAATGATAACGTGTAACAATTTGACCAAAGTCTAGTGACTGAGGTAAACATTTGCAAGTTCATCATACAAAAAAAAAGACAAAATTTCTTATAATCTCCGGTACATCAGTCGAAGTAAACACGTGCTAGATAATACAACAACAAAACAGCAAACAAAAGAACGTACACAGCTGCAGTTCTTATCAACTTCGGTAACTTAGAAAGTACTGCTTAATGATTTATAATGCTGTATTTTTGTCGTTAAATAAATTGAGCGTGGCGCTATATAGAGTGTATTATTGTATAGAAAACAAGGTAAACCAACCAAAGTAAAGCAATTTCGACATTTTAAGGAGTTTTTCGTTAAATTGAGTGATGTTATAAAGAGTTTACACTGTATGTGTACATTAAATTGAGGTATTAGCTGATATTGAACTGGGGCTGCACTCCTGGTAAAAGCCAGATGCAGGGCACCACTTAAAAATATAATAAATTAACTTTTTTTTAAAACTTTTATCAGCCCATAGTCATGTTAGTTTACTGCAGACTCTTAGGGAACCCAGCGAAAGATAATACTTTTAATTGTTAGGGGCTGTAAATATTAGCATCTTGCTATAGATGCTGTTTTTGAAGTGAAACTTCTTTACTGAGCATTACGAAAATACTGATCGCAGGAGGGGACTAGTTAGGCATGAATGAGGTGAGGGAATCGTGAGAGATGGCAGGGGAAAGGTAAAAATAATTCAGCATACTTCCACACTTGCATGCTTCCATACTTGCATACTTTACACTTGCGCAATAGCATAATTTAGCTCTAGAATATTTGCATATATTTTCTTTGATCTGCAACCTCAGCCAAAGAGAATTATGTTTCCTGTACCTAATATTAATATAATAAGCAAATAAATATAGTTTAAAAAACTAAAGAAACATGCTTTTAAAGATTATCAAACTAAAAAGTTAAAAATAATTTTAAAATTTAATTTATGACAATAGTATATAAGCAATACTAGTATAAATGAGAAAAAAGCTTGAGGTGCTTTGTGCCATATTTTTTGTATATTAAGCGCCCCATGCTTTTTTCTCATTTATACTAGTATTGCTTATATACTATTGTCATAAATTAAATTTAAAAATTATTTTTAACTTTTTAGTTTGATATTCTTTAAAAGCATGTTTTTTTAGTTTTTTAAACTATATTTATGTATAATCATCATAGGGAAATGAGTTACCGACACTACCTATTACCATTTGAGATAACTATTTGGAGTTGCAACGTCACAAAGAAATGGTAAAGTCTCTCCGAATCATTTACAGTTAGATGTATGGATATAATCTTAGAATTTACCGGGGGGAAAAAAAAAAAAAAACATTTTTTTTCCCGGCGTGGCCGGAAGTAGAACCCACGATTGCTGAATCCGAAAGCTGACGTCACAAAAGTTGCGCGCCTTAGACCGCTCGGCTAACAAACGTAATGAAACTGGTGGGACATTTTACAGTGATAAGCCACTCACTCTTAGTCAAAAGAGTTACAGACGGACAGACAAACAAACATACAGGTGAAGCTAATATAAAGCATGTAAAAAGTTTTAACTTCTGTCTCATATGGACTCTACACACTTTTTTTTTTTTTTGCTAATTTCCAACATAAATGCTATACAGCTGTACTTTCTCAATTTTGGTGAAGAAATTAGTTTTCTCTCATTTTATTTAATTAAAGAAAATGTAATCCTCTATAATTTACCACTAATAGTAAGAATGAAATTCAACTCCCTAAATCGTTAATTTTAAAAATTGTAGCTTAAAATGGAATCATTGAATGCAAATTATTCTCTCTCATTAATATAACCATAAAAATATTAAAATATATGTTTTGTCTAGCTATACTTTTTTTTTTGTTTAGATAAAAAACATAACCAATTTTTAAGTATATTTGGAACCTTTTATTGCAAAGCTTTAGGGTACAAAATTTTGTTTGTCTTTACTTACGTGGACAGTATGTTTCCTCTTATTTTGAATGTCAAGTGTGTCGAATTTCATCAAGCTCAAAAGTAAAACTGTAGATTTGTATTTAAAAAAAAAACTCGTAATGGGGCCCTTTTCTTGAATCTAAATCTCAATTTTGAATCCTAGAGAATACCTCAAATCACCCGTCGAATCTGAATCTAGGTTCAAGGGTCAAAAATAAAATAATGTACAATAAATTAAAAATATTAACTACTGTATGGTGTTGAAACATTGTATCCTTTAAATGGGTGTTTCACAAACTAACTTTCCAGAATCATTACATATTGTAATTATATGTTAAAAGTACAATATCTTGGGGAATGGTAACAGGATAGGTATGACGAAAAAAATTGACGTAGTAAACTTCAAAAGTGATCAGATCGAGAATTTTTTAATTTACTTTATTTCCTCTAATATTTTTCTTCAAATCTTTTTCCTGGAATATCAAATCCTTAGCATATAAAGGCTTTAATTGGCTGATCCCTTTAAAAAAAAAATCCACTCTCTCCTTAATACTAAACACAAAACTTGTATTTAATAAAATTAGTACAATAACCAGCTAGTTTTGTGACTAATATAGACACAGAGAGAGAGAGAGATGGTGGGGTTGTTCCAGGTGAGCAGTTATCAGTGCACGAGAATGTGCGCTTGCCTGTGAAGGGCAAGTGCTCGCGCTGCGGCTTCATATCAAGCCAGGCCGTGTGCAAGCCGTGCACCCTGCTGGAGGGGCTTAACAAGGGTCTGCCACGACTGGGCATCATCAAGACCAGCCGTGCCATCAGGGCACGGCAGGATGCCGAGAGGGCGCGGCCTGTCCCCACGCTCGACTTCTAGCCGGCTCTCGGAGCAACACATCTTGTGAACGAGCTCACACTTACTTCCTTGTTACAAACGTTAGTCATTTGGACAAACAATGGATGAAACTTTACTTTAATAGTGAATTATCACCTTGTGTATCAAACTACGAAGAGACACTACAATGATTGTGGTGCATCATATTCTCTGCAGAACATAATTTGAGGGTCTGCTTAAATTATGAGAGGATATATGAAAATAAAATATGTCATGGATATTTGGCTATGGATTATTAGTGCATGTGTTTGGGACACGTGTTGTATTTACCCAATTAAACAATGCACAGTCAGTGTCTGTGAAATTTTAGCTATGAAAGTATGATACACAGCTTATTCAAAAGTTGACACAGTATTGTACCACAAGCTCCAAAGTGAACAAGCTGTTGCAATTAGATGACAAGACGGACATTTTCACGTGGTTTGCGACTGTTTTTGTGATTATTAAAGAAGTTGACGAAATGGATAATTGGGCTGCAGGAAGTGTGTATGTTGTTGAGGAAAATGAAAATTACATGTGACGAGAGGAAAATAATGTAAATTATTATTTTTTGGTTAAAACTTAAAAGTGGCTTTGCAATAAAAAAAACTGTGATACATGAGAACATTTTACCCAAGTTTCTTCAGTAACTGTCCAATTTATTTAGTTCATAATCTTTTAAATATGTAATATGTATCATTGATTTAGGTCACTCATGGCCAATATGTATTAAATAGTGCTTCACTCTATAGTTAGCTGACACTGCTGTGATTGGTAGCCGTTTTACATTGTTTTATTTCTTGCATAATGTTTAACACGCAATATTTTAGTTTATTCACAAATAAAATGTTTACTGCATGATATATGAAGAGATGTGTATTTACATGAAATGTCACTGCAGTGTTGCATGAATAGTGTGTGTTTGAAAATAATAGATGGCAATGCAGGTGCCAATGAAGCCTAGTTCATAGATAATTGTAGAAAGTCTAAAATAAAAGATACTTAAAAATAATGGTTAGAAGTTCCGCTTGGTGTGAAGCTTATTTGAGAAAATATAAGTGTGCAAAAATAAAAGCACTGAATATAAATTAGTTTAGGGTTAAGTAAAATTATGTCCTACAAAATTGTTATTTCACATAAAATGTTTCCTGAATCAACTTTTTGCTTATAATTTTGAGCTACACTTACCTGTGGAACAATAAAATTTACCGTATTGGTCCGAAAATAGGCCGACCTCTTCTACAGCACACTCAAAATCAGGGGAAAATAAATTTTAACTAACTAAAATGATTATCAGCAGTATATTACAACAGTAAACCTTCAACTAAGTTAGTATTTATTGAACTGACAAAATATGTTATTCTCACTTACCAAAATATTTGAGAGTTCATATTTACATAGCCATAAAAATATTTAAAAAAAAAATTAAAATATAGAAATTAAAATTACACAATGAACACTAAACACATGACTGAAACATTGACTTCTTCTCGTCAACACCATATTTCCGCCCAGCTTCCACATTATTTGTGGTTTCTGCATATCTTATTAGACACTTACTTTGAAATTGGCAGAAAAACTACGCCTATTCCCCTGCTAGTTGAAGCTTTAATCTTTACGTGATCAGCCATTATGAACGAACAATGGCTTTGTGCATAGAGTCTAGACCCAGGTGCGTCAAATACAGATCCGGGATACATGTTCGAAGAGCTGGATCCGGAGCTGTGTTTCCGTTTATCTTCACATTCTTTTGTAGTGGTGCCAACATTTTATATGGCAATGGCTACATTTTCTAAGTTCATAGAAATTGTGACGTAAAATCATTTACCAGTACGTTTAATTTTGATGTAAAAAACCCAAAATGGTTTCATGTAAAACGTGTATGAATCAACCATAAAACAGCCAATATTGCAAATAGATTTTATTGTTCTTGTTACTGTTGGTATGTAACGGTATTTGTTTATTCGTGTAGCAACTACAAGTTGCCAACACTGGTGCCAATTGCCCATATTTTGTTTTTCCTGTGGTAGAAGAGTAAATAAAGCATACTACAGTAAATAACCTTACGGAAAAATTGCTGTCTTTACTAATTGTTTAGTGTAAATACCACATTTTGCAAGCAAATATAATTACTGCAGCCTGTTAAATACAGTTCAAAAATAACCAGACTCAGCTTCTAGAAGCTGTGTGCTACAAGTGACCACATCTCTGTACTTAACTTAAAATATGATACGTTATTGGGGTTAAGTGTGTTTACTAAATTTCTAAGTTGGAAATATTACTAATTCCACGTAAGTACGTGTAATTTAAGGTCAATGAATTGTATATCTGATAACATTTTTATGCCATAAGTGATTCTCCTTGAAATGTATGTGTTTAATTATACTATTTTGGCTAGTGCACCATTATAGGCAGACTAGATTTCAAGGTTGACAAAACTGGCAAAAAAGGTCGGCCTATTTTCGGACCAATACGGTACATTGGATAAGGTGTGAGTAAAAATAAAATTCACATGGAAGAACCAGTTTATTTAATACCAAAACTAGTGTTTTCTGGAAATAATTTTCAGTAAAAAATTTAGAACTTTCTTCATGCAGCACAAAAACCCTACTACAAGTAGTCAGTTGCAGCAGAAAGAAATGCTATCAAACCACTTAACTGTTAACTGGCGTTTTCTACAGATTAGTAATTCTTATTTTCTGGAATGAAACAATAGCAGCATCCTGTCAAAGTGTATAATCAGCTTAAATACCATGTTTGTTTCAGATTTTTCAGAAACACTGACCATATACTATGTTTACACTTTTTTTTTTTTCATTTGCGAATCAACTGACTGGACGTTTATATTTATACATTCTGGAAATTCAACAAACTGGAACAAAATATATTACAGGTACAAATGTACACACTTGTTTTTATATACTTTTAATTTAATATATATATATATATATACACACACACACACACACACACACACACACACACACACACACACACACAGAGTTCAATTAAAAACCAAAGACTTTTGCACTTAATGGTTGGATCTCCGCCAGGAAGATGGCAACTCGGCTCAAGAGAGAGAAACTGCTGGTTCATACGATGTAGGCATGCATCTTGCTCTCGATGGCGGTGCGGCACACGGGGCAGGCATCCACGATGCTCTCGCTGCAGTCCTCGCAGATGCAAACGTGGCCGCACGGCACCAGGATGGTCTCGCGTGGGTTGGCACAGCACACGACGCACAGCTGCGACTCGGTCAGCCCCTCGGTGCTGCGTGCCCCCCTCCGCCGCTCCTTGCGCTGAGCTGCCTCGCTGCGGTGCTTGGCACGCTCACGCCACCAGCGCCGCAGCAGCAGGCTCAGGATCACTGCCCCAGCCACTCCGAACACCACCATCAGCACCCTGCATCACCACATCCACACTGGGACAGTCATTTAAATAAGCAAGAACATAAGCCCCATAAACTTAAAATACACATGCAATCCAGTAAGAGTTGTTATAACTAGGGATGGGTCGATTCGATTCTCCGATTCCTCGATACCACCGATTATTAAAAAATTTGGGTACTCAGTATCGGGTACTAAAAAAGGGCAAGGTAGGTTAGGAATCGGTTAAGTTAAGAAAATACAGTAGTAATATATTTTCGTCTGAACTTTACTTACTTATTTTAATATATCTTACCTGCCGTATGCGCATAAAATTCCTAATAATGCTCATTATTATTAAATATTAATTTTATACGAATAAAAATAAATAAAAACAATGTTACCGGGCATGTTTAACCTCTAATTAAAACTCCACGATCGAAGAACATTATTCCTCACTCATGTATTAGACGTAAATAAATTGTAAAAAGACTTATTAATTTTATTTGCAGTTAAGAAAAGTCCATTGTTTTTTGTGAAGAAAGTGACGGTTATGAAACGAGACCACATCACGTGTCGTCACCATTTTAGTTGTGAGCCATTCAAGGATGATGGCCTCCACAAAATCTCTGGTGGCCATAAAATATAAAGTCAAGTCGAAACGTATCGATTCGTTGCGTACGGGACAAATTGTATAATGAAAGCAACAATCGATTTTAAAGAATTCTCTGGCCATACCGCCAACAGAGGCTCGTGTTTATTTCTTGCAAAGGAAAACCGTAATAATTACTAGAAAAACACTTGAAAATAGTTTTAGCAAAACAATATTTGTGCCAAATAAATAGCATAAATGCGCAACAATTCACAGTAACCTCAATAGCACGACGGTGAATTTCGGAAAATAATTTTAGCAAAACAATATTTGTGCCAAATATATAGCATAAATGCGAAACAATTCACAGTAACCTCAATAGCACGACGGTGAATTACGGCGTAATTCACCGTCGTGCTATTGAGGTTACTGTGAATTGTTGCGCATTTATGCTATTTATTTGGCACAAATATTGTTTTGCTAAAACTATTTTCAAGTGTTTTGCTAGTTTGTTAGTAAAAATAAAATGTTCGCCGACTGTCGTTTCAAATTACGATGCGAATGGTCTGATATTGTATCAACATGTCTAAAGTTTGGGAACATTTTCGCATCAATAGTGAAAATGACAAATATGCAATTTGTAATCATGGTAGTGCGCAAATTTCACGGAGCGGTACTTACAAATCTACAACCAATTTAATGAAGCATTTGAAATCCCGGCACACATTACTACCAGAAAAAATAGTCTTTGAAGAAAAACAAACTTTTGTTTACAGCACTGTCACCAACTAAGTCAAAAGGTACCACAGAAAAAAGTAGTGCTACCTTTGAACCCATTTTGAACAAAGATGTTATGTTATCGGCGTTATCGTCTGTTAAAGAACCCTGTCTAAATGTTGAACTTCTTTGTGCACAGCCTAGTACTTACTAGCAAACAAACTTTATGTGAAGATGCTTCTTCACTGGAAATTGAAAAAAAAACCCTCAACATTTAATCCTAAGTTTATAATTATCCTTTATACATGTTATTATCATTATGTAATGCATTCAATTCTTAAGTAGTTTTAATTATGTGACCAGAATTACCAGGAATCGAAAACTGGAATGACTCGGAATCGAGAATCGAAATTTAGGAATCGGTACCGGTATCGGAATCGATAAAAATGTGTACTCAACCCATCCCTAGTTATAACACAAAAATATATATAAGATTTAGGGATGTGCGAATCCTTGATTTTCAGTTTGGTTCGAATCCGATTCGAATCCCTGGCAATATTTGAGATATGAATTTGATTCCGAATATTAAGCACAGAATAATTAAAAATAACTTATTAATTTAAAAATGTGTGCTCTCTTTTTTCTAACTGTAACTACTGGCAGTTATTTATTACACTGAGATTGAAATGTTTATAATTATGTAAACTCAATTAATAATAAACACTTAAAATATGAAACCCAAAACATATTCGATTCTCCAACTCAATCGTAATAAACTGCATGCCACAGGGAAATCTCAAGTTTTATAAACGTTTCAGCAAACGAAACCATTTATTCTCCAATAAATAGCCAAGACTTTTTTTCTTGTAGGTATGTAATTGATTTTAGTTTATAGTTTACTATACGACGAAATTCATAATTATAGTTTGTTCTCTCAAAATCTCAAAATTCTTTTAATGTCACTGTGTTAATTATTTAATTTACATATCTTTCTATGATACATCATATTATAAATACTTACGTAATAGTAGCCCCAATTTTATTTTTCACTGCTAGTATTTTTGAGCCATATTAAATTAATTTATAACTTTTGTGAATACATCGTAATACTGTTCGAATCCATGTACGTACAACGATTCCGGGTTCAGGTAATTGTGGATTTGAACCGTACCCGAAAATATCGGGTACTCGCACATCCCTATAAGATATTTAAGTACACTGTATCAAAGCTCTACTAACCATCATGCATTACCCCAGGTAGTAGTTGTAATAGTTGCTAATAATCATCCGTAGCCAAATCCTTCTTGGATTTTACTGCATTGTGTTGGTTCATGTGTCCAACTAAAACGATTTAGCTACGTTAATGCTAAGACTTTCCCCCCTTCTTTTTGTATTGTCCAATCACTGTTGTTAAATATTTTCAGCAGAAGGTAAATAAATTTTTTTTTTTAAGAAAAGTTTATCTTAAATTGTGTTTATTCAAATTTATGTACATTTTTAACAGTACCAATGTTTTAGCATTGTAACAGCAACACAGCCCGAAAGTGGATGTACAGCACATTGTGGATGTAGTCTGGCGGGAACGCTCACCTGTAGGTGCGCATCTGGTCGTCCAGGGAGCGCACGAGCGACGTGACGGGCATGGTGGTGAGGTAGTAGGGCCTGCCGTCGCGGGGCGGCATGAGGCTGAGCCGGGAGTCGGCGCCCAGCCGACCCAGCTCGCCGATGCCTGTGAGGATCGTGCCCACCTGCAGCATCTCCTCCTTGTTCTCCAGCCCCCGCTGGTGCACCCCCACGAAGAAAGACGCCAGGTCCTTGATGAACGTGTTGTTGGTCGGCTCGAAGCGGTCCACGATCGTGTCCAAGTCCAGGATGTTTGCCTCCAGCGGCTCCACCACTTCCACGCTCCCCCAGTCCGCCGTTGATATGGACTCCAGCTCGAACGGCGTGCATTTGTAGTTTTCCTGGATGGTCTGCTCTCGGTCCGACCTGAACACCAATTACAACTCTCGAGTTTTTGCCACGACATAACAAACTTCTTTAAGGCTCACAGGTCAGCCATTTCAGAACTAACTTCCACACGAGGGTTGAACGTTAGATATAAAAATACCCTCTTTTAACGCATTATTGTCGCACCTATATTTTTGGCCGTCAAAATTGGGATAAAAAACTTCTCGCTTAAACGTTGAATGGTGTTTTTGGTCCCGCTATTAGATGCAGAGTGCTTTGTGTAGGTATCTTTTCCGTTATTACCACTTACTTATTTAATTAACGGAAATACTAAGTTGTCTAACATGTAAATTTTCTTTTAAAGACTTTTTAAACGTTATTATCTTTATCTGATCGTCTGCGTCGCCGCAGTGTATCATGTAGATATATTTTCCGTATAAAACAATGTATTTTAAAGTATATTTCTAATATTTATTCGTACATTACCACTTATTTTATTGACGGAAATACGAAGTTGTGTAACGTGTAAATTTTCTTTTAAAGATGTTTTTAAACATTATTTCCTTTATCTGATCGTCTGCGTCGCCGCAGTGTACAGCTTATGAACATGTAGCCAGCGCTAGCTGGCATCATTCATGTTTGGTTATGTTGCTTCCCGTGTAGAGTGCGCGCACGTAGTCGAATATCGATATCTCGCCGATTGCATGCAGCGCGCGCTCTCTGTGAAGTGCCGAGTTAACTACATTTGATGGCCCACATTCTTTCGTAGTAATGTACCAATGTTACGCATTAGTTACGCGTAAGTCCACATCACAGATTCAAGTGGCCTGTGTTCGCGTTACAGTTTGGGTTTTCTATTTAAAGTTGAAGAAAGGTTTTTTTTTAATGAATTATTAATATAAATTGTTTGGCGTGCTTTTGTATACTCCCCCCCCCCCCCTTTTTTTTTAAATAAACGTACTTTCCACGAACGGTTTTTTTTATGAATAACATTCCCAAAAAAAAAAAATATTTCCCGCATAATCGTCGCACCCCTACTTTTCAAACTTGATTTTAGATTAAAATGTGCGACAATCATGCGAGAAAACACGGTACTGATGACATTCTGAACAAGTTGTTACTTGTAGGATTCTTCATTTGCTACTAATTACATGTTCTTGTAAACAAACATTTGAAACATGTAACTTAAGTATCCTTTTGCAAGCCTTAAGCATTTGTGGAAACACCCAAAATAAAAATTTTGTGAGAGAACCTAGCATAATTTTAGTCAAAGAGTATTTACCATGTGAACCTTGTTACACATTACTGATATTTTGACGTCAACCAGAGGTTTTGTCCCCTGGAGCCTGATACGATTCCTCACCTTCCTGACCATTTCCATTCTTTGCCGGCATTAGTTTCCGCCACAGTACACAAGACTTGAGCCGTTTTTGAATAGTGTCCCACAACCTCTAAAGAGGGACGGATGCTCAGTCACTTCAATGCCACACGCCCTTAATGATATTCAATTGTTATTGTCTATACTTTTGTTCCCCAAGGGTTATATGTTTTCAGCAGACTGCCTAAGATACGCAAGTAATTTATTTGCGTTGATTTACGACTTAAACAAGGACGGAGCCGCTCAGACCCAAAAATATACCCAACCCGAAGTGGGCTGTATTTACAAAAATTATATTGAAGCAGTGAACTACGGCATGTTTAGAAGAAGTACTTGTAACAGTATTTTGACTTGACGTGGGGATGCTAACTAGCCCCAGTGAGCGCACTCTTCCAGCCCAGCCCGAGGTAGGACGTGCCAGCAATCTAGGGACTTCATCGCTTGTTATCACCGACTAGTAATTCTGTTTTATATCCAAGGCTTTCTTAATATCCTCAGTAAATGCCTCGGAAGACAGACTGCTTTAAGTAATAATATTTAACTCTTTTCAGAGGCCTCCCCCCCCCCCCCCCCAAACCAACTAAAAATGGATTCATGCCATAGGGCTTTTTAACAGCTATAAGTTAATTGTGTATGAGAGCATGTAGCATGACATGGAAATAAATGGTTTACAGAGATCTCATGTTTGTTCTTGGCCATGTATCCGTAAGCTGCAGACATCAGGCGTGTGGGACGCCTTAAGAGCCCACAAAGTAATCGTGAGGTGAGTGGCGAGTGTGAGAGAGCCTTTAGTCAGATCTGTGGGCCCTTAAACATACAGTGCCACCCGTTACAAACTTCTGTTCTAACTGCTGAATAACATTCCAGCATACCCAGCACTTACAATTGGGTGATAAATTTATTTACACAACACACTATGCAGTGCTTACATGGCAAAGATTTCAAAGAAATTGCACTAAATCAAAAATTATGACTTGAAAATACAATTAGTTCAATTAGTTCTACTGACATAGCTGTGATGCTGGGCTTTGAATATACAAAGCTATTAAGTCAACATATTTAGATGTTTTTTCACTGATTTAGGTCACACTGGTTTGTTTGCATTATCTGCCCAACTTCCATAATTTGTCAGTTCTTATTGTAATAAATGTTGCTACACCTGTAACAGATGAATTTTATAGATGAACTCCTTGCATTACCATCTATAGTGGAGCGATTGTTAAATGTTTTGTAACCATCAATATTTACTTTATTGATTTTTTTTAGTCATCACCAAACACATTTCTATCTGCAATTACTATGTAGCCTAAAGAAATTTATTTTTGATGCAAATTATGTTAATTCCAATTTTTTGTGTAAAATTACACATTAGAGACCTATAATTAAATTATCTGAGCACTCAGCAGTCTTAGACAAAATCTGTATTAGTTAACTGCTTCTAGTCAATATTAGCTTACTTAATTTCACCAATATTTAAAGGTGGCTAGGTATCTTTTCTCTTGGATTTTTGTATTCTTTCCATAAACTTTGTTTAAAATATGCCATGTTAGAGAAAAGAAAAATTTTAAAATTCTTTGGAAATTTTTCTTGTTTACCTGCTAGTCACTTTTATCACATCTGTATTGATTTTCAGAAATTATAATTTTAATTTTTTCCCCACATAAAATATTATGGGTAGCCTAAACACTCAATCTGTACCACTAAGGCTGTTTTTATGCCATCATGAGTTTTTCTTGAAAATGTATAGTCTTTAAAAGCCTCTTACACAATAAGCCTACAGTCTGCAGTGTTAACCATCTGCTGATGGTGCTTAGGCACCTGATTTGATAAGATATCTGTCAGGTGACAGAATCTCTGCATCATATCGGCAGATGCCAACAAAATTGGTTAATTTTGATTAGGTCGGGTGGCTCAAAGGCTGATCATTACTGTATGGGCTATTGAACATTCAAACAGGAAGTAACAAATTTATTTGTTTTTAAATACAAACCATTTTTTATAATGCTTTGAGGTTAAAATTTTAAATACATACTTAAATGAACATAAAAGATAAAATTCTCATCAGATAAGTTCAGAAGTAACTAACAAATTGCTTACAAGCTACATGTATATGCTCTAGGCCAACTCTTTTAGAGCCTCGGAACTTGTCTCGCTACCAGGCATCAGTGGCATTGGAAGCAGTGTGGATCAACACACTGTGATTGGCAGGCGCAATCTTCAGCTCATATTTACAGCAGGTCTAACTGACACTTCACCTTCCAAAGCACAATGTTCATTTCTCACTGGCTTCTTGCGATTATTAAGACATAAGCAGGATGCACAAACAGACAATAACTAGGACACATGCTATGCCCTTATGCCAGAATATATTAGAAACAATGTTAGAATAAACATTTCATTATTAATGTAGCTTACAGAACTATAAGAGATTACGTGAACCATACCAAAATCCTGCTGAGTTTCTTGCTGTCAGGTGCTCCTTCAGACTCACTTTCTGAACGACACCATAAACCTCTGGAGAATTCTGAGACCTGATTGGAGGACCAATTGCCTTCACCTTTCCTCTTACGACTACATATGGAAACTTTTTATCGGCCTGTTGATCCAAAATGTCCTCCAGTTTCGAAGAAACATCGTAGACTGGAGCTTGCTGCAAAATAAAACAATTTATAAAAACTTGTAAGATTACAGTACTTTATGAAATAATTTGCAATAAAAACTAACTGCTAGGCTTGTAGCAAATTATTACATGTTATTTTCGAGGGGATAAAAATATAAGTCATAATATGATGATAAATTGAGGGTTGTATCACACAGAAGACCAAAATGAATTGAAGAAAAAAATATTTATATGGAATATAGTGACTAAGCAATAAATTATGTACCTGGCAGTACTATGTACGAACACAATTACATATTCCTATAGCAGTCTTTTATTACCTAAATCAGTTAAGGAATCTGAAATTATGAAAGAAATGCCATTTTGTTAATTCAAAAGCCATGTTCACGAGAGTACTTGCGAATGATTGCATAGTGAATGAGGTGGTGGGAGAAGGGGTTCATCTGTCAGGTGACTTGAGAAGACTGGAACATTGGACGAAGGAGAATGGTGTGTCGCTGAATGTTGAAAAGACGAAGGTGGTTAGGTTTACGAGGAAGAGGAAGGTAACAAGGGAAGTATGCATGTGGAAAGAGCAGGAGATAAAGGAGGCAGAATAGTAGAAGTACGTAGTGGTAACCCTGCAAAATAACCTGGAATGGGCAAACCAGGTTCAGCAGGTGGTGAGTAAGGGTAGGAGGCCGCTGGGGCTGCTTGGCAGGACCTTATAGGGGCAGGGAGGAGGTAAGGGAGGGAGAAGGCATAATCTACATTGGTCAGGCCAGAGATGGAGTATGTGACTATGATCTGGGATACCTACCTAGTGACTGAAGCAAGGGAGCTGGAGAAGGTGCACCATACGAGCAGCAAGGTGGGTGATAGGTATGTAGAGAAGGGGAGAGCAAGAGTTGATTAAGGAGTTAGGGTGGGAAGCATTACAAGGGAGGGGAAGGGTGGAAAGGTTAGTTAGACTGTATAAGGTAATAAAGGAAAAGAAGGGGGGGGGGGGCTGGGGGGGGCAATTGGCGACTAGGATAAACAGAGGTAGGTATAAAGGGTGGAGAGATCATGTGTGGAAGCTCCAGAGAGAATGGAGGCAAACGGAAAGGGGTAGGAACGCTCTCCTTGGCAGGACAGGAATGGAATGGAATGGAATGGAATGGAATGTGCTGGATGAAGGGATGCTAGAGGTGGAAGATGCAAAAATATGAGAAAATTTTTAAAAAAAAAAGGGGGGGGGGAAGTAAGTGAAAGGAGAGAAATCCTTGTCATTAGGTGAAAGCCCAATTAAATGCATAATAGTAAATTCAATTCAATAAAAGCTCATGGTGATGGCCACATCATTGCACAGGCTACCTAATAGAACCTATAAACTGTAAGTTCTCAGAATCCAATAGGAATTTTAAAATGATGTTTTCAGTGTAAAGAAAGGAAAATCTTTTGTAGTAAAAACATCACTTTCGGAATTATATTATTTTTTACGTAAAACCAGACACAAATTACCATGAATTTTTTGGGTGAGCACCTACTCTACAGAACCTACACTGCTAGAAAACTCCAATTTTAGAAATTATATAAAAAATATTAAGATAACCACTTTACTTCAAGGTTTTGAATACAAGCATACATCCCATCATTTTGCTTCACGACCTTAACACTCGGATTTAAATACGAATCCAGTACCGTAAATAGTTTAATGTTAACCTAGACTAGGGTGACCAAATCATAAACTTGAAAAAAACGGGACACATCCAAGGAGGGTTTGGGGGCAATACCCTCCAGCTAAAGGAGTGGTCCGAGGGGCCTCTATCAAGACGTAATCATTGAAACATGCTCTTGTTTGCTAATTTGAGACCTATAACTCTTTTTCAATTTACCTATGAATATGTAATTTAATTTAAATTGTGAGGCATATAATAAATAAAAACCACAATTTTGCAGTAAATACTTATTTATTATAAGTAATTATTATTATAATACTTCAAAACATAATTAAACAAGATAATTAAAATTGTTAGTCAAAGTTATGTTAAAAATCTTTAGGATTTCAATTGGGGATATTTTTCTTTTGTTCCAGCCAATTTTAAAACCTCATTCTTTTCCAATATAAAGTTGTAAAAACTAGAACAGTCCATTTTTAAATTGTAGAGTACCTGCAAGATTGCAGAAAGGGTATCCACTCCCATCTTGTTCCTTTCATCCGTCCATTGAATGTTCTTAAGCGAAAAGATTCTTTCAGTATTACCATTATGGGCAGGGATCGCAAACACATACTGGCATATCTTCAAAAATTCAGAGTGCTATTCTGGCCTGGTATGCATTTTAAAAAAACAAACCCATTTTTCATGACACTGAGGTGGTTTTTTATCTTCATCAGTCCATTCTTTAATTTTTTTTCACTTACAAAATCCACTAATGGTGCCAGTTGATCAATTAGCAAAGTATCATTTATTGCAATCCTTTTTTCATTGAAGTAACAAATAATTTCTTAAATTTGTTCCCAACTGGGGATCTCTTTCAAAAGCATTCATTTAAACTTTGAGAAAGTAGAGAATGGTACACTCCATTTTTCAAGATACTGTATGCAGGTTTCATAACAGTCATTAACTTCAGTTCTGAAGTTAATTTTGTCTTGTTCTTGTTGCATAATACTGCCACGCTTAAGAATGGATTTTACATTAAATGATAAGAACAGTTCCTCTTTTCTTCTGGTCAAAGCTGTGAGAGTAGATTCCAATACATCATTAACTTCCATAACACTTTTTGTACTTCCTTCAATCTTTTTAATTCCTTGCTGAAAAATATTGAATTGGCTATGGACAATGTATGCCTCACTTAAAGGATTAAAGGATTATTAAAAAATGTTAACAAAATGTTTGGAGCTTTTTTCTCACTTAAAAAGAAATCCTTTAGAGCATCAAACAATTTTTAAAATTTGTTCTATTGCAGGCATCAAAGACAGCCGAGTTTTTGAATGTGCTAAATTAGTGCCATATTACAAGTCGACCATTTCACAAAAATCTTTTAGCCTCTCTGTTCGCACCGGGTATATAGAAAAATAAGATAAGAGTTTGACAATAATACCTTCAATGTCACAGCTTAATCTATCTGCTGCTGTACATATGGAGTTATGTAATATATGTGCAGGACAACCCACACCTTCAATACCACAATGTAAAGTAGTTTTTAATTTTTTTTAATACGTTGTTTTGTCCCTCTCTGTTCAAACCACCAAAATTTGTATTTGTATTATCACCACAAAATGCAATGCAACTGTTTTTATTTAACTTGAACCCATCAATTCAATTTAGGCAGAAACTAGATATCTCATCTGATGTTTCACATGGCAAAGAAGTAACTTTCAATAACTTTGAATGTATCCCTTCATTTATGTCAAAAAACTGAACCACAAAAGGAAAGATTTTTACAGCCTTGTGATTATTTGCATCAGTTGAAATGCCATAAAAAGGGGATTTATTCATCTGTTCAATACTAGTTTTCAATCTGAATGGAGCTAAAACACCAGTTATCAGAGCTGACTGCTTTTTTCTGGCAGAGCTAAACTTACATGCAATTGCAGTCACTAAACATAACGCTGTTTAACTTACTGATAGTCATTTGACCTGAAGCTGTTGTGGTGCTTGATAGTATGAAAGGGCTGAGTTAAATCAGCAGCTCTAACTTTCGTTTCTTCATTTGAATCGTGTTTTATAAAATAATTTTCAAGAGACTTACTGCTACTTGGGGCACTCAGTATGTTCGTATGTTTCACTGATGCAATGTGTTGTTTTACATCTTAACGTTCACCATGAGCAATACTAAAAACAGTATTGTAAACTGTGCACTCTGCTTCATTGTCATAGCGTCCCTTTTTAATGTACTTCCATTCTTTAGAGTACTCCTCCTTAAACTTGCACTGACGCTTGGACATAATTAGTAATTAATAACAATATGAGATGCATCAAACAAACACTTGTAACAAGACAAACACCCACACCCACAGCCACACTGACTTGTCTGACTCCGGTTGGATAGCCGCCTGCAGAATGGGCGAGCTCAACTGTCGAGGAGAGGGGAAGACGGCCCGAGGAAAGGCGCTACAAAAGTGTATCAACCCAACGTAAATACGGGACATTTAGGCGTCCCGGGAGACTTTTTCGGGACCCCGTGTACGATCGTTAAAAAACGGGACAACCCCGTTTTTACGGGACGTTTGGTCACCCTAACCTAGACCCTAGTGTTTACACACTGTGACCTACCTCTACAGCTCGTAAAGCATTTTTATTTCGTAAGTAGACTTTGCAGCATATTCCAAAAATCAAACCATCGATACCTAGCGCGATCGCCTCACTCCAAAAATCAACCATTCTGTAAACAGAATTAAACTAATAAGTCTGTGGATGTGGATTCAAACACTTGCTCAATAGAACACTTCCTCAAATACAAAAAATGGGAATCACGTTAGCAGTGCATTCTGGCGGCAGAGTCTGATCTTACCTCATTAGCACTCTTGCGAAAATGAATTTTGGCATTTTTTTGCAGTTGTAATTATTTATTAATCCTTCAAAAGTTTGTGTATGTTTGGTTGCAACACTTATGATGTTGTGAACTGCTCGAAGTTGTTTTTCAAATTAAATTTAATTTGACAAATTGGTGCCGAAGTCGTCTCCGTGTGACAGAATAACCGAGGGACATATCAAGCGTATTGATGTGCCAAATAAATCTCTGTGATAGCAAAAATAATTTGGAATAAATTTCATAGTCTTTTACACAAAAAATAGTATAAACTAAAAATTGTATTTTAAATTTGAATTTACAATATTAAATAAACTAATATTTTACTAATATTTAGTTCGGTATATTTAGCATTGTGGTTACCGTCACCCGACCTCTGTGAAAGGCCCGGGGGGTACCTGACGGGTGCTACGGACATCGCGATGCTCTTGTTGTCCAAAGGGGCGCCAGGCTAGCGGGCTGCTAGGCCGTTGGTGTGGGGTCGTGGGTACTCTACCCCGCGTGCCCCGCCAGGTACACGGCTTGAATGTAACCTGAATGGTTCTACCTTGACTGTGAAGGCCGCTCGGCCGTGTGGAGAAGGGGAAATTACGGAAAATGATATACGAGTTGGCGAGAATACATTTAATTTGGGAGTTTCACCGGGGGTTCATGTGGGTACACGGTACACTCTACAAGTCCGCTCCACGGTTCATTACCGCTACAAAAATTCTCACCAACACTAAACACAACACTACGTGACAATGGTTACCGCGGCAGTCTCGCGGGACGTGGATCGATGCTCGCTGGAGACGGCCAGCGCCGAAAGTTAACGGGTGAAGGGGGGGCTCTATGAGCGGGCTCCTAAATTCGGCGAAACACTTACGTGTGTGCAGCCGGCAGGCATATGCACGGCGTCCTTAAGTATAAATACTTTCCGTGGAGTCGGCCAGTACCATACGTTCTGTGATACGATACGTCGCGCGGTATCACACTGAAGGCTGTCGGGATAGGCCCGGCTCCGCAAAATACGCGCCGAGTCGACGTGGGCAGCGGTGAATTAATAAAAGGTTTTAAATTTAAGGATTTAGTACAGAATAAAATAATCAAAGAAAGAAAACTTGGATGCTGCCCACGGACACACATCTGTTCCCGGCGCGGAGTGGTTGGAGACTGCCGAACATGGCCGCCTCGCAAGGAAGAAACACTTTCTCTTCTTTGTGAGTCGGCGTAAAAAAACTTATATTAATTGAATTTACTCTATTACCAGTTAAAACATGTTCCAGGTGCCCAATTAAAATATAACACCTGGTAATTGGGTGCTTAAGGCTTAACAATGGTTTTAATGTATTTAATTATTTAAATTGTGACATCAAATTGGCGACTGTAAATTTACTAACATATTGTCCCACTGTGAATTGTTTTAGAGGGATTTCTCCTATTCTGACTTGATCATAGCCACGGGCATTTTAATTAAGGCCAGTGGCCGCGGTGACTGTTAATGAGGTTTGTTGTCTGCTCCGTGCGTGGTGTACTCGCCCGGAGTGGCTACGATGCACTTATTACATGTCGGGTAATTAGTATTTTCGTACTAATGGCTTTTCCCTTAATTGAATTATGGGTTCGAGCCTCCGGGGTTCCGTACCTTTAAATTTCATTATGTCTATTGGGGTCACGCCCGAGGCGCTCGCCTGACTCAATCCGGCTGGGCGAGGGGCGCGCTCCGAAAACGGGATACGGTACTGGCGGTGCAGAGCACGGGCTTAAAGGCCATGGTCGGTACGACGACATGGTATTACATGTGTCTAATAATTACAAGTTCATGGGACTAAATTAAGGTCCATTACACATTTATTTTAACATTTTTTCATGTAACACATTGCCGTCACCCGACCTCTGTGAAAGGCCCGGGGGGTACCTGACGGGTGCTACGGGCGTCGCGATGCTGTTGTTGTCTGGAGGGGCGACAGGCTAGTGGGCTGCTAGGCCGTTGACGTTAGGTCGTGGGTACTCTGCCCCCGTGTGCCCCCCCAGGTACACGGCTTAAATCTAACCTAAATGGTTCTCCCTTGGCTGTGAAGGCCGCTCGGCCGTGTGGAGGACGGGAGAATACGAAAAATGATTATATACGAGTTGGTGAGAATTACCTTTAATTTAGTCCCGCTACAAAACCTCTCACCAACACTTGGCGACGTCTAGCGGTTACACAATTAACAAAAAACACAACACTACGCGACACTAAAATGGTTACCGCGGCAGTCTCGCGGGACGTGGGTCGATGTTCGCTGGAGACGGCCAGCACCGAATGTTAACAGGTGCAGGGGGCTCTATGAGCGGGCTCCTAAGTTCGGAGAAACACTTACGTGATTGCAGCCGGCAGGCATATGCATGGCGTCCTTAATTAAATTACCTTTGCTGGAGTAGGTCAGTACCGTAAGTTCCGTGATACGATACGTAGCATGGTATCACACTGAAGACGGTGGGGATAGGCCCGGTTCCGCAAAATACGCGCCGAGTCGACGTGGGCAGCGGTGAATTAATAAAAGGATTTAAATTTGAAGGTGTAGTACAGAATAAAAATAATCAATGAAACAAACTTGAATGCTGCCCACGGACACACGTCTGTTCCCGGCACGGAGTGGTTGGAGACTACCGAACATGGCCGCCTCGCAAGGAAGAGAAACATTCTCTTCTTTGTGAGTCGGCACCAAAAACTTATAGTAACTTAATTTTTTATACGATGGGTAAAAAACATACTCCAGGTGCTTGATTAAAACTTTGCACTTGGTTAATAGTTGCCTAAGGCTTAACAGTTGTTTATAAGAGATTTATTAATTTGAAAGTGCACTAAGTTGGCGACTGTAAATTGAACTACAAATTGTCTCAATGTGCACTGTTTGGGTTTGAATTCCCTTAGTTTGGTGAGATCACTATCATAGGCCAATTAATCAAGGCCAGTAGCCACTGTGGCTAGTAACAAGGATTGTTTTCAGTTCCGTGCGTGCGCGTCACGACGCACTTGCTCACTGCTTGTGATGAATTAATTTCGTCCTAATGCATCGTTTGGGAATTGTTTTCCGTAGTCGAGCCCTCGGGGTTTCGCGTCTTGATGTTAAATTCAGTTAATTGAGGTCACGCCCGGGGTGCTCCCTTGACTCAATCCGGCTGGGCAAGGGGCGCGCTCCGAAAACGGAATACGGTACTGGCGGTGCGGAGCACGGGCTTAACAGCCATGGTCGCTACGACGTAAACATGTATTACGTACATTTAAACACCATATTTAAAGAAAATAATAATAAGTTACTTCTTATTTGTTTAAGAATGTGTCATAACAACTTTAAATACACAGATCAGTTTTCTGGTTTGTAAGAATATAAAATTAATTTTTTACAGACAAAAAAACATCTTATTTTTGAAATGATTGACAGATGAAAGTGTTGAGGCTCTAAACCTGCAATTCTGGGTAGGAAGGCATGTACCCACACACTACCACGGTTCGTCTCTCCAAAATTACTGCCACAGAATGTCAAACAGCCACAAAGATATGGGCTCACTACACACTGACGCTGACCGTCAATGCTCCTCTATGTCGCATAGACCGCTATGCCTCATCAACTTCTCACGAAGGCATGTGCACCGAACACGCATGTGCCGTGTGCACCGGAGTGTAGAAAGTGCAACGGGGCGAACGCCAGGTAACGAGTGCTACGTCGGCGGAAGGATCCGGCCGGGTGTGGCATATCCCTCCACCGAACTACAACAAATGTAATGTATGTATTTTTCCACAGGATATTATTAGACATTATTTTCATTATTTAATATTTTATTTCTTTCAAAATTATGTTTCACTGTGCGCCTAGTCCCGAACCTGGCCGGTTCAGTTTCCCGCGAAAATCAAACGTTTCCGCGGGAGGGTTGGCCGGGAAGGGGGGCCGCGCGCGGTGAGAGTGGCAGTATCCTTCTGGAGCTCACAGAGACCGGCAGCCTCCGCGCAACATGGGACCAGCATTTCTTGTTTTTCACTGATGTAGTTTTCAATAGTTGTATAATTCTGCAAACCTTTTCTTACAGTTCCATGGCCAGCCTCGATTTACCAAGTGGTATTTAACTTAATTATTTTGTGCTCCAAGACGAGCGTGTGTTATGATACGTAAGTACTGTGTGTGAACTACGAGATGTTACTTCGGCGCTCACGCGATATCATAGCCAATCGGCTAACTAGTTTCAGCCCGCACGGGGCAGCCAGTAGGCAACAAATACATTCAAGCTTACTAACGCATCAATGTCTGGGAGGGTGTAAGATTCAGGTAGTGTCGCCAGAGTTACGGGCCTACGTGTTCTTTGCCCAGTATACTACGTAATTGTAATTGTGAAGTGTAATTGTTGATCAGGATTCTAGTGTATTATGTTAGGGTTTGTTTTGTTATCACTGCATCCTGTCCAAGTGAGTGTCTTTAACGGGTAATAAAATCGTGAGCCGCCACTGAGGGAGTGGTTGCGCGTGTGACGATTCAATTCGGGATAACCGTTACCGCCAGGACGGGCAGCACTATGTATAAGGCTGTGCCGGAAAAAATTAATCAGACATCAGATGGTATTTTCTTGTTCTTTTCCAGGCGTCCCGAGCGGCCTAAACAGCTCGGGGGGCCCTACGGTGTCAAACCACTACCTCTAGCCACAAGGCTGAACCTACCCTGAGATTCCGAACAATACAAAATCATGTACATCTTCATAGAGGTAGCGGGGTTCGTGTCAACACCTGAAATAGATTCTTTGTGTGTGAGCAAAACACAACATAAACAATCATCAAGGGAAATTATGTACCACATTTTTTAAGTAACGAGTAGGTCACAACTATAAATTTTAAAAGGCATAAAATTATAAAGCATTTTATATTGCAGTCACCCGGGTTCTCGTGTTCGAGATCCGGCGGGTTCATAGTGGGAAGGCTGTTTTATTGCGTGAAGCGTGTCCGGGAGGGTGCCAGGCTAACGTGGTGGTTAACCATGAGGTGGGTCGGTGGGTACGAAAAGCCCCTGCGTGGCCCACTAGGAACGGCGGTGGTGGTGATCGTGCTGTTCGGGGCCCCTAATTACTGCTGCACTACTGGCCCTACACAGCATAGTGCACTGATCCCTAACTGGGTTGGGGAGGTTCCACAATTAACACACACGAGTCAGGTTGGTATACACGTTGCGCACAGAGGGTGCGGAGTGGACGCTTAATTCACGTTGGTCATTACACTTGCTTTTACAGTTCCCTACACAAAATACACAACGAATACCCTGGACGCTCCGACGCATCGTCAGTAAAACTAAGTCCTCACGCCAGTCGAGGTTGAGGAGGAGAGTTCGATTTGAGTCGCCGTATGCTGCACTGCCCCGCGCAATGTGTTGTGCGGGGAGTGTGATGTTTACGCAGCCGGGATAGGCCCTACACCAGAAAAGGACCGGGCGCACACGGGGAGTAATTAAAAAAGGTTTTGAAAATTGACTATAGTTACCAGAAAGTTCAGTTGACGCCACTCCTGCTGCCTGTCTAAGTTTTTAAATTGATTATTAATGTTGAAAGTGATCTCAGGAGTTTTAACGGGGGTTCGGCCTCGTGGCTGCAGGCAGGAGCGCGTCTCTGTTCGAAACCTACCCGTGCTGTTCAGGCCACCCAGGACGCCTTATAAATAACTGGTAAACGATTTGACACGACACTGCACTTTATTCAGAACCGATACACTTATTGGTCCAGGTACTGGCCGCTTCTGTTGTCTAACCACTGCGACACGCGTATCTTTCTACGTAAACGGTACACGCGACCAGGATAGGTTGCTAAGTGGTGTACACGGACTTATACAGTGACCGATTATAAATGTGAATGGCACGGCGGATCGTTACAGATCTCCCGTGCTGCAATAACTTCTACAGGCAGTTACATTAGCATTGAAAACAGCACATACAAACGGACGTTCCAAAGTTTTTTGCAATCTAACCTATGGCAAAATATTAAAGTCCCGAAAAAGTACGTAACCCGGTACGCTGGAATCATACACGTTACAGTCACTTAATAATCAGAAGATACTCGGTTAGATTGCATGTTACACGTTACACATTTACAGACGATGAAAATTAAAAGGCGAAAGTTAGCGAGTAAGAACTCGACACACGTTGCTAAGAGTCTTCGATGATAACAATTAATTGGCTGTGAAGCCGAAACTGCGTAACACAATTACGCTGTCCTTAATCTCTGGACATAAAATTACGTAGAAAATGTAAAGTTTCCTGTTGGGATAAATTTAATTAGTTACAAGTCTGACATCGTACGGCCGAAGGCCACCCCAAAGCCCGACCTGCACCCGCCAGTACTCTGCTCCGCTAACGGAAAGCACCCCTAGCCATGGCCCACCCGAGTCAAGTGAGCGGACCGCAGCCCCAAGGTAGAGAATAGCGAGCCATTTCTAATTACGCATGCAATGCACTCACCGTGCCTACAAAATTCCCCACGCAATAATAACGTAATCAAAAACAAACAAAAGCCCCTAATTAATAAAGTGCGACGTAGGAGTACCCGGCTCACTCACGTGTGGTTTTCCGCTAAAACAGCTGTGAGTGCAACCCTTGCGGCCTTCAGCCTAATTTCAGTGGGGAAACGTGTGACGTAATTCAAACCACCCCCAAATTAGCATTATCGTTCGCCACTGGAGTAGTTTTCAAGAAACAGACAGTCTCCAGCTTGACTCTAATATTCAAACTTATTTTAGACAAACTTATTAAATGTCATTTCTATAACATATATAGTTATTAGATTAATCATTATGTTTTATTATGTGAATTTAGAGCCACTTAAAATTAGTTAATTATATAGATTTTTACGAATAACGGAACTTTAGAAACTCTGGCGCGACAGGGAGCTTACCCCTCCCCTCGCGCCAGGGCGGCACGTCAGTACAGCGCGACTCGCGGACCGGGACGGACGCACGTCCCACGGGGAGCCAGCATCTCTTTGTTTCACCGAACGTCCATTTGGTAATTATAGTCACAACCAAAACCTCTTCTTAATACTCCCCGTGTGCGCCCGGTCCTTTTACGGTGTAGGGCCTAACCCAGCCGCATCAATTTAACACGCCCCACACAAAGCATTACGTGGGGCCGTGCAGTATACGGTATGGGCCGTCTCCCGCCACCCCAGAACTTTATTTAATCACCTAGTGCACAGGCACAGGCTACCTTCAAGATTAAACGTGTTTTAATTTAATAGCGAGCCGCGGTCCGCACAGGTGGGCCCGCGCGTCGCCAATTACAGATTACGATATTAGCCGATGCTAATTGAACGCTCTCCCTCGACTGCAACTGGCGTGAGGACTTAAGTAAACGCACGTAGAGGCACGCAGGTGCCCCACTCAAATAACGTGTGCAGTGTAACCGTGTACTTAGAAGCACCACAGAGTGCAATTTTATCAAGTGTAATTGTAATCATAGTGTAATCAAAACTTCTACGTGTTCCGACGCCCCATTGGCAGTCATGTACCGCCGAGTAAACCTCGCGCCCAATGTAATGAACCAGTGTCAATCGTGAACAATAAAAAGTCCACCCCGCACCCCCCGTGCGCCACGTGCGACCCGTAGAAAAACCAAACAGTGTATGTCAATTAACTTAAACAACCCAATCAGGAAACAAAATTCACCACCACCGACGGTTCTAGCGGACCACGCTGGGGCAACGAACCCACGACCATCACACGGTTAGACACCGAGCTAGCCTGGCGCCCTCCTGGAGCAGAAAACGCTAAAAAAGCCAGCCAACCCGCTAGGACCTGCGCCCGATCTCGAACACAAGACCGCGGCTGACGGCAAGTCGCACGAAATATCGTGCGACTGGGTGGGGTCGGTGCCGAGCTGGAAGAAGGATTTTAAAAACTTACACTATTGCTGATATGTGGATGTAGCGCGAAAGTTGATGGCTCGAAGTTCCTGGAGCGTCCGACCCCTGCGAGCTCCCGACGGTAACTCAGTTCGAGACCGCCCTGCGGCCTCGCGCCTAAATGCGTGGAGCTTGGGAAAACAGATCCGGCCAGTTTTGGGTTTAAAAGACATGTTACACAATATATGATTATACAATAATTAGACATGATTTCCCTTAAATTAATTATGTTTTAAATTGTTATTAAATTGGTTGTTTTTGATTTGAACATAATAATTACGTATCTAATTCGGCGCATTGCCACACCCGGCCGGGCGCTGTCGTCGCTTTGGTGTTCCTCGCGGCGCACTTTTACACACTCGGCGGAAATCACGCTCGGGCGTGTTTGATGCACTTAAGAAGTGTTGTTGTGACATAACGGCCTGTGCAAACCAGAGGGAGCACCGGCGGTCGGCTTCTAATGCCCCCCCTCCAACGAGGCCCCCAAGTGGTCTGAGCCACGCCAAATTCTGTGGTGAACCGGTCCATCCACGTACACCGTTCGCACCCCCAGCGGGTGACCGGCCAAGGTGCACCGAGACGACTTGCGCCTCGCAGTCAACGTCCTGACCCCAACAGGGGCGGGACCCCCGGTTGATAGGCCACCAGACACACCTCCGAGCCCGACTCTGGGCTCACCCGAACCGGACGTGGCTGACCCGCACTGACACCACGACGGCCACGCAACTGCCCCATCACCTACACAATGGTCAGATGCTGTTTGTTCCGTACCAGGGACTCCACCCGAGTCCACAAATATCATGGACTCCCCAGTTCCCGACTGCCCCTCACCCAACATCCTTCCTTTTGCAGAGGACACTATCTTGCCAATGACCAACCTAGCACCGACCTCTCTGGCTGAGGAGACGACTCACCTTGTCTGGCAACCGGACGATGGGGACTCGAACCATGTAGAGGACGATGGCGACGAGCCCTGGTGGCCGCTGGATGTCAGCTTGAGCGAGTCCACTTTCACCATGTCCATTGAGGAGCCTACGTCAGAGGGGGAGGGGGAAACAGCGCAGAGGCGGTATCCGCAGAGGCGGTGGCGGCTGATGACCCGCAAGTGCTGCTCGCAGCCACGGCCGCAAGCAGACGGCTCGACAGGCCCTGGGAAAGGGCGCGCAGCTGTTAACACCGTGGACAAGGGTGAGGGGGAGAACCAAGCCATTCTAGATATCCATGCTAGCGCTAACACCATCCCTTCCAGGCGGGCACGTCGCCCTCCGGTCCATATGCAGGATTACGTCACCGGAAACATTCAGAATCAGGGAAATGCGAGCGTCCAGGGGGTGACCAGTGCACACCAGGGAGGGAGACATGAACAGGCAACACCAATATTACATGGTATCAGAGTATCACACCGAATTGCACAGGTGCCAACCCGTTTAAGGGACTACTTCCTGGGTCGAATCACGACGGCGGGGTCCCATGTGATGACGGGGCTGTCTCCGACTACGGCAAGGGAGGACCCACACCCATTCTTCAATCCAGTCGTAGGCTCACAGTCGAGCACAAATCAAATCCTACATCACCCACTTGTTACGCCCTCCAGATGGGTCATGCCAGAACCGCTATTAATTTAATTGTAGAAACACCTGAGTATGCCACGCCCAGGGTCCCCACCACGCTCTAACTCCCTTAGTGCGACGAACCAGTGCACCACTTCCATGCGTGTGAGGAGTTGTGTTGTTGAGCATAACGGCCTTGTTGAAGGGGGGGCATTTGACGCCGACCGCCGGTGCTCCCTCTGGTTCACACAGGCCGTTATGTCACAACAACACCTCTTAAGTGCATCGAACACGCCCGAGCGTGATTTCCGCCGAGTGTGTAAAAGTGCGCCGCGACGAACACCAAAGCGACGACAGCGCCCGGCCGGGTGTGGCAATGCGCCGAATTAAATACGTAATTATTATGTTCAAATAAAAAACAACCAATTTAATAACAATTTAAAACATAATTAATTTAAGGGAAATCATGTCTAATTATTGTATAATCATATATTGTGTAACATGTCTTTTAAACCCAAAACTGGCCGGATCTGTTTTCCTAAGCTCCACGCGTTTAGGCGCGAGGCCTTAGGGCGGTCTCGAACTGAGTTACCGTCGGGAGCTCGCAGGGGTCGGACGCTCCGCGAACGTCGAGCTATCAACTTTCGCGCTACATCCACATATCAGATATAGTGTAAGTTTTAAAATCCTTCTTCCAGCTCGGCGCCGACCCCACCCAGTCGCACGATATTTCGTGCGACTCCTAGCTAATTAATTTTATCCCAACAGGGAATTGTACATATTTTACGTAATTCCATGTCCAGTTTAAGGACAGCGTAATTGAGGTACGCAGCTTTTCGGCTTCAAAGCCAATTAATTGTTATCGTCGAAGACTCTTAGTAACGAGTGTCGAGTTCTTACTCGTTAATTTACATCTCTTAACTTTCATCATCTGTAAATGTGTAACTTGTAATTGTAACGTGCTATCTGAGTAATTTCTGATTAATAAGTGACTGTAACATGTATGATTCCAGTGTACCGGGTTACGTACTTTTCGGGACCTTAATATTTCGCCACAGGTTAGATTGCAAATAACTTTGGAACGTCCGTTTGTATGTGCTATTTTCCATGTTAACGTAACTGCCTGTAGAAGTTCTTGCAGCACAGGAGATCTGTGACTATCCGCCACGCCATTCACATGTATAATCGACCACTGTAGAAGTCCGTGTACACCACTTGGCAACCTATCCTGGTCGCGCATACCGTTTACAAAGAGAAATACGCGTGTCGCAGCGGTCAGTACCTGGACCAACAAGTGTATCGTTTCTGAATAAATGCAGTGTCGTGTCAAATCGTTTACCAGTTATTTGTAAGGCGTCCTGGGTGGCCTGAACAGCCCGGGTAGGTTTCGAACAGAGACGCGCTCCTGACTGCAGCCACGAGGCCGAACCCCCGTTAAAACCCTTGAGATCACTTTCAACCTTAATAATCAATTTAAAAACTTAGACAGGCAGCGGGAGTGGCGTCAACTACTTAAAAATCTTAGACAGGCAGCGGGAGTGGCGTCAGAGCATTTCTGTGAAGTTTCAAGTCTGTAAAATATATATACTTAAGGGCAATAAAAAAACAAATTAAACACAGAGAGAGGAAAAAACAATAGTTTAGGTTTGCGATTTAATTGATAAAAAGTATTTAAATACTAATTAAACTCTTATGAGGGTACTGATTGCTTCGTTGTTAATATCACACGGGTGTTTTTTACTTGTATGGGAAAATTAAGAATGATAAGGCAACTATTTCATTTCAACAATGTTAATAGGCAATAGGAAATAAACTTCTAGTGCCTGCGGCATTGTCAACACACACTTCGTACGTGTACTGCATGTTGTATCTAACCCCCTCCAACACATTTTATTCTAAATTGAACTTTTAGTAAGGATACCTAATGTTATTGATAATATAATATAGCCTATAGCCTTCCTCGATAAATGTCCTATCCAACACTGAAAGAATTTTTCAAATCGGACCAGTGGTTCCTGAGATTAGCACGTACAAACAAACAAACAAACAAACTCTTTAGCTTTATAATATTAGTATAGATAATCGATTTACGAATATTCAGGTTTAAAATTAACTATGTTTCATTGGTAAAAGTTGTATTAACTGGTTCTAGGGATGCCAAGTTATATTTGTTAGGAAGTACCTTTATTTAGGGGGATTCTGTAGGGGAATTTTTTTAGCAGGTACATTAATTAAGAAATTTTTTGAGGGCGTGAAATTAAAGTGTATATTGAGGAAAAAAAAGTAAAAAAAAAGGCTTGAACATCAATAAGGATGGTTAATAAGTATGAATTAAAATCTTTGCTGTTAAACAATGTGAATTCCTTAAATACAGATGATTAAACTGTTTCCACAATGCTATCATTTTACTTCAGCCCATGTTTGAGCTGCTAACAAACATTGTGTTGACCATAACCTTGGAAAAATGGTTTCGATTGATTACTATGTAATCGCGTAGACGTGGTCATCCCTTTATTACAATCTTATTTCCTTTTTATTTGTTGGTAAAGAACTTTGTTTGTCACGTCAGTATTTTTAGAGTACTTTCGGAACAGCCCTCAAAATATTTTGGGACCATAAGTTTGTGTGGCGCAGATTGATTCTGTTATCATTTATCCTCCATAGATTGTTTTGTTATGTCGACCATACATATAGAAAAAAATATTGACCATGTTTTTTTTTTTAAATATTTATTTACAATATTAAAGGTATGTAGAATTTAACAACTGGAGCGTGCAGTAAATGGCCTATATTTGTTGCATTGTCTGCTGCTTCGAGTAATGGAAGAAGCTAAAAAAGACGATGCCGAAGCATCAAAGAAAATTATTTACACCTATCCTTTTATACAGGTCAGTAACTATTATTGACGTTTATATTTGTACTGTTTAAACAAAACTAATTATGTATTTAAGAATTTTTTTTTCCAGCATTCGGACATGGTTGATGAAATGAAAGGAGAGACGATGGAGCTGTGTGTTACGGCGTGTGAAAAACATACAAAAAATAACGAGGTAAGTTAAATGTCATTCTCATCAAGCAGAGTGAATGTGGAAAAAAAAAAAAAAAAAACCCCTCCTACGTTTTTGTATGATCGATGTCTGTATCAAGTAGTGAGTCCAGACTATATACCCGCAGCCTTTCTTTCTAATGGGGCCATAACATTGTTATTGTAGTTCTGGAGATGGTCCTTATCTGTGGTTCTTAGTCCCTTAGCTGTGAAGATATCTTAATTTGAACATCTTATTTTTGATGTTTTCCCTGCAACGCATATTTGCATTTGGACTTCCATCAGGGTTTGATTGTACCTAAATCACCACCAATTAGGCTCTTTTGGAGCTTTGTTTATAAACACTGGTATCCTATATTCTGGCAGTATTTGTTGATGGTGGTGGTGTTTGGCTTGTAACAGAGAAAAAGGTCATTTTTGGGTATGGTTAATGTACAAAATGTTCTTTTTTCATTGTCACTACCAGTTTTAAATTAAGAGCTCATATATACACACTGCATCACACTGAGACTACCTTACTATATATATATATTTTTTTTTAAATTCAAGGGTAAATATGTAGTTGGGCGGTATTTGCTAAAAAAAATGTTAAAAATCCGAAAATACCTTTATTATATGCTCTTCAACTTCCTCTTTTCATTAAAAGTGGCGGAGGTAAGAAATTCCAAATACTCTAGGAGATATCGAATTTTTAAATTTCATCATATGTAGTTCAGCGGTATTTGCGAAAAAAAAATGTAAAAAATCCGAAAATACCTTTATTATATGCTCTTCAACTTCCTCTTTTCATTAAAAGCGGCGGAGATAAATAATTCCAAATACTTTAGGAGATATCAAATTTTTTAATTTTGCAATACAAGACCTGTGGAACTATTCGAGCGCCGCCATTTTTGTTATTTTGCCGTGTGTTCGTGAATACGTGAATGCGTAATTAATAAAATGGTTGATTAGGTCACGTCAGTTACATTATTAATACCTTCAAACTAAGCCGACATTAAATATAATGTGAATAAATTTTAATGGCTGTTTAGTTTTATAATATTTATAATGTAACTGACCTGACCAAACAAACCCGGACAGAGGATGAACAGTAAACTAAAATGGTCGATTAGGTCAGGTCAGTTACATTATAAATACTTTCAAACTAAGGTGATATTAAAAATAATGTGAATTAATTTTAATTATTATTTAGTTTTAAATTATTTATAATGTAACTGACCTGACCTAACCAACCGGGACAAAGGATGGACTGTAGGAACTCGCGTAATTTTTTTTTACTTATTACTTGTGCAACAATATTCAAATAAGAAATAAGACTTTAAAATTAGAAACGTTAAAAACACCTAAGTTGGAGGCGGTAATTAAACACAGTTTTAAACAATAAATGTACTAAATAATCACGTATTAGTTCATTTGAATTTTGGCCTATCACGAACAATCACGTGACATCATTATCCAATAAAAAAAATAGATACTAGTACGTAAACAAGAAACAATGGTGCACGCAGCCACAGGAATGCGCTGGTATTGTGCTGAAATTTAAAAATTCTATATCTCCTAAAGTATTTGGAATTTCTAATCTCCGCCGCTTTTAATGAAAAGAGGAAGTTGAAGAGCATATAATAAAGGTATTTTCGGATTTTCGCAAATACTGCTGAACTACATATGATGAAATTTAAAAATTCGAAATCTCCTAAAGTATTTGGAATTTCTTACCTCCGCCACTTTTAATGAAAAGAGGAAGTTGAAGAGCATATAATAAAGGTATTTCGGATTTTTAACATTTTTTTTTCCGCAAATACCGCTGAACTACATATGATGAAATTTAAAAATTCGATATCTCCTAAAGTATTTGGAATTTCTTATCTCCGCCACTTTTAATGAAAAGAGGAAGTTGAAGAGCATATAATAAAGGTATTTCGGATTTTTAACATTTTTTTTCGGAAATACCGCCCGACTACATATTTACCAATTCAAGCAATGAAACTGCAGTAGGAGATAGGTAAACACTAAAAAGTTTAGATTTTGAAGCTATTGTGAGCTTATTGTGATAAAAACTTTTTGCAGTTAGCTGCAAGAATGGTGAAGGAAGCGCTGGACAAGAAATTTGGTCCCTCCTGGCACGTAGTGGTTGGAGAAGCTTATGGCTTCGAGATCTCGTACGAGAGCAAAAGTCTGCTGTACATGTTTGTTGGTGGCAACCTTGGTGTGTGCGTCTGGAAGTGCTCCTGAAGATGCCCGCCATACGTGTTGCACTCTTTTAAATGTTTACAAAATTATCTTGTGAAGCACATTTCAAACATGGCAATTGCTATCACAGTTATTAGTATTCTAATAAGATTAAATGATGTATATGTTGTGCTATATAGAAGTCTTGTTACCATGAAATATAAATGCTTTAAATATGTAGGTTATAAATGATTCTTGTAGTAAATGTTGCTCATTGAAATATGCCTGCAGTTGCAGCAACGAGAATGTTTTTGGGTAGTGCCGTACATTACAGTTAGTGTGATAATAATGTTATCTGAAGACTTATTGTATGGTGATAACAGATTTTTCACCTTAAAAAATGGTATTGCATTCCAGAATAGGAATACTTAGTTTATTTTTATTGTAGTGCTTATCTCATTCATTCAACACAGATGCATGTAAAAACTTTAAAAAAAGTTAAATATTCACAAATGGAAAGATAAAGTACGTATTGGGTTGAAAGTAATATTATTATTGTGATTAATAATTGTATTATTTATTTTATTTTATTAACAATAACATAATGAACACTGTAACTGTAAAAAAAATTACATTTATTTGCTAATTTAAGCCATTTTCATGGAGAGCAAAAAAATTGCAAATAGAACTTAGCAATAGCAGGTCTGGAATTTGTATATTTTTTTTTTTTTTTGCTCATCAATTCAAGCAATTTTTAAAACAATTTTAGCACAAATTGGCTGTTGCTAACCGAAGTAAATGAATTATTATGTTAACCTACCATTACTAAAGCTAAACCTTTTTCAAGTTCGTTGATTGAAAATTATTGGTTGAACCTTAAGTAACATTCCTGCATTAGTGGTCACAAATTGTGGCCATGTAATAAAAATAATTTTTTTTTTGAAGTTTCTTGTTTTTGATTTATAAGTAATGTAAGAACTGTGGGAGTTGTGTGATGGTGATATTTATTACACTAATGTGAAACCTTTATTTCAGCATTTGGTGAAAAATGAATGTATTTTATGTTTACTTTCATCAGTCTTCAAATGTGGGTATATGGTTCTGTTTTCATGTTTCTAAAAATCAATATATTGAAACAAAAATGCATAGTTTACAGTAACAATTTTAATTTTTAAAAATTCTAAGAAACATATATAGTGTTCTCTGTTCATTGAGGAAAATGCAGGTAAAACTACCACATCATAATTGGGTATTGTTCTCTAAACTGTATTTTTTATACTCATTAAATACTTTAGTGTTACCATATTTTTACACAATATTAAATTGTAAACCTAAATTAAGTTCAGGTCAATTACTGGTATCATTACGTATCTTTCTGCCTAAGCTTCAAACTTTTGGCACTGTTAATGGGGCTCCCACACAAGAGCATACAATGTAGTTGTCCAGTATTATTTTGTATCATAAGCTAGTAAATATGTGTTGTAGTGTTTCGATGGATATGTCGTGCTGTGTGATGAAATGTGATTGTGCAGTGTGTGACATAACCTTCTAAAAGGTTAGTTACTGTAGTGTGTGGGGTAAAACTAGTCGCACCTTGTCTGGTGGAGGGCTGAATTAAGATATTTTCATGGAGTGTTTTGGGTTTTGAAGCCTCCCTCATGCGTTCTCTAAAGATGCAAGAAGTGGTACTGTCATTAACACACAATGAAAGTAAACTAGTGAACAGTTTATTCTCCAAAGAAACTTATAGTGTTCTTTTGTATGTGCATGCCACCACAGTTTGTGTAATGATATGGGAAGTATTTTGGCACCAATATTTTATCTATAGAGCTAAGCAAATGTAGTTACCATTGTTTAAGTATTGCAAAAAACATAATACGTAGCATGTGTACTACACATGTACTTAGTGATGTTAACATGTCTTTATGGATGTGTGTGTTCATTCTTAATGCATTATTCATGCTGTGTATAGCAAAATATTTTTTTACTAGAAAATACCTTGCTTTCTAGTTGCATGATCAGTTTGGGTTATGATTTAAAAGTTTTTTTTATTTGTAGGAATCAGGGCATGATTAAATGTGATCATAAATAAAGACTCAATTTAAATAAATACAGTTGAGTCCCACTAATTCAAAAGTCTGGCTAAATCGAAACATGTTCAGGGTGAAAAAATATTTTATTAATCAAAAGAAATTATAATACAGTATGTCAGAGTAAACATACTAGGAACTGAACAAAATTAATGTATGCCATTAAGTGGCAAAGAAAATAAGTATAATTATTTATCATAACTTAAGATATTATGTAATTTTACTAATTTTCTTTTTGCGCGGTGACCTCTGTCAACTTGAAGTCACAATGTTTTGCCACTGCTTATGAACATCACATCTGTGAGTGTAGCTCTGGGGTGTTGAGGTAGCTAAGAACAAGTCAAGTACCCCTGCTATGTCTCCAAGCAACACAAGCCACTTTGTGTGTCTTCCTTTATCTTGCTGGTTCACATATGCCACAATATCCTCATCAGAGAGTTTTTCAGAACTTGAGCCATCCGCTTCCATCCATTCATCGATGGCTTCTTCGCACCACGGTGGTTCTTGCAGTAACTGAAAACACATTTTGACCGTCATGAGTTTCAGTGATGTTCAGGGTCTGCAGTATTTTTCTCGTAGCTTTCTGTAAGCACTTCTGGGTCACTCCACTCAAAAGCCCAGTCATCTACACCTTAATGTTAACTTTTATTTAGACTTGTGAGACAATGAAAGTTTGCTTCTCTCTTCTTCTATGAGGGTCCTGAGATATTTTGTTCTGTACATAAGGTAATACTTGCAAGACATAGGTCCACTGGTCGAAGTAACACTGTTACATTTGGTGGTAAGAACACTCCTTATTTTGCCACAAGTTAGTTCACTCGCATCTGGGTGGGATGGGGCATTGTCTAGAAGAATTGCGTGTAATGCTAAATTGTTTTCGTTACTGAAACATTTCACTGCAAGAACAAATTGACAGTGGAACCACTCATTAAAATGTTTCCCATGCACCAGAGATTTTTTTTTAATAGTACACTGGAAGATTGTTCACATTAACATGTTTGAATGCACAAGGCTTGGCAGATTTACAGATTAACATCAGTGGTATTTATGGTCCCCTGCAGCGTTACTGCAAGCCATCGGTCACATGCTGCTTGCTCGTTTTGAAGTTCGGTTTTCTTCTTTTGAAGCCGGACTTTCTGTATGCAATGTCTTGAAATGTAGGCCTGTTTCATCAGCAATGTATGTTTACTGTGGTGAGTAATTTCCTTGTGAAATAAAATCATCAAACTTGGTTAAATAGTCATTCATTAGCTGCAGTGTGATCTGCCGATAATTTCTCCACAGTGCTTAGCAGACAGTTCCGTGGCATTTATTTCACCGGTCTAGCCCACCCTTTTCACGCAGTAAACATGTCACTGCTTCAGTTAGTGCCTTTTCTAGTATTAAGAGGATCATTCAAAGGAGGTTCTTTTTCTCCCTCCCTTGTAAACCATAAAAATAGTGAATCGTCTACCTTATAAATGTTTGTTTGGTTAAAAAAAAACTTTTTCTGGAGAAGATTGCACAAAACTGCTCAATCTTGGCACAGTTATTTTTCCAGGCAGTTTTTTTTTCTAACTCAACAGACAACATCGTTGCACTAGCACAATTATCCAAACACTTTCAAACTTATAGTTGTATGTTTACTTTTGCCGGCCATTTTGCTGTGCCTAACACCAAGCAGGAGTACACTAGGCCTCAGTAAAGTGTATACTAGGAATCAACGAGCGAACTAACAGTGCACTGACAGCGCTTGGCTGGCCGGCAAAAAAAACAACGGATGGCAGGTGCAAATGATTCGTTGTTCAGACACGTAAGGCAGGGGAGGGAAGTGTCATCCAAGCTGCTGTCATTGGCCGGAGCTGCCCGCCCACACACACCAGTACAGTACACTTGTCTCATGTTACAAAAGAGATGTGTAGTTTGATGTCTTGACCCAATTATCAACATGTTTAGTGATTAGGTGCTTGTAAAACTGTTATAGACTTTTAGCTTATATTGCACACTGTTGCAACATAACAGCAATTATTCAGCTAGTCCGAAAACACTGTGATCCAAACAGGCCCCAATTAGTTCGGAATAGCGGGACTCCACTGTAGTTTTTTTAATGGGAAATAGGTCCTTGCTATGTTATAGTGCTTGGAATGTTATTTTACAAACACACCTGATTTTAGTGTGTTTTTTAGTTTATTTTGTTATTTATTATAAGTTTTTTTTTACTTTTCCACTGCAAATTTTGTAGTCTGTTAAGTCCATCCTATTAGTATGTAGCATGCTCTAACATTTTTTTTACACCTTGTAAAAAAGAAACTTTAATATATATATGCAATATGATATTTTGTGTTAAAATTGGAAAAAAAAAGAATATCCCTACTTTAAACTAAACTTATATTATTTTTATCATCCCTTTACAGCAACTAAAACTGGGCATTTAAAAAATGAAATATGCATTGAAAAAGGTATTTTGGATTGTATTACAGGACCTAAATTTTTTTAGTGATAGCTAGAACATATCAACTATTGTTTCATACTGTATTACTGTTAAGTGGATGTCTTATGCAATGCTCCAGTTAGTGCATTTGGTTTATATATTGGTCTCGTGACCTAATTTTACAGATAAAATCTATGGACTGATTGTTTTACTGGCACTTTGCATTTTGTCAACTTTAAAGCATACACATTACCAAATGATCACCATGATAGTTAACCTCAACTAAATTGTGAACACATGAATTGATCTAGTAATTTATAGAGACAAATAATGTGTGTTGTCAGTATGAGGTATCACATTAGTTGTGAAATTAATATACATTTTATTTATTATTGCTTATTTTGATCAGTTTAGCAGTTAATATGAAACATTGTCCAAAAAAAATTATTTTAGGGAATTAAGGTGTTTATGTATCTTGTAATTGTTTGTCATTTAAATCAAACTTGTAATCTACTTGCTTAGCAGGTGTGCAAATGCAAACATGTGGGTATTATATTAATGTGTTCTGACTGGATGCTGACAAAATGCAGAATGTAAAAAACAATTTGAAAATGACATAAGCTCTTTTTAGGAATGAGAGTAGAACTTGAATGGCTGTAGTTTATGTTGTACTATACATTTACATCACATTGAGATCTCAAAGTATGCTCATTTAAAACATTTTTTTATCCATTCATAAATTATGAGAGGCTTAAGTAGTGCTGTCCTTTTATTGATGTATAGAATGGCTAGAGTGGACCAGAATTTAATTATAAGTTCAGTTATAAGATATTAAGATAAGCATTGAATGTAAACCAAAGATGTATTTATGTGAAACAAAACCATTTTATATATTTTACTCTGAAATAAAGCATATTTATACAGAATTTGTAAATTTTTGAAATTGCGTGGCATGCATTGTATTAATAATGCAGCTGCAGGTTGGCAGAGTTTTTCTCTGTTCATAATGAATGA